>NC_136059.1:314083452-314545952 GCF_964261635.1 Lissotriton helveticus
AGAGTGCCCTTTTTAAGGTCACCCTGAGCGCCCTTACATACACCTTGTCTAGGCTCTTGATATAGCGGCCTCCAGGACCGTCCCTAGGTTTTAGGGAAGCCCTGGCAGATATGGTCAGCACTTTAGCAGTTCACACCGCCAACTTTACTATTTTGGGGGATTTGAACCTACACTTGGACAAAGTAGAGAACATTGATATGGCGAACTTTTTGGCCGACCTAGCAGCCTGCCAATTGTTAAAGCTAGTAGCGGGCACTACCCATATTGCATGGCACTTATTAGATCCAGTTTTTGCTAACATATCCCATATCATAATGCACACACCGATCAGGTTAGGTTGGACAGACCATTTTTTGGTTTCAATGTCCCTTTACGATGTCACTCCTGCTCAGACTGAGGGTCAGCTTTCCACTTGGAAACGGCCGTGGCACAAACTAAATTCGGATCATCTGGATGCTTGCCTTTTGGCTACTTGCCCGAATCTAGCTGTCGATTCCAACGAAGCTTACAGAGCATTCTCGGAGTGGATAGAGCACCCACTAGACAGCTTAATCCCTATGAAGCGCTGAGCCAATCACAAAACCAAATCACATCCATGGTTCAAGACTGAACTTGCTGATATGCGTAAGGGGTGTAAAAGATTAAGAAGAAGAGACTTTTGCTCCACAGCCAAAGTCATCTATCGGGCAGCAATTAAAAGCTACCATAAGGCCATATATCAGGCACGCGCAGTTTTTATCTCCAACCAAATACATGAGAGTACTAATCCCTCTAAGAGTACATTTCCCATTCTAGCCAGTCTGCAATCTAAACAAACCGCAGCTGGGTCAACCATTAAGTCCATTAAATAGTGCAAGGACCTCGCCCTCTTTTTTGTGGAAAAGGTGGATGCCATCTATCGGTCCTTCCCGACCACTTATAGCATCCCGAAGGAGTCACGCGGTTGTTAAAAGGCTAACAACCTCCACACCTTTCCGCCAATCACAGCTGATCAACTCTCTGCTCTTTGCTATAAGATCAAGTCACGAATTACAGGCTCAGCTTTGGAGTGGCTGGGTTCATTTTTCCATGAAAGGTCATTCACAGGTATTGCCCCCCCATTTGCCTCTGGCAAACATCTAGTTAAAGAAGGGGTGCTGCAGGGCTCCTCCCTCAGTCCCCTATTGTTTAAAATGTATGTTCAACCCTTAGTGGCAGTTGCCAGCATTAGGGGTCTGACCATGGTCTCCCACGCTGACGATACTCAGTTGGTGGTGGCACTCTCTAATAACACCAAGCGGGGCACCCTCAAGTTTCAGGGCGACCTTGCGGCAGTGGCCGAGTGGATGAACAGCATCTGCCTCCTACTGACCTCTAATAAATCAGAGGTATTGTTAATTGGAAAGGAGCATGGTCAGTGGAGTGATCTCTGGTGGCCAACCAGTCTCTGTAAACCTCCCTCCCCCAAACCAGCAGTAAAAAACCTTGGGGTATGGCTCGACTCTTCCTTAAATTATCAAGTCCACACAAAAAGAACGGCTGGGACATGCTTTGGACTCCTTCGGGGGCTTAGACCCCTGTTGGGCTTTTTCGATGCCTCAACGCGTCAGGTCATCATTCAGGCAACGATTTTGTCAAGACTCGACTATGCCTGTTCCCTTTACTTAGGGTCCAACAAGGCGGAGGTCTTGAGGTTGCAACGGGCACAGAACGCAGCTACTAGAACACTTTTAGGTCAACGCAAATTCTGCTCCGTGTCTAATGCTATCCGCCATCTGCACTGGTTACCGGTGGCCAGACGTATTGTATTCAAAACCTTATGTATTGCTTTTAAGGTTTTGAAGCTGGCCACGCCTCCCATTCTGGCTGAACTCTTGTTGCCTTATGCCCCCACGCGATGTCTCCGCTCACAGGGTCAGCATCTGGTGGTGGTTTCCCGGCCCCGCATAGCTTGGGTTGTTGGTCGCTCTTTTCGTTACAGAGCCGCCACCCTTTGGAACTCACTCTCTGTGCAGATCCGGGCCTTGACAACTACTTTGCATTTAGAAAGGCTATCAAGACCTATCTTTTCCCTGCTCCCTAGTCTCCTTCTTGCTCTCTGCTGTATTCTCTTTCCTGCATTAGCGCCGGGACGCCCCCTTGCTGGGGCAGCTGTCGCGCTTTACAAGCTAAGATAACATAACATAACGTTACTGTTTGAAGTATTCAGTCATATGAATAAAGAAACAGACACTTTTTGGGGTCAGGAAGCATCTGCATCGTTAACAAATATGTTCCATATTTCATACTGTAATCTGTGTGAGGCTCAACAAGAAGTTTAAAGGTATGTGGCATGAATTCCAGCCACATAGTCTTCTACATCAGCCCATGTCAGTGACAGCGACAGAACAATAGTAATCTTAGAAAGGCCTGCAGCAGCATGTTAAAAACATCATGTGCACTCCACTGTGTGCAGCTACTGACAGCCGGTCCGTAGATCAATTATTTGACATTGTCATATCCTACTGAAAGGTGGATATGTAACAATGTGTATACCTCTGATACAGAACTGAAGCTTTTGCTTATCTACAGCATAACCCTAAGGGGAATATGGCAGCATAATGGCCCTCATTAAGAGCAGCATCTTATTGCTGATACCATTGTTAACAACAATTAACGGCCGCATTGGAATTATGAGATTGCAGAAACACAATGGAGCTCTCAAAGCCGAAAACTCTGTGTAAAAGTATGAGGGTAACTGAGAATTATTAACGGAATACGATCCAAAATTACTGATTCCCCACAATTCCTAATTTCTTAGTGGAACTTCAAGGGCCAACTTTAATGGATTGGAGTTTCTCCACCCCCAGAGTTGCAGGTGATCCCCCGGCTACTTATAATGAGGTGTGTATAATTTTAGAATGTTGATACTTAACTGTGCCATTTCTGGAGGCAATGGTTGTGAGGTGAAGCTCTCACAACAAATAGAAATTTGCAACGATAAAGGAGAGGGAAGTGGTGAGAGGGATGTTACTGTTGCAATAGCATTAGCCATTCACTAATATAGCCTGCTGCCGAGGGGTGTACAGGTTGTTAGAGGCACTGAACCAGAGTTCAGATGGCCTTTAACAATTGGTATTGCCCGAGGTGCTAGGGCTATAAGGCTATTAGAACATTCCACCCACTAAGCGTTGAATGCTGTAAATTAAAGAGGAAGAAACATGAAGACAATCATTAGAATGTTGGAGAAGAAGGCTTAAACCAGCCATTATAAGCCTGGAACTACTCCATTGTCTTCAATGGAGCTCTCAACATTCCACTATTCCAATGCTAGTTATCCATCACGGTGTATATGTGCCCCCCTCAAGGTTCGACACTGCGTTCGAACTCATAGATGGCGTTATCAAGTGTTAGGAATACACTGTCTCCAAAATTACCACACTACTGATGAACCAGACACCTCGAGTTTGGAGTTCACAGAATAGCAAAAGATCAAATTCAACCGTGTTCACATTTCTAATTGTAATCAACCGCGATAATTGTAATTACATTCATATAGAGCTTACTACCCCTGATGAGGCGTTGAATCACTTTACGGCGAGTAGCACACTACTACGTAACCCAAAAAGGATTAGTGGTGAATTAGTATAGGGAGACTTGCAATTTGTGGCCCATTGTTCAAACAATTATGAAAAGGTAACAGGAGCATACATTTCTGCCAGGCACGGTTTTAAAGAATCGAGCAAAGGCACACATGTGTTGAGCTCAATCAGGATTTCCTGAACTGAAGCATACAGGATAAACAGACAATTTCCTCAAGTTTAGATCTGAAAATCTTATGACATCAGTTGCTGTCAAATCTAAGCCCTCCATTTTACATTTAGTAAGAAGAAAGGACTAGGGGTGCTATAACCCGGTGCTCCTGGCTAATTAAATCAACGTGTCACTTTGTAATGTTAACAGGACAGGCACAAATGATTCTTCCCCTTTCATTCAACCTGTTTGCATATTGTTTCACCATCAGCTTATGTAGCGAGTCACTGGGCTATACATGAGCTTGTGAGTGTAATGTGCACGCACCTAGTAATAGATGCAAAATGTAAAACAATGGGTTCCCAAAACACTAACCGCACAGACAGTTCAGTGCACTTTTACAAGTGACATCCTAGCAGTTTGCTACTTGCCTCAAGGTTCATATTTAGAACGTTCTGCCAGTACAGCTTGTAAAAATATTTTTCAAAAAACTACAGAAGCTCACTAAAATGTCTTACTAAGAATTGAGACACAATTCCACATGTCCACACTCCTCAGAACACAGTGCCTGCCAATGAGCTCCCTAATCCTGACACTCAATGACTGAACAAATGGATACCGACAGTTAGTCCACAGCTTAGGCAGGTTGAACAGGTTTCTTCATTTTTTCACTTGACTAGATTTAAGTACTGCTTCAGGCTCTTCTTTCAGGAAATAGCAATACTGTTACTAAGTTACTAATACTAAGAGCAACAGGGTTGGCAGAGAATACAACGACTCACTCTCAAAGCTTTGCAGGATGACTCTGAACATCCGGTCAGGTCAATCTAGGCCCTTAGGTACTCACAAGCATTTCCTCATGGGCCAACACTACGGTCTGGCGTGTGTCTGAGGCCGGCACTAAAGCCGGCGGCAGCCGTTGAGGAGGAAAAAAATGTGAGTCAGGGATTATGAGTCACAGAGCACATTTCTGGCATTTTATTCCCCTCTGTCCTTCTCTAAATGATGCCCCTGGTTGTTTCAAGAGGTATAGATCTGACCAGACATTGAGTTAATCAAGTGCTGTTAGTATGTCATGCGGTATCTTAGTTTCAGTCCCTTTACCTAACCGGAGGAATCCTTAAGGGCCCATGATCACTACCCTTCTACCCTTAGTGAGTTGAATGTTCAAAGGGAGAGCCGTGGTTATTCAACAAATGTAAATAATAGGGGGACACCAATGCTAAACAACAGTGTCCACCACATGTTCTGCCCAATACGCATCTGCTGCATCACAACCCAGAGATCAGACCTCGTGATCTCTGCATTTTATTCACTTTTTTGGGAAACACTGGAAGTGCCTAGAAAAAGGCTCAATTAAGTTAGTGGATGCCAGAAAAACACCTTGATGACTCCTGCATAAAGGCTTGCAATTTACCAGAGGCCTTAGCAGCAGAACAATCTCCACCCCCAATTGTGTTGTCGTAAGGTAACTGGAAACAGTGGAACCAAATGACGTGGGCTTTAATCCGGATTCCCCAAATAATGAAAGTGTGTGTTCTTAGAATCATGGTATCATAGTTACATGGCTAAATGGGGGACAGTTGTCAAGTAATGACCACCACTGTCCCAGACTAATGAAACCCCATTACACAGTAGTTACCAGCTCCATGTTGAATGCTTACTGCTGAACACGTCACAAGTCTGAATCAGCGCAAACCACACTTAGCCTTCCACCTTTCCAAGGTGAGTAACTGAATTGTCATAAACTGATTAATAGTAATATCCATTATTTACGAGTTTTAGAAACTGCAGTAAGTGTTATACAAAAAATATTATTGTTAGTATTTAGTCGAAAATTCAGTCTATGCTCTTGCTTTCTGATCACTATGCAGCTCAGTCGAATAATCAAACTTCCAACCTTTGCTGAGTGGCGGAGAGTGGATTACTGAAGTCACAAAGTTGTATTTTCGTTTTTGCAGATAGGAAAACTGTTTACCTGCTGGTTCAGGAGAATCACAACAACTAAACCATTATAGTTTGCATTCCTCATCAGTATTTCTAAAGTTAAGCATGTTCAAATTTTTGTTCGCAGAGGTGCATCATGACAGGACTCCTTGAGGGTATCCCGCCTGCCCAGTGGAGAAGTGTGGCTCAATGGTTAGAGCGGCAGACCCTGATGCAGAGGTCTGGCCCGGGTCCAGGGTTCAATTCCCGCCTTGGCGGGTCTTGGCTCAATTTCCTCGGACCCGATAATTCTTGCCTCGGTGCCTATTCTAATCATGGGTCCCACTCTGCAACTCTGGGCAATAGCTTGCTTAATCTCCACAACGGCCCCAACAGCGCTGGGATGCCTGGCTTCACCTTGGGGGTGCCCAGGAGTGGACACTTCACAGGGAAAAGCCAGGAAGGGTTCCACAGCGGTATGCGTTACAGCGCCAGGACATCTCAGTTGGGGTATAAGTGCGCTTTACAAGTACAAATTTCATTTCATTTGGCTGTCACCCCGGGTAAATCACAGTGAAGTACTACAATTCACCAGACGGCTGCATGAAAAGAGCTGGCGAATTGCAAGCCACCGGAAGCCCGTAAAGTGAGAATTTCTAGTCTTGGCTAAATAGAGGATCTTACATCAAGAGCTCACTGACGTTTGAGGTCGTAGGGACAGAAAAAGCAGAAAACAGAGTATTCAATTGGCAAATAGGAATTTGTGGATTCTCGAAGACTCTGTAGGCCATGGTGAGCCACCGCTTCTTACATCACAAAACCAGACAAGCAGAGCTATGACTATTTCTCCTTGAGGATTTTACCAACTTAAACTGATAACCATTGTCTGCTCAGGAATGATGTGGAAAAGCAAGGGGGCTCTGCAGATAGACAACCAGTCGGGAAACCCTCATCACTTGAATTTCCATCCTGCCAACAAACTACTCACAGCACACAGACTATAGTATAGAACCCAAAAAAGAATCTCAGACTAAGACAGTAACGCTGAAGAAATGTATAAATAAATGCATACCTTAAGGGTATGCTTGCAACACCCCTCTAGTAACATCTAAGATACTTCAAACCATCATTAAAAAGGTGTAGGACAACCACAACCTTCGAGAAAGAGGTGGGGAGACCACTTGAGGTAAACAAAAAATACATAGATTAACATCTAGAGATTTGGTTCTACTGTAATGGCAGATGGATGTTTTACAATAACATTGGGCCTACGGCCCACTATGCATATTCAAATATCTATGGAAGAATATTTTGATTATCTGAATATGGACTTTTTAACTATGAGCTGTAAACAACGTTGTTGCTACTCTAACCAATGGTAATGCTCCACTCCTGAAAAGGTGCATGCATTTACGCTGCTGCATCTAAATAAAAGCTGCAGGAGATAGAAACACTGGTGTGTGTGGGGAGCAGGGGTTGTGGGGGAAGATGATGATTTATTTCACTACTAAGGAGATGGCCAGGGAACTACAGGTTATTTTCACAACTTGTAGGGTCCGGACTGACTCCTCCCCTATACAGGTAGGATACAGGTAGACATACGAAGTAGTACATATGCATCCTCAGACAGGCTAGGGGTGTGAAATACAATAAATGTTTACAGGGGTACACTAGGACCCCACAAACTGGCTCTGAAAGTGTTAATAGCTTAGACTGCTGGTACCCTCTTTAGAGAAACTCATCTTCGGGTGGGACCCCTTGCTCGGGTTCAGGCAATTATCTCATGATAATGGCCATTGACCACCTCTCTAACGCCATCATAGTGTACACTGTGAAAGGATAAGTGCATCAACTGGTTACAATTCTTACAATTCTCAACAAACAGATCTAGAAGGGGCCAAAGAGACGAAAAGCAGAATGAAAACAAAGGATTAGGAAATAACTTGGATTTCCAAAGCTTTTGACCAACAGATGTCAGATATTAAGCAGACAAAATTGCTTTCCAACTTTTTTTACCTTCAAGTCACGATCCCATCATTCTACACAGATCCCTTGAATCCATAACAAATGTAACAGAAGCTTCGAGAAGAAAGATGTGTCTTATTTACTATCCACATCCTTTGCAGGGCTACAGAACTGGGAATTTCCATTCTCTGGCAATAAGCCATATTAGGAATTGAACCATATGTTTTGTGAGTGAAAAGAAACTATGGTTCCCCTGTTAAAGCCAAAATGTCTTTATTCTTCGCTAAAAACGCACACGATGTTGTCATTAATATCAATTGTAGTTCATTGCTAACAAGCAATGTAAACAAACAAAGACCAGACTTCAAAGCTATGAGCATGGGAAACAAAGAAACAGGCCTCCCAGAATTTGAGATTGAACACCAAGACCAAATCTTGCGTTGTAAAACACTCAATTAGAATTGTAACGAAGGCTTAAGAATGTGCCCAGCCACCAATAACAGTAAACGGACAAAGAAGTAACCAGCTATGACGACACGCAACAGGACTGCCTCCACCAGTTACCCAACGGCCATGCACATCTATCAGCAATGGGCGTGTGTACTGCACAAGGTGATATGTAAACTACTTTTGTACAGCACTCACCGGGCAAGATCCCAACCCATTAAGTCCGATACAAGCCGCAATTCTCTCCTAATGGTTGACAGTGTGCTACGTAAATGCCAAATAACAATCTGAACACAATACTGACCCCATCTACTTAGCAGCATGTATGAACAAAAGGTTTTTTATATTGGAGTGTTTGGTAACACTTAGCATGGTGCGTATGCCAAAAGAAAGCACAATGGATCAGACGTACCTTGGAGCAGTCAATGTCCCCAGATGGACACATGATCAATATTCCGGGAGAATTTGCTTTTTCTGGAAAACGGGAAGCATCAGAACAAGTAACAGACAACTAAACATCATGTCCAGTGCGTATAATGTAAATCCCATTGCTCTGCCGCACATCAGACCAGGGTGGCAATTACATTAGCTGCATGCTTGGTGATTGAGTGTGTGCAAAAATCTTTATCTGTGCAAGCTCCACGTAATGGCACAGAGGTCTCAACAGCTAGTGACCACCATGGGCTCCCATAGACTCCCATATGAATGGGTGATTGTGGAGTTTTATTGATGCAGAACTAGACTGGATGACTGCCCTGTCAACTTCTGAGCCAAGGAACCTCAAACCTGAATACTGAATAGGGATAGGATACACCTTTGCGGCGTGAAGGTTGCAGGCCATGACATCAGCCCCAATAAGGTCATGAACATGCAATGCTGTAAGGTGATTCATGAGTAGTATGGGGATCATCCTGTGTAAATGAGGAATGGCCATTCTCCAGAGACTTTGACTCAAAGAAACCTTCTGGTCTTGTGTGCCATATCTGCAGATGTTGAGTGCTTCTTGTTTTTGAATGCCAGGGCTCCTAATATCAGGGCTCGCTCACTTCTACCCTATTCTCTGTACAACAGCGAAGCGACAGAACCATTTGGAGTGACAGGCTCCTCCGGCACCTATCTTACAGCCTTTTATCGATTGCAATACCATGGAACTTTCTCTCGTTAGGCCATGATAGCCTGAAACAAGATCCATGTCGAGGTTTGACAGCCAGGACACTGGCTTCAACTTCTACAAGCACACAAAGAAAAATATCTTCGCACAGACTATCGCTGCCTGCTATTATGTTCCCACTGATCACCTATCTGCACTACCAAAGCCTCCAGAATTCCTTTCAGTATGCAACCACTATTGTTAAAAGTGGCAATCTTCTAGCCCTCCTTTTACGGTCTTGCTGCAGACACTGTTAGCTGTCTGTTGTCAAAACACCTTTAGTGATGGAGGGCTTTGGATCAGCCCATTGACTATTATTGGTTGGCTTTCTTGTCAGTCTCATTTGCTTGATTCTTATTCAACAGCTTTAATTTTTCTTCTTTTGTTTGACCCTTCCCTGTATCAGAGCTTCTTCACCATACTTTATAATGGATTACTTGTATCAGTCCACCGCTAACATGCAGTTAACTATTTTTGTAGGTCTGGTTTGACACTGCAGCTGCCTGCTTTAGAATACTTTAGAATACACTTAGAGTTGAGTTTAGCTCTACACAGAGGTGTATTTCTCTGTCACTGAGTACCATTGGCTTTTTGGTGTATCATGCCACCTCCTATGGAGTGTTTGTATAATAATGCATGAGGGGTTATTTTATATCTCGAAATTACACTGAATCAACACATTCTATTATTTGTTTCATTAGAGCATCGTATGTAAAACGCATTGTTTTCACTGCAGCTTGCTTTTTGAAATGTTTTACACATATTCTCACCCCCCCAAACTCTCCATCTTTCTGTCCACTGTAACACCTGGGCCCCACAAAAAGGCCAATTCATCATGACGTATGTGTGCGGATGCATGTGCAGGCATAAGTGACCACATTGGGGGCAAATATTAAAATGACCACCACATCCTGACATATTCAGGCGCATAAGTGGTGATGTATGTGCATGTATAATCATGCTAGCGTGGACTTTATTTTTGTGCAAATGCTATTCATAATTGGCAACAAGCGTTTCTTTCCTTTTTTTTGCAACTGCAACAAGTATTTTGCAAAGCCAAAAGTTCAGAGAACGCCTTTCAAAGGCACAACCTATTGGCTTTGCCAATGTATGTTTTTTTTACCTCTCAGCTGAACTGTGGTTCACTTTCCATAAATCCCACACAAACTCATGTAACGCCTATTATACTATCATTTACTGCATATGGACAGTTCTACAACGCAAGTACCTACCGTCCCCCAAAAGACTTTTAACCAGTTCTCTAGGCAAACAAGCAAATTGGGTCATTCTAAGCGTAGGAGTAAAATCTACCATATGCGATTTTAATACCATTTTATATACTGTGAATATTTTAAGGGACATTTCCGCTTGAGCCTCCAAGTCTCCATTCACTACTCAATATATAGGAGTCAATATCATCCTATGCTTCAAACACTAGGCTAAAACAATGTGCATTCTTCAATCCAGATTTGGCTCGACCATGGCACCCTCTTTTTATAATCCATGCATTTTCTGAACAATAGAATGAGTTAATCACTTAGACCAATATACCTCAGCAAAAGGAGAGTTTGGCCTACTTTAGTCCCTCATTTCTTAAGGCCTCGGTCACCATCCTTCAAAGGATGTTTAATAAAAATAAAGCGGAAGACCTCTAAGGGCTGTACTAGGAGGTGTGCGATGTTCTCCCAAAATCTCCTTTCCCCCCAGTTTTCTGATAGCAGGGCGATCAGTGTTTTCACCGGGCCTGGAGGAGTTAAATACACCTGATTATGGGATTTGGGGAATGACACAAAAGGGCTCGTAAGGAGGACCTAAAAATGCTGATTTCTTTAGCTGATGCTCAAACATGTAGTGTCTCTCCGTGTAGGTCTCCAGACACCACACCACCCCACACCCAGTGGTGTAACGAAAGTTTAAGGGGCCTCCCTGCAATGTACATGGAGGCCCCCCACTCCGGATTTAATCCAGAGTGCTCAGGCCTGAGTACTGTGCTGAGGGGGGCCCCTACAGCTTGGGGGCCCCCGCGCACCGCGGGGGATGCGGGGGCCTGTGTTACACCGCTGACCAAACCCCAACTATATAATGAAATAAAACCACATTTTCAATCCTTACATAACAGGGAAAAACAGACTAATTTGCATGCACAGCTGAGATTTTTCCAGTGGCCTGAAGGTAAGCCCAGATTTAATTGTAAAACAAAATATTAGTAATGCAGGGCTTAATGGACTTATTCAGGGCAGACAACATTTTATCCAGTTAAACTGGGTGATAAATTAACCACCACACACAAAAACAGACTGTACAAAGGACTGACATTGTGGACGTCACATGACAAGGATGGTTGCGTGCTTGAGCTGAAACCAGGTCTCCCAAGTTTTCAAGTAGCCTTTTCGCTCTACGCATGCATAATCGTACTCTTTCCAGTGACTGCACAGTTCGCCAGACTTTGCTCTCGCTTCCTGATTGGGGTAGTCCCAACCTTCAATGTGAGTGATTAGATTAGCAGATTATATTTCTGCTGGTTGTGATTTTCTAACATTGGCCAGTTTCGGCCATTGCTCGTTACGGCCTTCACCAGTTTCTGAGCCTCTGCAGAGGAGCATCTTGAAACATTCTCAACCTGTGGATGTCAATACCCTCTTTGTGTTGTCTACTCCCAACTTGTCATGGACGAGAGCGGACCAGGGGTCCAGGCGGGTACGATGAGCAGAATCAAAGAGCGATCACCACCTGGCAGCTTCCGGCTATGTGCCTGCTTGCTCTTGAGGGTAAATGCACAGCCACTGGATTTAGAAGAGCTTTACTCCCTCATTTCATGGTACCAAGCGCGTTCAAATACTGCGGTAAGTGCACAACAATGTGAACTTGTTCTTCACTTTATAGATTTAGCAATATCCTTTCCCCAGGGTTCCACATGACATGGCCTAGGTTGTTCCGCGATGCACATTCCCTGGGTGGGTGGTTTCCAATTGGAATTACGGGAATGGACATTTTCTTTATGCAGGCATTCAGCCATGTCTTTATCTGCAACCTGCCACTACAAACATCTAAACAGCAGCATCTCTTCAAATAGCGCCTAATGATTTGCAATTGTGCAGATGATTATTAAACTACTTAATGTGTTTCCGTTCAGAAGGATAAAAAGCTGAGTCTGCCAGGTTAGGATTCAAACCAGTGAACTTCAGGGGACACAGTGAACAGTTGAGGCGCTAAGCTAGCTCACTGCAGCCTTTCTCCTCCCATGAGTGACTGGTGAAAGCAGAAAAGCAGTTTACTTTCTATACTTTACACCCTCCTGCTCTTTACTATTCGGTCTGGCTTCTTTTCTAACCTTTACCTTAGCCATCGCATTGCCATATTATTTTCTAAGCCTTTTTTGAAATACTCTCTTGCCACAGACTTTCCCAACACAAATATATGGAATATTTCTCGGCCCGTTCATGTAATTTCTATCTCTAATCAGGTACATTTACAGCTGTGATACACCAAAGAATGTTATTGATTTCACAGACACTGAAGTATGTTCATCTCTTATAAATATCTTCAAAACTCCCCAGGAGCGTGTGCCAACAATTCGTTTTCTACTGTGCTTCTTTTCTTCTGATCTTTCAATTGGCAGCTCCGCAGAGCTAATTAAATTATGCTGTCTTTTGCAGCTTGTCACTTCTCTTCTCCATTCCTTGAGAAATAAGCTAACTCGCAGCATGTGTCTGGCTGCTACCCTCTTTATGCTCAGCCTTTCCTACTGCACTCTTGTGAGGATGTTTGTGCATTTATGTTTTTGTACATAGCTAACAACGCATAGAATGTGGGATTTCATTCGATTACACACTGACATAGCACTGTTTTCTTTAAAACGTATTTCATTTGATGTATAGAACTGTGCTTTCCTTAACCTTGTTGACCAGGTCTCAATTTGCTGAGAGCCTTCACGCATTGACTCTGTACCGCATTTTTTTAACATCTCCTATTCGTTAAGTCCTGGGGGTTCTGTTAAGGTCTGTAAATGATAGCATGCTAGCCCACTGCTGAGGGCTAGACAAGTTAAAGGCCCTGGACAAGACTTGTAGGCCCATAATGAGGGCAAGGATCTATACTGAGGGAGAGGGCCCTTAACAATAGGAGTAGCAAAAAGGTAGAAGGGCCATCATGCAATTAGAACATTCCAACCATTGAGGGTAGAATGTAACAAATTAACAGGAATAAAGATAAAGACAAACAATGGAATATTGAAGTAGAAGGCCTACACCAGCCATTATAAGCGTGGAGATACACTATTGTCTTAATTGGAGGTCTCAACATTCAAATGTTCTATTAATATTAAACACCCAGAGCTCTCACCATAAAAAGTGAGACCAATGATGGATGTAGTCTTCTGGTCTGAGAATGTAACAAAGTGGTAGTCCATTACAGGGGAACTACTGCTGAACCCTAAATAGTGCCTGTGAAAGTCATTTTGGGGTAAGACAAAAAAGAAAAATTAACCCGTTGGCTGCATCGAACGTTCAGCTCCAGTGCTGAACGTTCGAAAAACGGGTGGGGCACCGTCGGCCAACGGACGTGCGCAGCACTACCAAGGTAGTGCACGCGACGACCGTTGGCTGACGGCAGCAGCCAACGGGTTAAGCCAAAATGTGTGGATAACAGGGGCAATACTGGCAAGAGACACCTTTTGCCATCACTACTAGGTAGGGAGGACGAAAGCATAAGAAACTCTTAAGAAACTTAGTAAATGAATGAGAGCTTAGCACAGGACCAGGCTGTTATGCATCTGGCAATTAACTGATCATCCCAAACATAGCACCATCTTGAACATATACAAGTTATATGGAGGGGAGAATTGAATCATCATGTAGTTTTTCTGACTGCAATAAAATGCAGCAATGATTTTTGGACTAACTCTGGAGAAAGGTAGACTATAACTCTGGTGATGTTGATAATATGTTGAAACTTAATGTTGAATTACTTAATGTTGACATGTGACCGGGTTACTAGGTCAGTAAAATATGCACTGAGAGATCGTAAACTTAAAAGAAAAATAAGTGTAATGGATATGTTTTGAATGTTCCTATGGCAGATGCATAGTTTTCATTCTATGTTAAAAGGTATATGTTCACACATACGTACTACTTACTGATAAACAAACATATATTAAAAAATTAATTTAAAAACAAAGAGTGCTGGTATGTAGCATTTTAGACGTCTAAATAAGTGAATAGGAGAAAATCCAAGTTTACTGTGAAGATGCAGTTTTATTTTACCTTATGGGTGCCAAATGGTTTCACAGAGTATTTCTATATAATCAAGCAATTTCCTCTTCTTATTTTTTACTGAACATCTACTGTCCAATGCCTACAATCTCATACACTTTAACTGGATCTGGGAAACCAACTGTAATTGCATTAGATACATTTGCACCATTACACTAAATTATATTTTGAATCTACCACCCTTGATGTGAAATTGTGTCTTCTAGAGTTTATGCAATTTTTGTTTCCAACACTGTACACCAAGGAACAGAGGTGTATAGATCATTCACTGAAAGTTAATTCTTATGGTTTCGTTTTCATGATACTTCATGGATAACAATCTTGCTGAAATCAACTAAAATACCACCTACTTTACAGGTGTGTAAAACAGAAGCCATCAAAGCAGTTACTTTATAGACTTACTTTAACATTGCCTTCCACTAGCTAACCATGTATCAGGATTTTTTCAATTGGTCTCATCATCTAGTAGTAAATGAAGGGAAAATAGGTTATCAGACTCCTCCTCAACAAAAGGACCAACATGGACTTCAGTGCAATCAACAAATGCTATTGAGGGAACTATAAAAGGGTATTTTCTCTGAAAAGAATTAATTTCACCTGTCTAGCAAGCACTGTTAGCTTGAACTGCCATCAATCGCCCACTCTCCATGTCTAACAGATAAATAGGGACATGTATTTTATTTTATTTCTGTCATTCCAACAAGCAACACAATGCAGTCTTGTTACTAAGGAATAACACAGAGTTACCTTCCTAGATGACAAATGTTTATTTAGTTTATTTATTTAGAAGTTGTATATAGCGCTAGATGGACCCGAGGGTATCAGAGCTCTTTACAACATGTATCAAAGATGCAATCAGGCAAAGAGGAGACCATAGTAGAACATAGTGATTCGTGACAAGTAGAGTTCAAACATGAAGAGTAGCAAATAGAACGAAAAGAAACGTGGCGAGTACAGATCACACATAACGAGTAGCCAATAGGCTTTATTATTCGGGGAGGAGGGAACGAGGTAGGGGTCCAGGAGGTGTAGTAGGTCGAGGTCACAGGACACAGAGTCGAAGTCAAGTGATGTGCTGGCTAAGGCACTTCGGTGGATCCTATAGGTTCGCTAGGGAGGGATCGAGGAAAAGGACTTTGAGCAGTCTTTTGAATTTAAAATGTTCTTCCCATGAGATCCATGTAGGCATGAATACCTCGGCACTGTTAGTAGCTAAACATTAATGAAGTATAGGATAGAAGTAAAGCTCAGGTAGGTAACTCAATGGGTAATGAAATCAATAACCATTGACTAGGACTTAGAAAGCAAATGTTATATATAGTGACAGCCTCTAGATTAACAAAACACAGGTGGGATTAGATTTAATAATATTCCCACCACAAGGCTCAATGTAGAAGATAACCAAATGAATCTAACCATGGACGAGGAGCAGGGATTGCAAATGGATGAACTATTCAATTGTTTGCATCATTGTTTTTACAAACAGGAATGGATTCATAATAAAAACATTAGACAACAAAAGTAAGCGATCTACCTTCAAACACATGGACAAGGGACTGTGTTTCCAATCCTGATCTTTTCTGTAACAAATCCTTGTTATCAAGTGCAATAGTCCAATGTGTTCAATTAAAACAAACATCAGCCCTCAACTCTGAGAATTCATCTGGTTGTTATATGAGAGCCCAGGACTGCAAAGAGGGTGTCCTGCTAATGTGAAGTAACAGAGCAACTCAAAGCCACAGCTCCTTAATACTACCATGAATGGACACAAAAACAACATCAGTGATGCAGAGATATTGAAAGCAGATGGGAAAGAGAAACAGCTGGGAGACATATCACAATGCTGGCAAACCTATAGCATTTTAAGCATGAAGATAATTAACATCAAGCGGAGTTACCATGTGAAAGAAACACAAAAGGGTTTAAAATTCCTTGGTGTCAAGAAATGATTTAAATTAAATTAAAACTAAACTCTTTTCTCCCAAAGCAATAAATACCAGTGACATCATTACTAAATACACAACATAGAAAGTAGATACATGAAAGGGCAGAAGCCGACCATTCAACAGCCTAAGTTGCTAAGTGTCGATCCCTCTCAACGAAGTTAAAATAATAGGCAATCAGTGCTGTAGCTCAGATTTGCAATACTATAAAATATTCTTAAAAGGAACAAACACATTGCAGTAAGATTTGAATTTGTTTTGGCTGCGGGTT
The DNA here is from genome assembly GCF_964261635.1 of Lissotriton helveticus. NCBI lineage: Eukaryota > Metazoa > Chordata > Amphibia > Caudata > Salamandridae > Lissotriton > Lissotriton helveticus. The sequence continues at coordinate 314,100,136 of NC_136059.1, forward strand.
AAAATATGGGAAAGTGCTCAATGACAGATCCCTAGAACCGACACAGGAGCCGGCTCTCCATTTTCAAGCAACTGAGGCAACATTTACTGATATCATGATACAGGTGTAAAGTCTAACATGATATGGAGATTAAAATATCTCTGCTGCAATACATTATCAGTAAATGGAGGTTATAGCTTTCAGTACAAATGGTGTTACTAATCCAGTCACTCCATGTTTCATAGCAAAAAGAGTGGCAGTTTCTGTCTGGCTGCCCAGACAAAATGTCTAGAAACAAGCTCTGAATTAATATTTAAGAATTTAGTTTTACACCTTTATGGGTTCCACAGCCATGAAAAACATAGAACACGCATCCAAAGTGAAATGTTAAACCAAATATGGATCTAAAACATTCATGATCTAATATCAGCATGATGGTTTGTTTGTTGATGTTTTTGTCGTTTTTCTTACATTTGCTTACAATTACAAACCCAAACAGTTGAAATAATCAAATCTAAAGCACTGCTTAAAATTGTATTCTCAGCTAAATTAGATAGTAATTCGTCCTACTAAATACGTCTAACAATGTGACTCTGCAGTTGTTTCCAACAGATGCTGATGGAAAGGCTGAGTAAAAGAAAATATATCCACTTGGTTAAAACTCTCACGGTCTTCAACCAAAGGGGATTTGGAGAAAATGTTGGATTATCTTGCTCGCTCTTAGATCCTAATAAATCTCCCCTTTTACTTGCAAAAGAATAAAGACTTCCGTTACTGGAAGAACATTCCATTGGTGCATCACAAAGTAAAGTTCCCAGTGAGTCCTATAGTTGCAGGCAAAGAAATGGGCTATGATTTATTTCCTATGTTTGGAAACCTTTTGAAAGAGCCCCCATTCACAATACTGCTTAAATCATGGCCAGTCAAGAACATCTTGTCATAGTAGTCCACATTGCTATATGTGACTTTAATTTTCAAATGAATGTTCTGCAATACTACAAGAGCAAAATAAAACAACTACAAATACATTCCATTTAGATATAGCATTAAATATATTAGAAACAAGACTTAACGTTTAAATCTACAGTGATGATCTGTTAAAGCTACCATACTCTGGGTAAAAATCACAACTGGTTATGAAAACACAACACAGGATGCCATCAATAAGCAATTGCTCTACAGTAGCTCTCTACAGTACGGTGCTGAATGTTTGAATTGGGAACAGAGAAATACATGACAATCGATAACTGGCTACAGAAATCTGACTCCATAAATGGTACCACAACTGTAGGCATGTGTTTTCCTTCATATTGTTTCTTATCTGAGAGCACAAATCCTTTAAAATTCACCATGACAGTAGTGCTGTCACGGACAATGACATAGTAGAACCACCTAAAGCTTGCACATCGTAAGGAAATTTCACGGTAAATAGAGCGTGATATGGTACAACTCTCTAGCGTGAAAATTCCACGTGGATCCAAATCCATGAAATGCTAAACACATGCTGCATTACTTTTCCCAGTACCTGCTATCTCGGACGTCACTCAGCAATGTGTGTGACTAGACGGCTAGGAGTGAGAGCAAGATCACAAATTAAACATAGCAACATCAACCACCTTTACTGACAGTCTTACTTAGGGACTTGATCTACAGTGTGTAATAAAGATGAACAATTTAAAGGTATAAGCACCAACTCATCATTAATATAAAATTAAAACTGATTTCAACAAATTCCCCCAAAACCCTTCAGAGATTAAATGATAACTTAAGTCAAACATGCATAGCTGTATTACAAGTAGCAGCCAGCTGCATTAAGCCAGTTTTGCGGATTTGAACCAATCGCACAAACTAGTATCGACAGGCAAGGTAGGTCTTCGCAACCAGAGTGCAGTAAATAGCAGGCTTTGGATGCTGTACCATCCCCAATAGTAATAAACTGTTTTATACACATTATCGGTGAACTCATGTCAAGTTTTAGAAGCATTGCTGCTTATTCACAATGATATACACGTAGGGCAACAAGTTCCTATAGAGATTGCAGAGGACATGTGTGAACACCCTCAGGAGGCCAATCCACCATAAGAAAGCAGAGACATTATGGAGGATTTTCATTATGGTGTAATTAATTACTGGGTGGACAATATTGTCCTGGAAATTTGTGAGCCTCGCCCTTACAAATAAGCTTGAATACTGAGCAGTTATTTGTTAAAAGTGTGTCTCAAGTACTATTTGATTTGAAGATGAATTTCACAAAGGCACTTATGAATCTAAAATGCATTGTCAACATTTTTGTAAAATACATTTTGATTAATGCAGCAATTGGTTTGATATAGAGTTCACAAATTAACTTCATCTTCAGGAGGTTTCCCTGGTGAGTTGCATTTAGTTGCCAACTGAAACATATCACCTTCAAGGTCCCGATTGTTCCCCAAGAGAGTGTGCCTATTCCGTTATCTTTCACTCCAACCATCTGCTATGGTCTGTAGGGGACACACTTTATGTGTTTTTATTATATGGAACTAGGCACCTGCCTCTTGCTTTGTCCACACACAATGAGTGCGGAAGGCAGCAGCACAGATTGCAATCATCTGCCAATTCAAACAGTCATGAATGAGAGGGTGATGGGCGACCAGATAACATGCTGCAGGCACTTAAAGTTACAATTCAAAATAGTGCCATCGAGGTCGGGAAAAGCTACACATCAATTCGAGAGCGAAAGATACGTCGGCTCCTTTGCATACTCAAAGTCTATCTGTTGGATTTCCTAAGAGGAGTCCAATTCTGGCCAACATAATCCCATTCTCAGTCTGCTTTTCTCCGCTTCACTAAATCAACTAATCCTAGAACGGTATATCCCATAGGTAACTGCCCTGCAATAATAGAAACATGTTGCACTGAATATGCTCCTCAAATAGTTCCAAAGACAGCATGATTAGATTAGCACAGGCACACTTACAGTTGCTTTTTCTTGTAACGGGGTACCAGGCCTGCTGAGGTCTTCTCCATCAGGTTCCACGTTCTCTTTATTATCAAAGGAAGGCGAGTGATCTTGAAGCGCGCAGGTGCTCACCAAGTCGGGCAAGCTTGTGGATGGAAATCTGCTGCAGTCCACTCCGGTGGGCCCCTGTGTGGAATGAATACAAGCTGCATGAGATACTGATTCCCGGGAGATTTAAATCATGTTTAATCAACTTTTAATGGGATCTCTGTGTACTAGGAAATTTATGGACTCCCTAGATGAAACTTACACTGAGGCAACACATTTCCAGACTACAGTTACAGACTTTTAGTCGAATGATAATTAAACAATGAGACTGAGGTGGAAATATTCAGGCACATATGGCACACATTTATTTTCATAACTGGTTCATACTCAAAAGCGGAATATCTCTTGGGTGGTACAAATTGAGAGCCGGGAGATGTAAGATAATTTTCCAAGTCGTTAAATTGAAAAGTATGTGTTTGCTATTAAGTTTAGTGAATGTCTGAAAGGCGCTAAAGAGCGGAAAATTTAAAAAATGTTTCCATTTGACAAAGGATCACAATACTTCTATTTGTGTCCACAACATACTTGATTCGAGTAAGAGATCGCAAAGAACATTTGTCTCAATGTAGAAACAAAACGTCGGGGTCTGTTTGAAAGTATCATCCAATAAGGTATAGTGATGGAAAAACGCCTTTTGGAAGCCTGTACGCCTTCCTAGTGCACATAAATACAGATGCTGACACGACTGTAGACTGACCCTACATGATTCTACATTTTGATTAAGTTTCACACATGAATGCTGCACTCAACTGAAACTTCCCCCTTTCACTCAATAACACACTAGTTGTAATATTGTGTATTTTCTGCGGCTTCAGTCCACTACTCACTTATCTGGGAACAGATAAAGAACGGAGTGAAACACATTTGTTGATGATGCAGTGATCTATAGGTCACTAGTGTGAACTCCTACAAGGCCAACTCTTTCCATCCTTTTGAGGTCTATAAACTGAGTACTGCTAATATTCGGTAATAGTAACACTGATCACTTACCGCAGTTAGATGTGGCAGCAGTCTGGTATGAAACGTGATATATACGAAACTTTATTGATAAGCTCTATATGACTGCTTCTAATCACTACACAGCTGATTGTATAGTGCTTCCCCAGTAACAGATATAAATGACAGTGTACGAAGCCAACTGATTTATCACAGCACAGACCTGGATTCAGCATTTCAACCTAAAATTCTGAAATTCAGGGCAAATCCTTTTACCTCCCTGTGGCCCAAATTTTAAATACCTGCATTGTCATCAACTATCCTCGTTACAAGTTCCACCCATCCCCATAAATCCCATGATTTATGTAATCGGGTCTCAAAGGGGTGCTACACCACACACACACATACACACAGAACTGTTCAGTGTATATCGTCATATATCACATGGGTTTCTAGAAGCACCTACGAAGGTGAACAAAATGCGTCTTGTAAATGGTCCTCCGTCCTTAGAAATAGGTCTAAACTACATTCAATGTATAAAAAAGCTGTCACTAACTTTATCTCTGTTTATTGTACATACCATGAGACACAAGTTAGAATCGCAGTGAGGCTAAATCAGCCTTCCTTCCTTCAACTCTGGTAAATTGAGTACAGTTAAACCAAGTAATTACCACCTGCTATGTAAGAGGTAGAACATAAAGCACAATATAAAAGAAACAGGTGTGTAAGAGAGACACAAGCACAAACTGTGTATCCGAAATCAGATGTCAGATAGCCACTTCATCATGAGCGGTTGCTGCTAAGGTTTGGAGTTAGCATCTTTGAAAAGGACAATTTTAAATGTTATTAGGGAGCATGTGATAGCTTTTGCTCAAGCATCAGCTATTAAGAGACCGTGCTCTATAAAAATCCTGGTCTTTGGTCCATTAATTAAAGTTTACCATTTTGAGAGGCTTGTTCAGAGGTCATGCTTTTGAGGAAAGATCCCAAGATGTGACGCGACCTCTGATAATCCGCATTGCTTCTTTCTCAAAGATACCGATTTCACTCAGTTTTCATCATTTATGAAATCATGATTCAAGGTCACGAGAGCTCGGAGCCTGAAGTTGGGCACACTGAATCACCACCCAATTAAAAGTTTTTGTGTGTGGGCCCAGCCTCTCAATCTCCCTGGAAGCACTACACTCTCAGTAAAGGATGGACTCATCCTAAAGGCACACATCCCATCTGATGCTTGGAAGTAAAGCAGAATGCTTCATCACCTCTGTGACCTTGGCTGCAAGGTGGGCTGATTGAAATAGATTATTATTCAGCCTTTCTTACTTATGAAAGGCTAATGAGCCCAATTTGCCACGGCATCTCCACAGAAGGCCAGGCACACTTCTTAACTCGAATAAAGTTATGGAGCACCTTTTGTCAAAGGCTCTCTTTAAATGTGAGAGGAGAGTGGTGATGTTAAAGTGTATATTCATAGACAAATATTCTTGAACTAGTCTTCAGTTTCATGTTTACTATCAGCTAAACTGAGCCTGGGTTTTCTAGTTTACCCTCATATTAAATGCAGTCTAAAACACATGGTGGGTAGTCTGATACCAGATACTGCAGGCATCAGAATAATCTATAAATATCGGAAATAAGGCTTTATAGATTATTTACCCGGTATTGTAGCTGTTAATGTCATTACTGCTGATCCTTAACAGCAAGATGAATAATACTATGTTCTGTGTGGATTGTAAAAGCTGTACAATTGCTCCTTTCAATGGAAACAAGCCAAAACGAGAAGGCATTACCAAGGAAATCTCTGGAAAATGGAAGGTGGCCTGGCAGAGCAAACTAACAGATCCCAGAACTGTAACATTGTAGTTCTCAAATATGGTAAACATGATTTTAGCATTGAGACTATTAGGTAAAGCCACATGTAACTTCTCACTTCAGACTAGCTAAGTGGGCTAAAAGTAAGAGAAAGTATCCATAGGGCATACCTCCATAGGATTGCATCTTAAAGACCACCTAAGATAATAATGTGAAGTATGAAGTGAAGCAGATTCTATTAATGATGCAGTTCAAATCCCACTATACTTACACTCTATCCGCTGCTCAGCAGAAACTCCCACCTGCAACGCTGTTTCCCCTCCCCTGACTGATTCGAGTGTTTGACTTGCTGTGCCTCCTCTTCGAATTGATTAGCACTTCGACTTTCCGGTCTTTTCACCCCGGCCAGCTTTGCAATGTGTTTGTTACTGCTGGGTCCCATGTGGTGTGGGTGGACTCTGTTGATGTTGGTCCCACCATTTTCCTGTTTTTTTTTTTTTGCCATTTGCTAATTCACCTGAGATACACACTGCATCCAGTTGGTTGGTGGGAAGGTAAAGGGATATGAATCACTCTGCTGAAGACACTGAATTAAGGCATGCAAGTGGTGAGTTGAAGCTGAGTCTAAGTGGTTTTTAGAGCAATTTTCTTTTATTTAACATCACAAACTCGGCATCTGTATTCTTCATTGGACAAGCAGATCTAACAGAAGCCTGGAATTAAATTAAGTGTTCTTATTCAGGTATTCATAATTCTTGCTTTCAATCAGAAACCTTATTTTGTCAAGTTACTCAAACCTCCAAACTGGTTTTCAACTGTAGTATAAGCTAAGTTAGATAATTGCACTACCCATGGAGGGGGCAATACTAAGCGAACCCTCTGTTAGCTCCCAGTACATGACCAGGAACTGCTTAAGTAAAGGTTGAGCAAATAAAAACATATCCACCTCATTCAAGGACACTTCCGGCATCTCCCTGCTGGCTTCAGTGGTGGTTGCCTTGCTCGTTCAAAGATCCTTCAACAAAGCTCAAACGTTCTACCCACAGAATAAGTTATGACTTGCATTTCACCAAATGTACTACCATTGCTGGATCACAAACTACAGATTACAGGTCACTTTTGGTCAAATGGAACTTATATTTGGTGACTGAAACATTGTGGGGAATCACGGTCTATAATAACCATTTACTATGGGTTGTCCCCTCTTTTTGAGCTCAACATTCAGAATGCTGCTTAAATCATGGGCATTAAAGGGGATCTTGCATTAATACTCCACAGTGCTGGTTTGGGACCCGCCACAGCCTGTGCAGGTAAGAGCAGTGGGGCTGTGTGGCTGGGTGAGGGGGGGAATTTGACAGAACATGACGAGAGAAAATTCAATATCGTCAGTATAAATCCCCCTCCAACCGGCCCCATCGCCCTTACCTGCACGGGCCACAGCTGTTTGGGAGTCAACAGGACGATCTAAGTTAAAAAGTTTATTTTTACTCAATCTTCTGCTATACTACAAGGGGACTGACAGTTAGGTGAACATAATTTTTATTTAAAAAAAATAGACACAAAAACAAGTATATTCCCTGTAAATATGTCAGAGAGAGATACTAAATATATATAACCTAAATATATCTGAAATTTGTGTTGAATTAACAATGATTCTTTGAGGCTTTGTGGTAACTCTGATGCAACTGCATCCGTGCCTTAAATCTAAAACTCAGCAGCTAAAAGTAAACTGGCATGTGGAATCTAAAATAGCAGAGGGCTAAATTGTGAACTAGAATTAAAGAAAACAAATTAATTTTAACCCATGGTGCATGCAACAGAGTGTGTGGTATGGTCATTTGTTGTATTATATATTGTTACAAAGCAGGTGAGATTCAACAAGCAAAAATCATCTTCACAGTTGTGCTATCATGGATGCAGCACAGTAGCAAGACCTTTAATCATGTAATACACACTTACAAACAGCACTCTGGTTTTCCTCGACATTCATATTTTTATGTACAGAAAACATAACATCTAACTATGAAACATTGTCCTATGTTGCTATCGAGGGGTTCAGGTGACATTTGCAAATCACATGACTGAACTCCGCGGGGGGTTGTTTTTGTTGGGGATAATGTGCTAATATGTAAAATGTGCTGTATGAAACAGTGTATTCGGTTTAATTACATTTTAAATGTAAAGCGTATGGCAAGGCAATTAAAAACATGGATTCTAAAAGTAGCTTTCGAGTCAATTCAATAGGAATAAAGAAAATTAAGTGCAATGTGCAACAGTGTAACTTTTTTGCTGTCGGGGTTCTACGTTTACAATGTTTTACTTTCACGAATTGGCGAGGATACATTGGTATATGCATACATCAAGAATGGCCCTGCAAGGGTGAACTAGCTAGGTATAACGGTAAAAAACTCAGGCATATAGTAAATAATGAAAATGAAATGAATATAGGCTACCATTTACAATTTGTTTGAGAAAACCATAAAATATTCATCACATATTACATAATAAAATAAAATAAATGTTAACGATATGAGCTATCGACGTATCCATCAAGTGACTGCCAGCCAAAAAGATGGGCATATGATGGTATATCACGTTTATAAAAATTATTAGCACATTTTCTGGTGAAAGTAATGCAAGGTCACTTTGTATGAACAGACAGCAACTCAGCATCCTTCCAACTAGAAGTGGTAATTTTAATACCAGATGCTGTATGTAAATCAAATAATTTAATTTGCAGCAAAAGTAAAGAGGAAGGATGATTTGCTTTACAAATTTTGATCAACGTACAATAGATACCGTTTGTAATATAGAACAGGTTTATAATTATGTGCCATAACTTGAATTAGAAATCAAAAATTGTAGGACATTCATGCAATACATGTTTTAAGGGCATGACAGGCTATCTATCAGTTTAGCTCTAAATAATTTGTGAGGTGTCCAAAGACTGCAATATAACACAAACTTATTGGTTTAATATGTTGATAATGTGAGCCAAACGGAAATATTACTTAACCATCACTTTCCTTTGCTCAGGCAGAAAATTCAAAGCATGTTCCAAATTATAAAGAATTACAGTACACTGAATTAGAAGTGCTATTATTACCAATTAGTTTGTATACTGTATTAGTAATATGTCCAAATTCATTAAAATGGCATAAATATGTCCCTAGATTGAATGTGAGTGCAGTTGAAAGAGCATAAAATAATAAATGAAGAGCATCAAATAGTACTTATAAAATTCAGAAGACTTAAATCTATACACATCTTGTAACTGAAAAATAAATATTTTAATCTAAGCTATTTATTGAAGCCAAAAATGCCCACAACAAAGGAGGAGCCCCAAAACTGAGTATTAGTGTCAAGATTAAGGTGAGAGTTGTGTCATAATCAACCTTTAAAAAAAAAGTCTTACATACCAAGATAAAAGAAAGAGTCAACATTTAAAAGTGCTAATATAGTAGTTCCTGAAAATTTTTAAGTAGGCGGGTTGTTTTGATAACAATTTAAAATTAAACAATCAGTTACAAAGTAGCGAGGTGCAATTTCTTAAATCCTAAGGAGCGGTCACAAATTTTGATTCTAAAATTGGAAGTGAATCTGTGAAATGGATGAAAACTATTCATAATTTTAAGTGTATTTCAATTACCCAGTATGGGACCGGTGTCTGGGGGACTGTACTGTGTAAATGTGAAACTGCTCCAGGTGGAAGTGATTCTGTGATGAAGGAGCTTACTCTAGGGTTTATCCCATTTCACCTGTCACTACGAGCGAGGGATCCATTATCTGGACGATATGATCTATTATTGTTCGCAGTATGATCTAGAAATATATCCAAATTGACGCAAGACATTATTTTCAATTGCTTAAGTTTAAATTTCATATACAACTTTCCATGGCTCAAGTATATTAGAAATATGTTTTGCAATTGGTCGCCTAGATATATTTGAACAACCATTTGAAATCAGCATAGCAGAGAAAATTAATGTTAAGAGAGTACTCCTTCTCTACAATTCCTTGAGGAGAGAGGAAACTAAACTTGGTAAGCCATTCATCAGCTCTCATATGTTAACTATCAGCTGTATAGGACTATAGGCTACCATTGACATTGTCCCATATGTCTATGAACACAATTTGCTAACTAAATTTAGAGAGCGATGATGCATTATCAGTTAAAGAATCCCAAAGATTGATTTTCTCTTAGCGATACCTTTGTGATGCTTAATTTCTGCAACCTATGATGCATATACTGTGTGTAAGAAATTGGGGTACCAGTTGAGGGGGTATGTACCCACCTCAGGTAATAACCACAATCCTAGTCAGGGTGAACCACTAAAGTCACTAAATATCCCTGAGCTGAAGTCACTGATAGCTATGGAACAGAGTAGACAGGTTTAGCTTCGGGGCAATGAGTAAAGTCTTTATGCAGTACTAAAAACAGTAATACAGATGAAATGCAACACATTAAAAATCCCAAAATAAATTAGAACAAGCATTGGCAAAGCCCATAGGACTCGCCTATACAAGAGCTATTGGCTTTGGCAATGTGTTTTACCATGTTGTACACCAGTGTGGCTGCTGTTCAGTATGGCTAAAAGCTAGTGGAGTGTCCTAGAGTGGAGTAGGTGGGGTAGAGGGTTGATGGCCTGAATTTGTTGGAGTAACATGTTGTATAGTGGAGTAGGGGCAGTAGAGGGGAGTAGAATTCAGTGTCAGAGAGTTTCAGAGTGCAGTGCTGTAGAGTAGAGTGTCATAGAAGTGGGTGGGATGGATTTGATTGAAGTAGATTGGGGTGGATAGGATTGGAGTAGAATGGGTTGGATTAAATGGAGGGGAGTTGAATTGATGGACTGGATGGGGTAGATTGGATTGCCTTGGTGTGGATGGAAGTGGGGTGAGGTGGATTGGATTGGGGCGGATTAGATTAGGGTGGGGTGGATTGGATTGTGGTAGGGTGAAGTGGAGGGATTTGGATTAGAGTAGGGTTGTTTGGAGTGGGTGAATTAGAGTGGAAGGGGCGGATATGGACTGGAGTGGATTGGAATGGGGTGACTTAACTGGGGTGAGCTGGATTGGGGCACAGTGGGGTATACTAGGGGTGAGTGGGTTGGACTGCAGTTGAGTGAGTTGGATTGGAGTTGGTGGACTGGATAGTGTGGATTAGATTGGAGTGAGATGCACTGGATTGGAGTGAAGTGGAGTGGGGTGGATCAGATTGGATAGGGGTGGACTGGGGTGGGGTGGACTGGCGTTGAGTGGGGTGGGATGAGGTGGGATGGAGTGGGGTGGAATGGAGTGGGATGGTTTAGATTGGCATGAGGTGGGGTGGATTGCAGTGGATTGCAGCGGGTGGATTGGATTTGAGTGAGGTGGATTGGATTGAGTGAGGTGGATTGGACTGAGGTGGATCGGATTAGGTTGGAGTGACCTGGATTTGAGTGGGTGGATTTTATTGGGGCGAGGTGGGGTGGATTGGAGTGCGGTCAGTGGATTGGATTAGCTGGATTTTACTAGTGTGGGATTGGAGTGGGTGGATTGTTTTAGATTGCAGTAGACCAGACTGGAGTGGGGCAAATTGCTTTGGATTGACTGGGGCAGATGAGAGTGCCAGTCAGTCAGTCAGAATATCTTTATTCGACTTAATCAAAGTCATACAAAGAAACAAAAACAATAAAACATGACATACAAAGTATACTTAGAATTCCTAGCATCTAAAAAAGCTTCAAGCTCAGTGTACATTATAAATACTATTTACACAATTTAAAAAGGTACATTTGAGTATACATATAAAATCATTACGGTTAGTAATCTCTTAAGGCGGAAAATGGCCAACAGCTTTCACCCTTGCTGCGGCGACTAAAAAATTTGCAAGACTAAATGCTGTACGTGGGTTTGTCATGAGCTGTAGGAAGAGCAGCGCGGGGCGCACCTGTGTGAACCCTGCGTCTTTGAGTATGGGGAGCAAATGTTTTTTCCTCTGCTCATGATATAAACTACAGAACATGACGAAATGCATTGTGTCCTGCACTGAAAAATGATCGCAACTGCAGGGAGCGGCTAGTTCTGGCTTTTGCCAACCCTTGAAAGAACCTAGGTGAAAGTGAATTAGGTTGAACCTAAGTTTAGTTAATAAAAACCTATGGTAAGGGATTGTTACAAAACGGAGGTAGGGGGCCAAATAAGGATCGCTAACAAGTAGATAGTGAGCCCTTACTGCAGGTTTCTGCAACTCAACTATCTCGCGGCATGCTTCCTTCCTTTCTTTAAAGGCTTTTTTTGTGTAAGCTATATCCTGGGCCATGATTTTCTCTGGGCAGCAGAAAAGTTCTGGTCGACCCAGTTCTATGAAGGATTTCCTTAAATAGGCCAGCCAAGGGATTTTACTGTAGTGATCCAAGGATAGAACATCCCTCAAAATTTTGTGGTTTAATGGTAGGTCAGCATTTAGCCACATTTTCAACCACAGGATCAGTGGTGCGGCACTTAAAAGATCCGACAGATATGGCAACCCCACCTCCTTGTGGATGGAATAGGTTGGGGTTGATTGAGGGACAGAGAGGAGAGATCTTATAAATCTATTTTCTACTCTCTGAATGGGGTCAAGGTTGACGTAACCCCACAGAGGAGATCCATATGAGGCGATTGTGGAAAAGTAAATTTTGCCATGTTCTGTGTCCCTACGCCTCATCCATCATATGTTATGTGTGCATGACCAATATGCATATGTTATTCCCCATGTCCGATTAATGACGCAATTACAGTTGTGTCCACCTCTAGTATGCCAGTTTCCAGTCCTCGTGAATACTACGAATATCAGGCCTATGTAAAGTTATGTTGCCACGTTTCCCAGTGTGCACGTTATTCCATTATAAAGTCCCCGTTTCCAGGCCTCAAAAGGGCCCGGACATCAGATTCAGCTCCTGTCTCCTGAAAGCCTCGCTGAGGAGCGATACAGCCCCCACCTGTATCCTCGACCCTTCACTTACTTCCTGCCTCGCAGTGCCCGGTGCAGCTTGGCTCTGCCTCTGAGTCTGCCAAAGGTATGTTATAGTTCCAGCTATCAGTTCAGTCCTCCTCCTCTGCATTCCTAAGCTACTGAACTGCATCAATAGTTTCCGTCATTGTCTAGCCTTCTCGTCTCCACGTTAGAGAAATACTGTATTAATGGTCATTTAATATTCTTCATCACGCACTACATGTAGAATAATGCATGGTCCAGTCTTAGAATCAAGTTAGCTTTTCCCCTCATGACTCTTCTAGTTTATATCAACATGTTCCCTAAACATCAGATACTAGATAGGGTTTAGGTACATGTCGCTCCGACCCTCCAGACTCTAGTCTCTGCTCCTAGCGCAGAGTTCGTAGCCCCCAGCTTCTCCTAGTAACACGTCATTGCCAGTTTACGCGCACCATTAGGTTAGAGGTCCCGGCTCCTTAGGTAGCCCCCTCCAATGTTTCCGCCCATTCATGACATATTCTGTTACGTTTGCATCACATGTCTATGTATACTCCCAGTTACACCTACTTTTACTGTTATCTCTCGTGACTGCTACGCGTCACGCCTTCTGCTCCACCCACTGCTACGCCTACTGCAATGTAATGCTATGTGTTTGCGCTATGTATATAAGTCGATGTATTGTTATTAAAAGTTAGCGCGCTCATCCCAGATCAAGCCCCGGCAGCTGCTGGGCCCCAGTTGTCCTGCTGGGCCCTGTCACCTCTGTTCCTATGCAGGTTGTCCTGATCCTGTCCTTATGATGTAATAAACCTGCAGAAACTCCTACTACCTCGAATCTTGACTCTTATTTTATTGAGCTATCTGTTATTCATTCATTCATCCAAAAATAGATCCGGTATTATTTATTTATATACCACATAATGGCGCCCGAACAGGGACTTGCCCTTTCCCCACGCGTCGGTGAAGCCACGCCGACCCCCTGACCCTCTGCAGTCGTGACGGAACTCTTCTGCGCAGTGGCAGATATTTCTGCTCAAGTATCCCTCAGGCCCACGGAGGAGACGGAGGAGGCGGTCCAGCATCCGAACGAGACGGTGGAGGAACGCGGCGAGTCCCGACCAGAGCCCAAGCCGAGAGTCCAAGGTCCGAGGTATCCGGAGGCCCACCCGTAACTGAAGTCCGAAGTTCGTCGTCCGTCGTCCAGTCCAGTCCGAGGCCTTCCGTTCCGTGCTGCCCGGTGAGTACCATTGCTGGGGTAGTATCTAGACAGGACCAATCTAAATTGACTCCTGGTCCGTGGGTTGGTGGTGCCCAGACTCACAAACGAAGTGTTCACCTAGGTGGATACGGGTCTTGATGCGTCCCTTTATGGGACCGGTATGTTCCGTACTGTTACAGCAGTGCATCCAGTAACTCTAGTCTGTTCTGTTCTCGAGAAAATCTGTTCTGTTTCTGTTTTCAGTATTTTCAGGTAGTATTCTGTCCGAACTGTTATGTTATGATGTTGTTCAATGTATTTCCAATATCGTGGTATGCCTGAATTGTTTTCCCAATTGTTATTATTCTTTGTGTATTGTATTGTGTTCCGATTCAAGTTTACAATGCCGCTCTTTTCAAGATTACGTCAGCTAAAAACTAGAAAGGGTTTATTAGAAGAAGCAGTTCCTGTTCCGCCTAGGGACAGTCCAGGTCACTTTATGTATCAGAAACATGGCATAAGCGCCATAATGTATCTAGATTTATGGGTAGAGTATACCAAACAGTTAGAAGAAAAGTATAGATGGCCCGTATCGGGTACATGGGATGCCGAATGTATCATGCGAGTAGAAGAAGCATTATGGAAAAAGAAAGCCAGACAGTCACAGAAAGATGCCATCGAGTTATGGAGTAAAGAAGCTCATAAAAGAACGGAAAAGGAAGTCAGAAAGTCAGAGTTAAGTAGAGAATCCCAAGAACGAGCCCAAGAAAGAGAATTAATCGAGATAGGTGAACAAGTCAAAATCGAACAGTCAGACAGACAGAGGCATGCCCTCATTAAGGGTATGTATCCTCTTCTTGCCGAGGGTGTGCCAAAAGCGACCCCAGAGGCATCCAGTAATTTCCCGCCACCATTAGTTCCGACCAAGCTACGTCACAAACCGACCGCAGCTGATATTTTTATTTCGTCCTACTTGGACGACACAGTCCCAGAATATGCAAATCCTGTTCGCGCTCCGCCAGTCCCTGCAAATCAGGCACTTCCCGCTCCTCCAGACACCGGAGTACCTGTTACGGTACCCCCGGTCCAGCCTACAGTTCCATTTCCCACTCTGCCAGGACGTAGAGCCTCAGTAGACGACTCCAGTCTAGGGGCCGCAGGAGGAGGTCCTCCTCAAACCCCGCCGCCACACAAGCGTTTAACATTACTCGAATTACATGCTCAAGCGTTACAGCGCACGCCCAAACATCAGTCTGTTACAGAAATCAGGCAAACCCTTAACGAATGTGTCTATGATCCAGTTCCAGGCGAATATAATATGGTTTTATATTCCTTACGTGTAAGGAGAGTGACCGAGTATCTAGTCATCTTGCCGAATATGAAAGAAGATCTAGACAGAATATATCGTTTCATCCGTACAGGGGATGATCCAGAAAGTATTGGCGAGATTATGTCTCAAAGGAAAGCCGAGATCCAGCTCATGATATTAAAGTTCCTGATCAATTGTCTAATAAGAGAACAAGATTACCCGTCTAAAGATCCCGCCGAAATGAGAATCCTGACAAGGTGGAGTGATAATATAGCCGAGGGTAAGCACAAGACCGTCGGTGCCATGGAGAGTATGTACAAGAAAATTCGTAAAGAAATAATAAGGTTACACGAACAACGTAAAGCAGCACAAGTAAGCGAGAAAGAAAGTATCTCTGATCCTGAAGAGGAAGAGAACGAGAATCCCGCCAGAATAGCGTATGTAGGAAAATCTAGATTTCCAGATCGCCATTTACGCCTAGAACACAAGTCTATTTTTCATCATCCAGCACCAGAACAAGGTTCTCTAGAACAAGTATTTCAAGCTACCGATCACATTCTGAAATCACGAGTCGGTTACAGTGAATTAAGTACCATGCATGAACAAGAACTAGTCCGATCAGCAGTCCGATGGATTACTGATTCTACCACTTTTCCAGACGAAATAGTGGCACAAATGTTTCTGAAACTGCCCCCAGCCGAGCAGCGACTGGTGGGTATGTATATGATCCAGTACCTCATTACTCTGTATGAGGATCAACATTCTGATCCAGGTCCGTTGCACGATGTCCTGAACGAGTTACTCCAGTATAGATGGAGAGGTCTAGGTACCGATTTAATCAGTATCATTCTAGAACAGCGTCACAAATATAGAACGTTCCTGAACCCGCATTTTGTTCATGTCTCACCCCCAGAAAGTAAATCATTCTACATAGACAGACAGAATCCGTTACGAGAAGTCCACCCAGTCCAAGGGGCGGGTGGCGTAATGCAACGAGTGTTTGTATACACTCCAATATCAAAGATGGAACTTCTTGAAATGAAGAAATTAATTCCCTGTCATGATAAAGATCCAGCAGGGTTCCATAGAGAATTAAAAGACATGCTCCGTATGGGAGAATACACGTACCCAGATATCATTAAAATGTTAAAGGTCCTGTTACCCGCAGGGGTATATGAAAAATTAAAAGAAAAAGAATGGGAGGTGGGAGAGAAAAAGATCGATTGGACAGCTCTAGAAGCTGAAGACAAGGCACGAGTACCAGGTACCGGTCTTGGAGATAGATGTAAAGAATTACCAGAATTACTGATTCAAGTTTTACCCAGATTATTGACAACGAGAAAAGAAGACTGGGATGCAATCTCAGCCTGTAAACAGAAACAAGACGAAGATATTAGTGATTTTTATTCTAGATTTGAGAAATGTTTTAGTATTAATAGTGGTCTCAAGACAAGTAGTGAGTCATACCCTCATCTTTTTGTTACTAAATTAGTCGAGAATTCAAGTCCACAAATTAAAAACCGAGTTTTGAAAGTCGAAAGCACCTGGCAAGCAAATACTCCGTCCCAGATGCTCCAGATGCTCCAGTACCACCAGAATAGAATCAGAGAAGAGCAAGAACACGAAAGAAAACGTATGAAAGACACGAAAATGAAAGTGCTAGTTGCACAATCTGTTCCTCAAGACAGTCAGAAGAGGGGTCCGAATCAAACCAGTCATCCTGCAGCTCCCGTTAAAGGGAACTGCAATTATTGTAAACAACCAGGTCATTTTATAAACGAGTGTGCAGTTCTGAAACATAACATAGCTACTGGTAAGACTAAAGAAAGACCACGTCCGCCTAGACAAGAACAAGTTTCACAGATTCCTCAGTCACAGAATGCACAACAGACAGTTCCCGCACCGCAGCCTATTGCTGCAACACAGCACGTTACATCGCAGATGTACCAGTATGCGCAGTCTGAGTATCCGGAGTACCAGTCATATTCATGAAACAGCCTAGAGAGGGAGGTAGGCTTGCCTCTCATCGAGATACCTGTAGATCAAGAAGGTCCCTATGTTCACAGTCAAGTATTAGGGAAAGACAGAAAGTTTTTGATCGATACAGGGGCAAGTAGGACCACAATTAGTCACGCCGAAGTTCCAGGGGCTCCGCTCTCAGGCTCAAGAAATGTTTCCCTTGGATTTTCAGGAAAGCCAATAGTTAATGAGATATCTAAGCCAGTTACTCTAGAAGTAGGTCCATTGTCCCGTACTACTGATCTGTTACTTACTAAGTCATGTCCAGAAAATCTATTAGGCATTAAGACACTGAAAGAATTAGGTGCAGTTATTTGCTGTTCCCCAGAGGGAATACGTCTGTTCCTACGTGACTTTAAGGGTCACTATGTATTACGAGATTTTGATTCCAGATTGTCTAATGTTCCGCAGCACTTATGGGCGCAAGGTCCAACTGATGTAGGTTACATGCAAATCACACCCCATCGTGTGACTCTCAAGCCAGGTGTAGTGCTACCACGAATCAGACAGTACAGATTGCCACCTGAGGCTGTAGCAGCCTTATCCAAAATTATAGACGAGCTCATTGTTCAAGGAGTAGTTGTAGAAACTGACTCCAATGTATGCAATTCTCCGATCATTCCAGTCATGAAACGTACTGATCCGAATGCACCCCCAGTATATCGATTAGTGATTGATTTACGAGAGCTTAATAAATGTATTATTCCTCAGTACCCAGTTGTCCCAGATATTTCTTCCCTGTTAACTGCTATTGATTCCGAAGCCATGTTTTTCACTGTCATTGACCTCAAGAATGCATTTTTTAGTGTTCCAATTCATCCAGACAGCCAGTTTCTTTTCGGATTTTGTTTAAATGGAAGGAGCTATATGTTTACACGCGCTCCTCAAGGTTTCACAGAAAGCCCTAGTATTTACAGTCAAGCACTCAAGAGACAACTAGACAACATTCACATGCCAACTGACACTGCCCTGCTCCAGTATGTCGATGATCTACTGATCACAGCCCGTTCTGAACGTACTTGCGAGCGAGCATCCCTTACAGTTCTGTATTTTCTAGCCGAGATGGGGCACAAGGTGTCACCTTCGAAGCTTCAATTCTGTGTTCAGCAAGTGGTATACTTAGGACACTTGCTGTCCAAGAGGGGTAGGCAGTTGACACCAGACCGCATCCAGTTAATAGCGAGTCTTCCCCAGCCCAGAACCCAGAAGGAGGTACGTGCCTTTATCGGCCTTACTTCTTATTGTAGACAATGGATTCCCCAGTATGCATTTCTAGCCAAGCCACTGATACAGTTAACGACACAGGAGGCAGCCGTATCGACTGTCCTCCCTTGGACATCTGAACATACACTTAGTTTCAACGAGTTAAAGAAAGCCCTATGTCAAGCTCCAGTTCTAGCTACACGAACTACAGTAAGCCTTTTACACTTTTCGTTACTGAACGCGAAGGTACAGCATTATCTGTTCTCACACAAGATCAAGCAGGACAATACAAGCCCTGTGCTTATTTTTCGAGCACATTAGATCCAGTCGCCCAGGCTTTGCCTGCGTGCCTCAAGTCAGTTGCAGCCACAGCACTAGCTATCAGACAAAGTGATTCCATAGTTTTAGGACATTCCCTGACAGTACAAGTCCCACATTCAGTAGAAGTTCTTTTAAACCGAACACAAACTCAGCACTTGACAATTGCACGTTTAACAGGTTATGAGTTGACACTGTTCCAGCCACACATAGAAATTAGACGCTGCAACGTTCTGAATCCTGCTACACTGTTACCATCAGTTAATTCAAATCCAGACCCACATGATTGTGTGGAAGTAGTTAACATTACGACAAAGCCAAGACAAGACCTGACAGATATTCCGTTACCAGATCCTGACCTGACACTTTATGTGGATGGTTCATGTATGAGAACTAGTACAGGAGAACTAGTCGCCGCATATGCAGTAACTACTGACACCGAAGTTATTGAGACACACCGTATTGACACCCTGTCCGCTCAAGCAGCAGAGCTAGTCGCTCTGACACAAGCCTGTATACATGCCAAGAACCTGAAAGTTAATGTTTACACAGATTCACGTTACGCATTCGGAGTTGTACACGACTTCGGAGTGCTCTGGCAGGAGAGAGGTTTCATGACTTCTCATGGAACCAAGATTCAGCATGGTCTCCTTATTCAAGCTCTGTTAGATGCCATACATTTACCGACATCCATTGCTATCATGAAGTGCAAAGCACATACGAAAGTTACAGACATTATTTCCCGAGGTAATGATCTAGCAGACCGCACAGCCAAGCTTACAGCACAGACTCCAGACATTCCAGTTAATCAGACACATACTCCAGATCCGATTACATGCATGACAGTTAAGGACCCTACACAAGATGTCATAGATATCCAGTTACATGCTACTCCCAATGAAATCAAGAAATGGTCTGAACAAGGAGGGGTCCAGACAGATCAAGGATGGTTAACGAAGGGTAGAGCCACATGGTTTCTCCCCGATTCTATGGTTCAAGTCATTATTAATACCGCACATAGTCCAGCACATTTAGGAGAAAAAGCTATGTTAGACAGTATCCAGAACATTTGGTTCAACAAGCATTTACGAGCTGCAGCCAAGCAGAAAGTCCGCACCTGTATGATATGTTGTCAGTTTAATCCAGGTAAAAGTGTCCCGGTGGAACAAGGTGGTTTCCAGCCCCCTGACCACCCTTTTGAGGTCCTCCAGATGGATTATATTCAGATGGAGCGATGTCGAGGTTTCAAGTATGTCCTTGTAGTTGTATGCGCTTTGTCCAGGTGGACAGAAGCATATCCAGTCCCAGATTACACAGCCGCGACCACTGCCAAGCAGTTGGTTCGTGAATTTTTCCCTAGATATGGACTCCCTAGAGTCGTATATTCTGATAACGGTCAGCCATTCTCATCTGAACTCATGAAGCACGTTTCCCTTTTGTTAGGGTACCGGTGGAAGTTCCATTGTGTACGCCATCCTGAAGCAGCCGGTCTGGTCGAGAGACATAATCAGACCCTGAAAATCCGCATTGCTAAAATCTGTAAAGAAAAAGGTGTGGACTGGCTAGTAGCTCTGCCAGTCGCTTTGTTTTATATGCGCATGGTCGCACATTCCAGATCAGGTCTGTCCCCGTATGAGGTCGTATTCGGCCGCCCCCCTAACATGTGGGGTACTCCTAGACCCCGAAGTATTACTGATGTTTCATGTAATATGCTGACAGATTACCTAGCTTCCTTGATGTCTGCCCTCAACTCATGTCGTTCACAGGTTGCTGCCGCCTTTCCAGACAATACCGAGGTGGCACCGCACGAGATCGTTCCAGGCTCCTTGGTGATGATCAGAAATTTTGACAGATCAAGTCCGCTGGAACCACGTTGGAAGGAGCCACGTCAGGTCCTCTTGACCACCCGTACTGCCGTCAAGTTGGAAGGCAGGAAGGGGTGGGTCCATCTCTCTCATGTAAAACTTTTCAATGGATTGAAACCCGTCTCCAAGAACATTTCCCAGGATTCCCAGGATTTTAAAAACTGTCAAGACATTGTTTTAAAGGACTGTCCCGCACAAGACATTATTACAACCCCTCCCTTGTTAGAGAAAACTCCGTAGCAGGAGTATAAGTTAAAGCTCAGGTCTAGTAAAATAAGTCAGTCAGTTTGATTGTATAAGTCCTCCTCTAGGTGAAACGGTTAGACTGTTTCTGACATGTATAAAATAGACCCCCATAGTGAGAGAGTCAGTCAAAGTTCAATCAGATGTATCGTTTTTCTGAGTTTCATATTATTCATCAGCATTTTGATTTCCTGCACCAGCTATGCGTTCTATCTGTATTTTCCAGTTCCTCATGTAAATATGTCTGCTAATGCTACAGTAGAGCACACGTTTAGTGATCTGCCTCCTCACGAATATTCATACCGCCTCGCTATGCGCAACAACACATTTATCCGTATGTTACATTATTCACACCAGACCAGCAATGCTACTAATTGTTGGGTGTGTGGTCGACTCCCCCCTTTCCAGACGCCGAAGGGAGTTCTGCCACTCTTTCCTTATCCATTCTCACACAATGGTTCGTGTGGAGCATGGTCCACGATAACGTCATCCTCAACAGATATGTCTTTTCTTAACAGTACATGTTTTTCAGACAAGCAAGGTTTCCCCCACAGAACAGGTTTAGATCTAGAAAATGAAGTATATAATTTAGGTAATTATTCGTCGAATTTCATGGTCCTGAATGTTCAGTCTGATACTACTCCAGACTTACCTGCTATTTCAGTACTACCAGTCAAAGGCGAATTATGTGTCCGTAGTTATGGTTCCGTACATGTAGGACATAGTGAATGTACTACTGTTATCCAGTATAGTGACAGTGGGAAATCTGTTTTCAAAGCTTCACGTCATTCTTATTTTATTTGTGGTCAAACTGCATATGTCCGTCTGCCCCTCGATTGGGAGGGAACCTGTTACATTGCCTTCCTACTGCCACCTGTTTTCCTAGCCCCATCTGATTATCACAGAAACACACATCTAGTACACATTAGACATAGAAGGGAGTCCCCAATTGTCGATTATACTGAAACTACTCTAGAACAGTATACAGATTTCAATAAAGGTTTCTTCTTCTTTGTAGGACCTGTCCAGAATAGTAAACTGATCCGTAGGTTAACAAGAACCCTTGAAGCTGTAGTAAATGAGACTGCCTCTGCTCTAGGTAACCTAACCGAAGAACAATCTGCTATGAGATTTGTCGTTTTGCAAAATCGTCTCGTCCTTGACGTCATACTGGCCGATAGGGGCGGGGCCTGTAGAGTCATCGGATCTAGTTGCTGCATTTTCATTCCAAATAACGCGCCGTCTGTTTATTCAGCTATAACCAGACTCCATAAAATTGCCCATCTGTTACACCAAGATCCAGGCACCTGGACATGGTCCGGTTGGTTCTGGAATATAATTTCCGCATGGGGATGGAAAGTCCTGTCCTTTCTAGGTATTGCAGTAGCGATCATATTTAGCTGCTGCCTCTGTATACAATGTGGCCCTGCGATTTGCAGCATGTGTGCTACCTCTTGTATTCCTAGTCCCAAGCCCCGTTCTAAACCCCGTTCCAAGACAATTCGAGACGAGCAAATGGTACTGTATGAAATGATAGATGGTATCATGAAAATTGATGTTTCCTGATGGAAACGTAGTGACAAGGAGGGAATGTGGAAAAGTAAATTTTGCCATGTTCTGTGTCCCTACGCCTCATCCATCATATGTTATGTGTGCATGACCAATATGCATATGTTATTCCCCATGTCCGATTAATGACGCAATTACAGTTGTGTCCACCTCTAGTATGCCAGTTTCCAGTCCTCGTGAATACTACGAATATCAGGCCTATGTAAAGTTATGTTGCCACGTTTCCCAGTGTGCACGTTATTCCATTATAAAGTCCCCGTTTCCAGGCCTCAAAAGGGCCCGGACATCAGATTCAGCTCCTGTCTCCTGAAAGCCTCGCTGAGGAGCGATACAGCCCCCACCTGTATCCTCGACCCTTCACTTACTTCCTGCCTCGCAGTGCCCGGTGCAGCTTGGCTCTGCCTCCGAGTCTGCCAAAGGTATGTTATAGTTCCAGCTATCAGTTCAGTCCTCCTCCTCTGCATTCCTAAGCTACTGAACTGCATCAATAGTTTCCGTCATTGTCTAGCCTTCTCGTCTCCACGTTAGAGAAATACTGTATTAATGGTAATTTAATATTCTTCATCACGCACTACATGTAGAATAATGCATGGTCCAGTCTTAGAATCAAGTTAGCTTTTCCCCTCATGACTCTTCTAGTTTATATCAACATGTTCCCTAAACATCAGATACTAGATAGGGTTTAGGTACATGTCGCTCCGACCCTCCAGACTCTAGTCTCTGCTCCTAGCGCAGAGTTCGTAGCCCCCAGCTTCTCCTAGTAACACGTCATTGCCAGTTTACGCGCACCATTAGGTTAGAGGTCCCGGCTCCTTAGGTAGCCCCCTCCAATGTTTCCGCCCATTCATGACATATTCTGTTACGTTTGCATCACATGTCTATGTATACTCCCAGTTACACCTACTTTTACTGTTATCTCTCGTGACTGCTACGCGTCACGCCTTCTGCTCCACCCACTGCTACGCCTACTGCAATGTAATGCTATGTGTTTGCGCTATGTATATAAGTCGATGTATTGTTATTAATAGTTAGCGCGCTCATCCCAGATCAAGCCCCGGCAGCTGCTGGGCCCCAGTTGTCCTGCTGGGCCCTGTCACCTCTGTTCCTATGCAGGTTGTCCTGATCCTGTCCTTATGATGTAATAAACCTGCAGAAACTCCTACTACCTCGAATCTTGACTCTTATTTTATTGAGCTATCTGTTATTCATTCATTCATCCAAAAATAGATCCGGTATTATTTATTTATATACCACACGATGGCAACAGGTTTGCTCTTATAAATCTTCAACATCGCTTCCATGGGCCTGGCGCCTAGCTTACCTGCAAAACCCAAGAGTGCGGAGGCAGATCTGGTGACTGCCAGCCTCTTCGCGCTTAACTGTGGGCCCCAGGTACCTTTCTGATCAAACAACACTCCCAGGTAGGGAAATGTGGTTACCTCAGACACGGGGATCCCACTACAAAAGAATGATTTATGTCTTCTCTTCACGCACTCTTGACCCATTACCATTGTGTGGGATTTAGACGCATTGACCTTTAGGTCCAAATTTTCCATAAAGGAACCAAAAGAATTAAGAAGGACCTGCAGGCCAACTCCCGTGCGGACGATCAACACGGCGTCGTCCGCGTACAGGAGTGCCGGAATATGGGTATCCCCTGCACGTGGAACATCCGTGCCCATGCCCCGCAGGTGCGCTCCCAGGCCATTAATATAGATGGTAAAAAGCGTGGGGGCCAGAATGCAGCCTTGCCTAACCCCTTTCAGGGATCTAAATGAAGGGGTACACCTACCATTGTTAGACACGCGTACAGCTGCAAAAAGCTCCTGGTGCAATGAGGCCATGAACATAACCAGGGCTTTGTCAATTCCCAGATCCAACAGAATCGACCATAATTTGGACCTGTTAACAAGGTCGAATGCAGACGAAAGGTCCATAAAGGCCAAAAACACTGAACCCTCCTTAGCCACTGTGTATTTAGAGATGAGTAGATACAAGTTGATACATTGCTCGATCGTACCTTTACTCTCTCTAAAGCCATATTGAAGTTCGCACAGCCCACCACATCCCTCAACGTTCTCCCTCAACCTAAATAAAAGAACTCTCCCCAGAATTTTTACGGTTGAGTCCAAAAGGGATATAGGCCTGTAAAATGCTGGGTCGTCCCGCTGACCTTTGTTTTTATAAATGGGAACGATGGTGGACTTGGCCCATGAGGCTGGCGCTGAATTATAGTTAACTGCGTTGAACACGTTGGACAACACCCTCGACCACATTTTAGGAGAAAACATGAAAAAGTCGGCCGGAACTCCGTCCGGACCAGGTGCCTTGTGTTTGGTGGTTTCCTTAAGCGCCCTTTCTACCTCTTGGGGATTAAAAACAATAGGGTTTACAGGCCCACTAGGCAGTGGACACCTGCTGATGTCCTCATCGGCTACATCCCCCCCATATACATTTTTGAAAAAAGACAGCCATTTTTCCTCGGTAATCACGCAGTCCATTGGTAAATTATTTTCCTCCGAAAAAAGGGGCTGCTTAATGATTGACCAAAATCTTCTGCTGTCCTTCAGCACCGCCGCTGAGAGAAGGTCATCCCAAGTTTCACGTTTAATGCATTCTTTGCGGCTCCTTACTGCGGTCTTGTAAATTTTCCTTAATCTCACAATTTCCTCTTTAACTCTAGGAACAATTTTTAGAGCCACCAGCAAATCTTTGTGAGCCTTCGAACATGCAGAGTCGAACCAACGCTTATGGCCTTGGGTCCCCTGAAAAGATTTAGCTAGAAGCTCGTTGGAGACCTGTGCACATAGATCCTCATAAGATGATACCATGAGGCTCCCTTGAGTATCTGGGTTCTGACACAGCTCAACTTGGGTTTTAATCTTAGGGAGGCATTTTTTGTAGAAAATTTCTGGGATCACCTTCGCCCATTTTAAACTTCTGTCTTGATCTTTGGTCCTCAGGGGATGTGCTGGTTTTACAGTTGATGGTGCTGCACCCATCAGACTGCCCCACTCCACTTCAAGTAATACTGGGTTGTGATCACTGAAGTGGGTTGCTACCGTACTGTAAGCAGTGGTAGAGGTTAAAATGCCAAGAGAAACAAAAATGTAATCTATCACGGACCCATGCTGACCGCCTGTAAAAGTCGGCGTTCTCGGCCCGAAATTGGGTTCGTAAAGATTATAATTTGCAAGTAGATCTTCGAGCTCCTGGCCCTCTGCCGAATGTTCGAAATGAGGCACTGCTGGAGCGGCATCATCATCTTCACATGCTCCTCTTCCCTTACAGGCTAAATTGCATAGATGTAAATTAAAATCACCTAGTAAAATTGACTCGGATGCGAATGAGATATTCTGTAAGACTGAATTTAAAATACAATCTAAATTGGCAATATTACGACCGTCGTAGACGCAATTGCCAGAATTATAGAAATTAACGAATAAGGTCCTACTAGTTTTGTTGATGGTTCTTTCGACGATCAGTATATTATCAGATTCGGACCTAATCTGCCTGAAACTTCCTTTTAGGTCCAAGGCGAATAAGAGCACCAGGCCACCTTTGGCCCTACCCATTCTACTAGAGACTGCAGGTGTTATGAAGCTAGTATACCCGTCCCACCAGATGTTATTCGATGTGTCCCAAGTTTCTTGAAACGCGATGATATGGAACTTTGAGATAAAGCTGCACCATTCTGGGTCCTGACGCTTGGTGTTTAGGCCTGCCACGTTCCAGCTTATGATCTTACATGCCTCATTGCTGTTCATATGGTTAATGCTACTCGCAGGATCTCCTTCCGCTGTTGCATGAGCTAAGAGGGCTCCGCTTATGTTCGCGTGGCAGCAGCACTGTGTCGCCTCTTTAGACATACCCAAGTTAGGGCCAGCCTCGGTCCCTAGTATGATAGTTTGCTGACCTAAGATAGTAGGTAGCTGGGGCTCAGTGACAACATTAGACGTATAAGAGCTATGGAAATCATCGGTACTAAAGCCCTTGCTACGCACAAATGAATTCATCAAACCAGCATTATTTTGGTCAGTTCTTGATTCAAGTCAATCACAAGTATTGAGATCAGCTAAGGGACCAAACCTGTTACCTGTAGCGAGGCCCCAAGCAGACGGGGTGGCTAAGTGAGCCTGACCGGCGTGAGCTATATTCCACAGGGGATGTGGAGTGATTGGGTGGCCCAGAGCCGGGTCCATACTCTGCCACCGTGTAGGCCTAAAGCCTCGTGCCCTATGATCGTAACCTGGAGCTCCATTCCCCCACCAGTTTGTTCCCTGCCCCTGTGGGTGAGCCGGCTGAATAATTCGCTCGTACGGGTGAGTGGGTCTTCCTGACACTTGCTGTGCTACCGGCAAGAACCGATCGTTTACATAACGCGAGCCTGTGGCACCTCCCCAGCTACTATTATTCCTGTACTTGTTAAGCCTGTTGGTGTTAGGCAAGGTAGCGGATTGAGACTCATTATTGAAAAATCTAAGAGTCAGTGGAACTATAGAGCCGTTACGCTTCTGAGGTGGGAAGACATTGTTCAAGATTTCAGGAAGGACCTCGGCGTTAGTAAAATTTATGATAACGCAATCACCTTGGAACTTTTTCTGCTTGCTGCCAATCCAGGGTACCCTCCTAGTCGAGACTATGTCTCCTGCCATTTTATCAAACCCTTCTTGCGCCATGTACATGTTATTGGAAAGCCAATGTAGGGCTTTATCTTTGAGATCCTGTTTGGATTCTGACTTGTCTTGTGACAGAACTGGAACATTGGCTAGTACCAAGACTACCGGTGAGGCTTCCGCTATGAATTGAACTGGGCTGTCCTCTTGATGACTTGCCACAGTTGCATCAATTGGGATGGTATGAGGGACCCCAGTTGCGGCGTTCTGATCCGGGACAGGTAATGATAACGATGAGGGTGGGTGTAACAACCCTGATTGGGTAGACTGCGTGTTACTGTCAGTGGGAGGGGCCTCCTCGTCCGTGGATATTAAATCTGCGACGAGGGAAGATAAATTCTCTAGCTCCTTGGTCAAGTTACTATGAACTCCACCCAACTTCCTAACTTCAGCAGTTAGTTTGTCCACTTTCCCGATCAGGGGCTTGATGATGGTCTTGATTTTAATGTCCATCATGTCTTGAATCCTGTTGAAGAGATCATCATCGATGATGCGCTTAGACTCAAGGTCGACCTCGTGGTCTGTAAGTTTGCCTAGCCGCCTGGGGGGAGGGGTGGCAGGCTTCTTTCTTCCCATTTGTTTCCCCCCACGTTTTGCAGCTGTTTTCCTACATGCTCTAACAGCACGATTAGGTGGAGACTGATGCTGAGGGCCCTCGTCTATGGCTTCAGTCTGGATGCTTGTCTCTGTAAAAGCATCATCGGCTAAATCGATGAGATCTTCTCTATCCCTAACGTGTTCAGAATCTTCGGTGGCTTCGATGTGATTGGCTGAAGAGATAGAGTCAGAGTCTGCTGGATTAGGTTGTGCGTTCCCTGTCAGGGAATCGGACATGGCAGTGCTTACAATGCTTGTAGAAGGGCTATCTGTAAGCAACACAGGTGATTGGCTTAGGCCCAGGGATTGCCTTCGTTTACTGTTGATACTGGTTACCACTTGAACTAGGTATGAGTCAAGAGTATTCGCAGCCTCAGTAGGGGGTAGAACCAGTTTTTTCCCCATGCTTTGAAATCGTGTTAACCAAAGGCACAAATACACACTCCCCACTGGACTTAAGCCGGGTATCAAGTTAGTCTCAACAGGTAATGCTATAGGCTCTGTGGTAATAGCTGTTGACTATATTAATGGCTGATGTTACCTGGAGTTAACTCCAGCAATAAGAAACCGGAAACAGTACCTCTAATCCACGCTGTAGTTTTCAGGGGGGTGGCCTGCCTGGCCTTTCCGTGCCTCGGAGGGCCCGCCCTTTGCCCGGGCTTAGCCCCGGGCGTCCCGCTTGCGTCCCGCGTAGCTGAGGGCTTCCTGCTTTTACAAGCCCCTCCTGGCGCGTTGGTGACGCGACAGGGAACGCGCCTCCGCCGCAAAGGCTGCCGGGATCTGTAGTCCCGGAGCGGCGGTGGCGTGCCTGGTGTGCGCGGTGGTTTGCTCCCGCTGCGAGCTTCTCCTGCTGCAGTTCTCCTCTGAAAGGTGGGTGTCTGCTCTCGTGCGTGCTCCGCTGACCACTGTAGGAATGGTGCTCCCCCCGCTTCACCGAGGGCTTCCTGCTTTTACAAGCCCCTCCTGGCGCGTTGGTGACGCGACAGGGAACGCGCCTCCGCCGCAAAGGCTGCCGGGATCTGTAGTCCCGGAGCGGCGGTGGCGTGCCTGGTGTGCGCGGTGGTTTGCTCCCGCTGCGAGCCTCTCCTGCTGCAGTTCTCCTCTGAAAGGTGGGTGTCTGCTCTCGTGCGTGCTCCGCTGACCACTGTAGGAATGAGAGTGGAGCAGAATATTTTGGATTGGAGTGGGGTTGATTGGAGAGGGGCAGATTGTTTTGGATTGTGTGGGGCAGATTCTTTTGGATTTGTGTGTGGCAGATTGGAGTGGGGCAGCCTGTTTTGGATTGGAGCGGGCGGATTGCATTGGAGTTGGGTGGATTTGGGAAGGAGGAAGGTGGATTGGAGTGGGGTGGATTGGATTCGAGCGGGGTGGATTGAATTGGGGTGAGGTGAGGTGGACTGTAGTGGATTGGAGTGGAGTTAGTTGGGATGGAGTGAGTGGATTGGGGTGAGTTGGACTGGATCAGATTAGAGAGGGGCAGATTTTTGTGGATTGGAGTGAGGCAGATTGGAGTGGAACACATTGGTTTGGATTGCAGTGAGGTAGATTGTTTTGGATTGAGTGGAGCAGATTGTTTCGGATTGAAGTGGGGCAGATTGATTTGGATCTGAGTGGGGCACACTTTTTTGAACTGGAGTGGGGAAGATTGGAGTGGGCAGATTGTTTTAGATTGGAGTGGGGCGGATTATTTTGGACTGGAGTGTGACAGATTATTTTGGATTGGAGTGGGCACATTGTTTTGGATTGGAGTGGGGTATGTCGTTTTGGATTAGAGTGGGGCAGATTTCTTTGGATTGGAGAGAGACAGATTGTTTTGGATTGGAGCGGGGAAGACTGTTTTTAATTGGAGTGGGGCAGATTGGAGTGTGGTAGCTTGGTGTGGACTGGATTGGGGTGAGTGGTTTGGATTGGATCGGTCAAGGGTGGATTGTTGTAGGGTGAGGTGGGGTGGATTGGAGTGGTGTGTGCTGCATGTTCACGTTTAAAATATAATTTCAGAAATTACACATAAGAAAGATACAATATCACTTTCCAATAAGATAATCCTCATCTTTTGATAATAGTGCCCATGAGCAAAAAGGAAAGAAAACATGAGTGAAGAGTGAGAAAAGAAGACTTGGCAAAACAAAAGAAAGTTAACTATAGAAAATGAAGCTTTGCAATTGTGTTGGTCCTGCAGGGCACGCTTTTGCCAGTCACACACCTTGTTTGCAGGGCACTGGAAGTTAAAAAGAACAAAATAGTATCTCAATCACTTCGGGAGCAGCGAACAGGCACTTATTACGTTGAATCAATCAGTGCTTAGTCCCTGCTCCATGGAGAGGAATGGAAATTATGTTAGGGCTGCAGTGACAAATTACAAGGCTGTAAAGAAGAGTACCACCAAAGCCAACAAATGGGTAAGCAATGAGCGAGCTCCAAGCCCTTTTTCAAAACAAGAGTTTCTCGCAAGAGAGACACATGCGCCCGCGCATTCTCTTGCAGGGTCGACTCTAAAAATGGAGTGGAATTAAACAGAATGACACAAAAATGACAAAATTACATTAAGGAGAACCAGAGGTATGAATTTAAAAAATATATTTTCAGTGCAAATAGCGCCAAATAGCACAAAGTGCCAATGATAGTAATGGATGCAGGTAGAAATACACAAACTAGGTTTGTTCATGGCAAAAAGTCTTTATCTACTGACTTCAATCCTTTAAGTCCCAATTTACCACATGAGTATGTTTATAAATACCCCCAGGTCCTCAAGGGAGGTACTTACAGCCTCACGGGGTGTCAGTAAGAATCCAGTCCAGGCCCACTTGCCCAATGATCAACTGGGCAGTTGTAAGAAAAGCCTATTTAAACTTGTTGTATCCCTGCAGCTTGAACAGCAGACCAGCCTTATGACCCGTGGAGTCCACTTCTTTCTTCTGGGGACAAGCGATAGCAGTTCCAGCATTCTAGGGCTCTTTTCAGGTGGCTTCTAGCAGGTTTGTCATCTAACATTTGCCTGTGAGGCCCGTCAAAAAGCGTTTTTGGGCATGTGAAATTTTTAGTTTAAACCTGCACAGTTGTGCTACACATGGCGTGCCTGCAGCCATGTTTTAAAGTGCCACTGCAGTAGATGGTACAATGAGTGCTGCAGTTCGCTGGTAGCATTTAATTTACATGTCCGCACTTGGTCGCATATACATGGCATTTATAGGCAAATTAAATAAACCCATCAGGTGATTACCAAATGAAATGAGGGGCACAGACACTTTACCACTGGGTAGCAGAGGGGTGAAGTGCACAGAGTTCTATATCCAGCAAAAATAGGGTTCAGCAAAAAGGCAAACAAATCCAGGGTAATCATGCATCAAGGGCAAATTTCCAACAATGTGTTTCTGCAATTTACTTTAATCCCCAAGAGTCCGATATCTTAAACCAATACTGTGTGACCTGAATGATCCAACTAGTGTGTAACTTACACATGTTATCTTTGATTACAGTTATTTATTCTGTTGGACACTTTTTAAAAAGTACATTGTTTTTAAGATAAAAATGGTAACTTATGTCCTTGCACAGTATCTATGTGCTTGCTTCCTTTATTCTAATGTTATTATAGTAGCGTGTCATTAATGATTGAATATATTGTTTTTTATGACTGCTATTGCAGAATAACAAGTAAAATAGTTCTAATAATTAGATACATTTTCCTCAACTTAGCATTAGAAATGGTTAAGATATGTGGCACAAGAAAATGTTTGACCATATTTTGCTCAATTAAGAACAATTTTAGCGAGAAACTAAGTTTAACATTTGAAACTAACAGGGCCAATATCTATTTAGAAAGGCATTTTGAGGTTTATAGAAATCAAGCAATCATTTGTAATTATTAATTTGATGGGCTTAAAGCTTTTAAAAATGTTTTCTTGGAGGTCTATTTTTTCCCAAAAATTTGAAAATGAGTTGGTCTATTTTTTAAATAAAATAGTGCTCCAAATTGTTAAGAAGCATAACCAATTATTATAGAATATACTAAGTATTAATCATGTTACCTGTTTCTATTTTACCCCACGTATTTAATTTTGAGGATCTTTTATTAATTTTCCCTTCAATTTAATAATACTAGCATCACAACAAAAATGTATTCAACTCTGTAATAAATTTAGAAAAAAAATATCAAGACATTTAAGACCATTAAAAAAAAAAATAATTTCCGTATTTTATAACTTATACGAAGTGAAAATTGTATTCAATGGAAAAGAATTCTGTTTAGGGTTTAATGGGATCTTCACAGCAGGCAACACAGGGTGTATAGAATCATACCTCACGTTCCAATTGAAGGATACTTGGACGGGAGGCACTTAGCCTTCAGTCGTGCATCTGACCTCATAAGGCTAGAATAGGAGACGGTGCTATTTCATTGAATATAGAAGTCTATTGTTCAAACAGATATGCAGGTATGTACCATCTTGGAAAATCAAGATAGATTTTATTTTCTGCTGTGCTAGAATTATATCAGCGCTTAGAAGTAGCAGAATGTGAGTAAGATTTTTATAGATTTATAACAGCAATCATGTTAGAGTGGTTCCTCTATTTGCGCTTTTGGTGAATGGTGCTACTACCATTTTATTTGTCTTCAATGTGGTTACATTTCAGATTGTGTGCTCTAGACTAGGATTTTGATTTAAAAATAAATCTTTAGAATGCATTCTATGGTCTTGAATTTATTATTCATTAATGAAAGATGTTTGGGGGGTCTGTGGGTTACACTAATTATCCGTTCGTGGGATCAATTGTGACCTGAAACACATCTCACTCAAACACAGCTCAGTAGGTTGTGAAATGGATGGCATACAACCGGTTTCTGATTCGAGTGGGCACATTGACTTGGTCCTTGGTGTTTGTGGGGGGAGAGGGGCTTGAAAACCAAACTCTGTCTCTGGAAAACTAATCAGAGGGTTCTTCCACAAAAAAATTAATAAGGATAACCAACCAATTTCAAAATGATTTCCTCAAGAACATACATTTTTGCCATCAGTTTAAAGTGTAAAGGTTCAACCATATTAAAAAACAAGCATTGGCATAGCCAATAGGTCTTGCTTTTGGGACCTTATAAGTATTTGGTAAAGCAGCACAATATCCTTGGATGCAACAATATCAACTGTTGCATGGCTAAACACTTATAAGGTCCCAAAGGCGAGAACTATTGGCTATGCCAATGCTTCAGAAAATCTGGTAACCCCAACTCCTATGCACACTGGGCAGTCAACGTTTTTTCCTCATTCTTAGACCGGATATGGAATTTTTCATGCTCGTTCTTACAGCAGGTATTACGGCACTGACAAGTCAGCACAAATCCATTCTACAAATGTTTGTGTTGATGGTGGAAGCACGTATATGTAAGAGCCCAGGGTTTATTATGAAGTTCTCCTTCTTAGGGTATATAAGAAAGAACACGCTAAGGGAGGCAGGTATACTAGGGATAAAATGTGTTTGCAGGTTACATTTACAACATTATAACGTTCACTTTTAGTTTCGAAATGTGCTCAGTGTGACACTATGATTTAGGTCAGATGATGGGCCTCCAGCCAAAATCGAATTTTGAACGTAGGCTGAAACCGTTATAGTATCAAATTTGGTACATTAACTGTAAAGTACAACTCCAGACCACACCAACATACATGGGCTGCTTGACAGAGTTTACTGAAACGAGCAAAGATGCATGAACTCAGGTAGAAAATTGAGATAGTTTCATATTACTAAAGTAAACACAACGGTAAAGTTGAGTGTATGAAACCAAACACCCGCGGGTAAAGAGGGTGAAGCCGAGTCGCACTCACCTTAGGTATTGGCAACTCGGCCCCAGACAGCAACCTGTACTGCGCAGATTTCCGGCTCTGCTTGGAAGGCACTTTTAAAAGCAGCTACTAAATGTCTCGCCATTCGCTGGTCCAGGCGAGACCTAAAAATGGCTCAGAATTGGAAAGAATTGCATAGCTTTGAACAGAAAATGGCAATTAACCTTAGTGAATGGGTTCCCAACACTCAGAGCTAAAAGACCAAGTGAGTGCTTAAAGTAGTCGGCGGTTTACAATATAATACAAACGAGTCTTGTGACATGAGAAGGCAATCTGCCTCTCATAAATCTCATTTTATACAGACTAATACTTTTGATAACCGATTTGCTATGATTTTGACACAGATCTTGCAATATTGGTTTATTAGGGATATAGGCTGTTATGGAGCTGTGGAGCAATGCCCTTTGCTTGGTTGAGGTAAAACGATATACTTAAATTAAGGAATAATCACTGCAGTCATGTTTTGAAATTCAAGAACACAATGGTAATAGGCAATGGTTTAACTGCAAGGCAAAAACGTTATAAAATTCAGCTGGTATACCATGTGGCCTGAGTTAAGCGAGTTAATAGTATCTTTAACCCCATTCAAACATAAAGGAATATCACATGACTCATCAAATGGTGAGAATGCACCTAAAGTGCAAGACCATTCATTTTCTATAATATAATCTGTAGCTATTTCCAGTTTATCATATCATTTAGCAAGAACTACAGAAATTAACTATCAATATCTTTTGAGGAAAGCGCAGGCTTCCATTTAGTATTCCTAATAATATTAATCTCAGTTTTCTCTTTTTAAAGCATAACGAGTTTGCTAATACTTTTCTGTACTTATTCGCACTAAAATAATACTTAGCTTATCCATTAGATATTTGAAAACCAGCTAATTTCCATAGCATTACGATTGCATTTATAACGCATTTTTTGAAATTTAAACTTGTACCTTTTATCATTAGTAGTAATAAACAGTCTTTCATACTTAGTAATTTGGGTTGGAAATCACGTGGCACAAATTTTGCAACTATAAAGGACACTCAACTCTGAATGTGTGATATGAGTTAGAAAAGAACATAATCCTCTGATGAGCTTGAAAATCAACTTTTGTGTTGTTTAAAAGTTCCGTAAATAATTGAATAGCTGGTTACATTCAGCATTGGACAATCTATCTACTAATGTGTCGATATTAAATTTACTCCTAAATATGACAGGTGTTTTGTCAAGTTTAACAATTCCTGGTGTTATCTATCTCATAAAACTGGATCAACCACAGTAGGACCATAAATCTTAGTGAAAGGAGATACATAGATAGATAGATAGAGAGATAGAGAGATAGAGAGATAGAGAGATAGAGAGATAGAGAGATAGATAGATAGATAGATAGATAGATAGATAGATAGATAGATAGATAGATAGATAGATAGATAGATAGATAGATAGATAGATAGATAGATAGATAGATAGATAGATTGATATCTTCCTTCAGTTTAATAATATTGAGCACGCATTTGGGTGTGGAATTTCTTGGAAGAGAATTGCCATCGCATTTCTTCCATCCAAGCGGATATTGAAACAACAGATCCCTTAAACATAGAGGATAATATGTTATTTTTGAAATGAGTTTCCTGGAGAAGGCAAACATCATATCTGTCTGTAGCAAGGAAATCAATAATGTTCTTCCTCTTTACCAGATAACAAAGCTCTTTAAGGTTAACAGAATAACGTCTCTATCAACTAGAGTGAACTGTTTCAAATGGAGCAAATTAGAACTAGAGAGGCAAATCAGATCAGTTGCACAATTAAAATATTTAAAAATGTAATTGTTCCATATTGACACTGTTACTGGGTTAAATAGGTCACATTTATAGCCAGCAAATTTCAACATCACCTTAGAGCAAAATAATCTTTCAGAAGAGCTACAGTTTCCTTTAAAAAAACCTTATAAAAAGATTTCTTCTCTGCATTCACAATCAATGATCATATTTCTCTAGCTATCTTTCTGATTATTATGAGGTATTGATGACTGAAGACTTTGAAATATAATTTGCCTAGATTGGCTTACATGATAATGCAACAAGATACAATGTGCTCCGTCAATTTCAAATTTCTTAGAAAAAGTATGGGGTTTTTCACCAAAAAGTATCCAGATTTATTTCTGCATGTTTAACACTCTACAATTTCAGACATATTGAAATGTAGACGTTAAATTATCCATTTTTATTTCCCTTATCAAGAACTGTTTTTTTGCACTTGAATAATCCAAACTTTGATTGGAGTAATAAGAACATTTTTTGTGTTATCTTTCATTTTTATTTACCTATCAATCATGTTGAATATTCTTGATAGCAGAAGTGATAGCATTAGAGTTGTTACAAAATGCATAATTTCCTTCTAAATTGTTACGTAGAGAGGGTTTTCACAATTCAACCACTTTGCCTTTAACTGATAGTGGAGACGCAACTTGCTTCCTTTTATTCGACTTGGCTCGTCTGGAGACTCAAGAAGTATTAGCAATCCTTCCATACTGTGGAAGCTGCACAAAGCAACAGAAATTCGTAAAAGCTGAATATAAAATGAAAGTAAAGGGATAGCACTCACTAAATAATAGAAAACAGAAGTTAGTGAAAGCATATTTCCCAGAAGATATAGAGTGTATTGCATAACAATACAGTTAAAATTAACTTTATCCAGTAAAGGAACGTCAAAACTTTCATTTCCAATATAAATGTTCTAGAGATGTATACATTTATAATAGATCTGCAATGCAGTATCTATGTTGTACTAAGGGAGGGAACCAAACAAGACCTCCAGCCTCCTCAGCATGTCGATTTGGGAGAAAATGTTGCAGTTCTTGAGGAGACATGTCCGCCAACAACCATTTTCAATAGAAGCTCTATTTTTCAAATGAGTGCAGTGAAAAGCCAAACAGGGCACCACCAACAGTGTAGCTTCTAAAGCCTGTCCACAGAAATAACTGGTAAGATGTCTACCAACAAGTACCTAAGCCATACATCATAGCCAAGCAGCCATCTTGGCAAGCACACGCTTCGTCCTCTAGGTGTATACTTACTAGTGATAACTGGAGAATTGGACTTTTATCCCTCATGCAAGCACATGACAGGGACGAAGAATGACTGGCACAAAAGTGGGATGGGTATATGATAAAGGGGCAATTCAGAGCAGTCATGTGCTACAAAAAAAAACAGATATTTATCGCAGAATCACAAGTAGCAAACTGCCAGTGCTTGTCAATACACGCAAACTCTAGAAAACTACAAAGTCTGTTTCAGGGAATGTATACATTTGAAAGTGCCTTGCCATATCAATATATGGCAAGGCACTTTTAATGTATACTTACCCGGAAATAGTCTTTGTAGTTTTCTAGAGTTTCGAGTGAGTCTGCGATTACTAAGAGCAAATCCTGTGGAAGGACAACTGCAAACACATCAAGTGCACTGACAAAGAATAGTACAGACAGAGCTGTCTCAATTGTCAGCCCAAAGAGATATCACAATGAATGTCACCTTCCCTCAAGCTGCTGTTAGAGGAGTGTAAGACAGCTTGGTAATAGAAAAAGACAATCAGAGGGCTAGAGCCTGAGAAACGCATTTCAAACTATTAGTCCTACTGATCACAGAACCAGATCGCCCCAATTATTTAAAGTATTGTTGGAACAGGTTTTGAATCACTGCTCAGAAATAAGATCAGAAATCAAGAATGTTAATAAAAGAAAACAATGGCAGTAAACAGGCCAGGCATTGTGAACATTGGGACTGGATACCAAACAGCAACCAGGTCGAGGTCCAGCCCAAGGTACCCAGAGAATCTAATCCAGTCCCAGCAGTCTTTGCTGTCTTTACTGTAGCATCTCATACAGCATGCCCAACTAATCCATGCATCCAAGTTATTTACAATGTCAAAAGTGCATAAAGATGGTGGCATTAAAAGAGGAGATCGCTAAATGTCAAGAAGAGCTAACAAAGCCAAGACATATTGCATAGGCAAGTCCAGATGTAGCTATCCATGGCAGTTTGTTAGTGAGACTCTCCTATGTTAACAAAACAAAAAAAGCAAGAGAAATTATATGGTCTCTATGCCCCAAAAGGAATCCCCTCAAACTCGAATGAAAAACCTAAAGATGCTGTCACTTAACTAACAATTTCTGAGTGACCACTGTGCCTTTGACTAGGCCGGGTCACCCCTCCTGCTGCCGCCACCTTTCTGCCTGCTGCCGCTGCACCGAGCGACCCAGCCGCCGCTGAGCCGCCCGGCTGTGCAGATTTCCCGCCGCTGCCTCCCTGCGGCCCCGCCCACCAACAGCCCATTGGAAGACCCGCGCCCGCCTCCCAGCTGACCCGCCCTCCCGGCTCCAGATTTAAGGGGACTACAGCGTGAGACCAGGAGTGACCACTGTGCCTTTGACTAGGCCGGGTCACCCCTCCTGCTGCCGCCACCTTTCTGCCTGCTGCCGCTGCACCGAGCGACCCAGCCGCCGCTGAGCCGCCCGGCTGTGCAGATTTCCCGCCGCTGCCTCCCTGCGGCCCCGCCCACCAACAGCCCATTGGAAGACCCGCGCCCGCCTCCCAGCTGACCCGCCCTCCCGGCTCCAGATTTAAGGGGACTACAGCGTGAGACCAGGAGTGACCACTGTGCCTTTGACTAGGCCGGGTCACCCCTCCTGCTGCCGCCACCTTTCTGCCTGCTGCCGCTGCACCGAGCGACCCAGCCGCCGCTGAGCCGCCCGGCTGTGCAGATTTCCCGCCGCTGCCTCCCTGCGGCCCCGCCCACCAACAGCCCATTGGAAGACCCGCGCCCGCCTCCCAGCTGACCCGCCCTCCCGGCTCCAGATTTATGACGCCCCCAGAGCGACCGCGCAGCGGACGCGCGCAGCGGGAGCACCGAATGAGCGCCGAAGGTGCGCCAAAGGTAAGCCCGTCTGCGCCCGTCCGCGCCTGGACCGCGCCCAGTGCCAGGACCCCTGGCCCCCGCAGACCCCAGCCCACCCGCCGGACGTACGACGCCGCCACCCTCAACGCACTCAACGCCGGCCGAACCCCTGGATGCTACCGAGCCACCCCGAGACGCACCCACGGACCCTTCATCTGCCAGGCCTGCAAGTTCTCCTGCACCCGGACCTGCACTGCACCAGCACCCACCAAGCCGAACTCCAGCAGCAGCCACCTGAAGTGCATCCTGCTCAACACCCGCTCCGTCCACAGACACGCCGTCGAGCTCTGGAACCTGCTCGACACCACAGCCCCAGACGTCGCCTTCCTCACGGAAACCTGGATGAACGCCTCTTCAGCACCCGACATCGCCATCGCCATCCCGGACGGCTACAAGATCATCCGGAGAGACCGCGTCAACCAGACAGGAGGAGGCATCGCCATCATTCACAGGAACACCATCCGCATCACGACCAACACCGACGACACCATCGCACCCGCCGAACACCTGCACTTCCAGATCCACGTCAACCCCAAGACCACCCTCAGAGGCACCCTCATCTACAGACCCCCGGGACCACGCACACAATTCAGCGAGGACATCGCCGACTTCATCAGCCCGCTCGCCCTCCCCTCAGCCGACTACATCCTCCTCGGGGACCTCAACTTCCACCTGGAGAACAACGACGACCGCAACACCACCACCGTGCTGGAAAACCTCGCAAACCTGGGACTCAAGCAACTGGTGACCACCCCCACCCACCTCGCCAGACACACACTCGACGCCGTCTTCTCATCCAGCAAAGACATCGCCTTCAGCCACGCCACAGGACTCCACTGGACGGACCACAGCTGCGTCCACTTCACCTTCAGAAGAACGACGACCCACCACCACCACCAGCAACAGGTTGCCCGAAGAAGCTGGAACAAGATCACAGCCGACCAGCTCGCCGCTTCCCTGAGTCAGCACCCTCCCGCCAGCTCAGCGAACCCCAGCCAGGCCGCCGACAACCTCACGAAGTGGATCAGCAACTGCGCGGACGAACTCGCCCCTCTGAGGACCCCGCCCAGCAGACCCGGCAGCAAGAAAGCCCCATGGTTCACCGACGAACTCAAGAGCTCCAAGAAGAACTGCCGAGCCCTCGAGAAAGTCTGGAGAAGGGAACCTACACCGGACAACATGACCACCCTCAAGCTTGCCACCCGGAAGCACCACCAACTGATCCGCGCCACCAAGAAAACTGCATTCAAGGACCGACTGGACAACAACGCACACAACTGCAAGGAACTCTTCAACATCGTGAAAGAGCTCTCCAACCCCAACGCCGGAAACAACGACATCACCCCATCGCAAGACCTCTGCAACTCCCTCGCCTCCTACTTCCACAACAAGATCGCGGACATACACAACAGCTTCAGCAGTCAACCATCGCACACAACGACCGCAGCAACGCCACCCACCACCACCCTCCGCGCCTGGACTCCGATCAGCACCGATGACACCGTCCGCATGATGAACTCCATCCACTCCGGATCTCCGACCGACCCCTGCCCTCACCACGTCTTCAACAAGGCCGACGCTGGAGGAGCCCGGGCCAGACGGAGCCTGCGGATCTGCCCTCCGGGGCGCGGAGGAGGTGGTCGGAGGGCCGTTGTTCGTGTGGGCCGGAGGTCCTTCCTGGCCGATTCCTGTGGGGAGGAGGCCTATGGTGGAGGCGCTGCCTTCCGTGGTCGAAGCTCCTCGTGTGTCCGGCTTGCTCTCCCTTTGTTCTCCGGTCCGGCCATTTTGATTTTGCCGCCCGGACTCGGAGAACGGGACCGGCGGCGTTGGGTGGCCGGCGAATCCCTTTCTTCTGGTGGCCCCCCTTCCTGCCCGGGGTGCTCTGTTGCCGGTCAGCGGGACTTTGTTTGCCTTACTGCCGCCCCGGCGGAGATTTACAGCCGCGCTGCCTTGTCGGACTCTCAAAATGGCGACCGACCCCGAGTGTCTTGACCGGGCCTGGGCGAGCGCTGGGGGCCCGCCGCATGGCCCGGGTGCCGGATACTGTGAAGGTTTTCCTACACTTAAGGAGTTACTGGACACCCTGCTCTCCTGGCGGCTCTGTGTGACCGCGCCTATCCTTGCTTCGGAGATGGTTCCTCACGGCGGGCCTCCTGGGCCCCCACGGCCAGATGTGATTGTGCCGCCGCGGGGTGCGGCTGGAATTATCCTGGCGGAATTGGCCCCGGCTCCGACCGCGTCTGCTGCTGTACGGAACTTGATGGCGCCTCCTCCTCCTGCGCTACCTTCTTTTTCTCGGGCCCGGGAGCTGGATTTTACTTGGCCTGGCCTTCATGACTCTCCCGCTTCCTTTCGGTCGCTGCTGCCCGGCGATGTCTCCTGTGCTGGCCCAGATGGGTCGGTTCTTCTGGACATATCCTTGGACTTGTGCCTGCATCGTTTGCTACGCTTCGTGACTTTCCTGGATCGTCCGTGTTCCACTTTACGTGCCTTTCCCGGACTGCCGTTGGATCTTCCTGCTGTCTGTCTCCTGTTCTTCGTAACCTGGTCCTCGCTGGATCGGACCGTTTCCACTTTGGACAAACAAGGACAGGGCTGATGTATATTGGCATCTGTGTGCGGTAGTCTTGCACTGGTTTGGATGGTCAACCTGTCCCGGTATGGTTCTGTGTGATTGACTGGTGCCCCTGGACTTTAACCCGATGTTCTTTGGCTTCCCGGGGACTTGGCTCCTCGACTCAGGCGGGTGGCTGGGTGCGTTTACTCCTGTCTCCCGGCCCTCCCCCGTGTATGTCTGTGTGTGTTTCCCATCCCTCGTTTCCTTCTCTTCCCTTCCCATTTTTGTCTTTGTTTCCGACTTAACTTTGCTCCGCTATATTTCGGGTTCTAATTAGGGCGACAGGCACGCTGCGGGGGGGTAGGCCGTAGCCTTCTGCAGGGGTGCAGGGTGGGCTTTAGGGGTGGGTTGGGGGGGTCTGTCCGTATTGGGGGGTCTTTTTCCTCCCTTATTTCCTCTTTTTCTGTTCTATGGCTCTTGTGTGTTCACTTTTTCCGGGACTCCGTCTCCTCCTGTATCCCCCTGGGGAGTTTCTGTGACTTTCGTATTCCGGTATGTATCTGATTGTAGCTCGCTGGGTAATTCGGTATCGATTGTTGCTATGTCGCTTGCCGGACTCTATTATCCTGCTTTCACTCCTGGGGGTGCGTGGTTTGGTGGGAGTCCCTTCTTTCGTTCCCTTTTTCCCTCTCCCCTTTTTCCTCCTTTATGGGGGTCCTTTTATTTTGTTGGGATGCGTATCGTATTGTCTTTTATTACGTGGGCCTTTTTGATCATGTCTCCTCAATTTGGGTGGGGGCGGCGACGGGTAGGTGCGGTTTGATTGATGCCATTGTCGTTTCTTTATATTCCGATTACGTTTATACTCTTTGATAGCTATGTTGGTATGGCCTCTTTTGTCATTCTGTGATCGTAAGATGGCGGCTTGCCGCGGCCCCTCCCTGGTTGTTTTTTGCACGGCCCATGATTCTTCTGTTTCCCCACCCCGCATTAGAAAAGTAACCTTTTATTGTCCTGTTCTTGCTGATTGCTCGATGCTCTTATTGTTTCTCCTGTGCTCCTGGTGACATATCCTGTTGAAAATTTGTTTTTCATTTATTACGTTCTCTACCATGTGGTGGCCAGCCCTCGTGGGTTGTAGGCCCGTATTTGTGAGCTTTCTTTGTACAATAAAGGTTTTCGAAAAAAAAAAAAAAAAAAAAAAAAAAACAAGGCCGACGCTGTCATCGCACCCCACCTGCGGGACATCATCAACACCTCCTTCGACACCGCCACCTTCCCGGAGAGCTGGAAGCACGCCGAACTCAGCGCTCTACTTAAGAAACCAACAGCGGACCCCACCGAACTCAAGAACTACCGCCCCATCTCGCTCCTCCCGTTTCCAGCCAAAGTCATCGAGAAGACCGTCAACAAACAGCTGGCCGCCTTCCTCGAAACAAATGGATCCCTCGACCCCTCACAGTCTGGCTTCCGAGCCAACCACAGCACCGAGACCGCCCTGATCGCTGCCACCGATGACATCCGAGCCCTGATGGACAACGGAGAAACAGCGGCCCTCATCCTCCTAGACCTCTCCGCGGCATTCGACACTGTCTGCCACCGCACCCTAGTGCAGCGCCTCAGCAACGTCGAAATTCAGGAGAAGGCACTGGAATGGATCGTCTCCTTCCTCGACGGAAGAACACAGAGAGTCCGCCTACCACCGTACACGTCAGAGGCCACCGAAGTCATCTGCGGCGTCCCTCAAGGATCCTCGCTGAGCCCCACCCTCTTCAACGTCTACATGAGCCCCCTCGCGCCCATCGCACGCCAACACAACCTGAACATCATCTCCTACGCCGATGACACCCAGCTGATCCTCTCACTGACCAACGACCCCGCCGCTTCCAGAGCCAACCTTCACGAAGGGATGAAAGATGTAGCCGAATGGATGACGACCAGCCGCCTGAAACTGAACTCAGACAAGACGGAAGTCCTCATCCTGGGCTCCTCACCCTCCGCCTGGGACGACTCCTGGTGGCCCCCCGCCCTGGGCACCGCACCCACACCGACAGACCACGCACGCAACCTGGGCTTCATCCTGGACTCCTCCCTCTCCATGACCAGACAAGTCAACGCCGTCTCTTCGTCATGCTTCAACATCCTGCGCATGCTACGAAAGATCTTCCGGTGGATCCCCACCGAGACCAGGAAGACGGTCACCCAGGCCCTCGTCACCAGCCGACTGGACTACGGCAACGCCCTCTACGCCGGAACCACCGCCAAGCTCCAGAAGAGACTCCAGCGGATCCAGAACGCCTCAGCCAGACTCATCCTCGACATCCCCCGACGCAGCCACATCTCCGGACATCTGAGAGACCTGCACTGGCTCCCCGTCAACAAGAGAATCACCTTCCGTCTCCTCACCCACGCACACAAAGCCCTACACGACCAAGGCCCGAGCTACCTCAACAATCGCATCAACTTCTACGCTCCCAAACGCCACCTCCGATCAGCCAGTCACGCCCTCGCCGCCGTCCCCCGCATCCGAAGATCGACAACAGGAGGAAGGTCCTTCTCCCACCTGGCCGCCAAGACCTGGAACTCCCTCCCTCCCGACCTGCGCCTGACCCAAGACCACCTCTCCTTCAGGAAGAAGCT
Organism: Lissotriton helveticus; assembly: GCF_964261635.1. NCBI lineage: Eukaryota > Metazoa > Chordata > Amphibia > Caudata > Salamandridae > Lissotriton > Lissotriton helveticus. The sequence continues at coordinate 314,143,836 of NC_136059.1, forward strand.
CAAGGCCTGGCTATTCGAGCAGTAGCAGCACCCCCCCACCCCCAAGCGCCTTGAGACCCTCCGGGTAAGTAGTGCGCTATATAAATGTCCATGATTGATTGATTGATTGATTGATTGAGTTGAGAGTTTATTCTGTGCCAGACCAATTAGTCCTCAATACCTCGGATTTGAAGAGGTGAGTCATTGGCAAAGCAGACCCAAGGAAGTGGGTGTTGAAAATTACAGCCTCAACTTTTAGTTGTTAGGCCAGTACCTATTTCAGTCTCACTGTGATATCAAAGACGCAATTAACAGCAGAGTAGACCAAAAAACAAGTACTCAATTATATGATAAGCAAAATCTGGAACATGGGGAGCAAGGACAGGCTTGCTATACTAGGGGAGCAGCAGCATACTGATTGCACAAGGTTAATATTCAATTGTGCACTAATGATCAACTCGTTTAAGTTGTCAAGTTTGTTATCTATTCCAGCAGTGAAAATGGCCAGGGAGTTCAGGAGATCAGCTTGCACGTATAACCTATATGTATGATAGTTTCAGGCAGAAACAGTAGATTGTAGTGTTTGCAAGAGCTGTGGCCAGACTGTATTAGAGAGTTCTGTTGTATCAAGAACAATTTGGTCTTGCAAGTCTGGGCTCCGGGTCGGCTGTGTGTGAAAAAAGAACAGTTCCACAAGGGATTGGTCATTGGGTTCCATGCCGCCTGGTTCATATGCGAGATTTTCTGAGCCATCCAAATGAAACAATTTCATAGGTGACAGTGGTATTATATTTCCTGTTGGTGCCCGGGTCCATTTGAGCCGCAGGTGGACTAGTAATACAGTCCTTCCATTTTTCCTGTGGTGTATCAGGTCGAAATCGAGTAACTGAGTTCAGGAAGGCAGTATCCTGTTGGGGGGGCGTTTAGGTAGAGGAACAGCTTCCAAGAGGATAAGTGAATTATCACTTGATATAACTATTGGTAAAAGGTTGTGTCCAGGTGAATCCGTCCGAAGGAGGGACTGTTGGTCAGACACTTGGATTTAAGCCGTTATTGCTGCTTCTCTCTTGGAAGTTGCAAGTTGAGCTGTCACACCCTCGACCTCTGGGCAGCTTGCATTGCTGTCTGAAGCAGGCAATACTGGCGGAGGTGAATTTATTGTAGCATGAAATGTAAACATCGGAGGCCTTCCCATTGGGTGCATCGGGCTGAGATGTGTGAGAGAGACACTCGCTCTTCCTGTAGGAATGGGTGTACTATCAACTGCCCTGTCGACAGTAGAGTTTTTTTTTGTTAATTGCTAGAGGGTTGCCACACAAGGGCCTGAGGTGCCAACCGTTCTACTGTGTTCCTGAGGGGCAGTCAGAAAACGATCAGGAGTTATGACATGTTCTGTATTTTTGATTTTATAGCAGAAAGTTCCAATATAGGTGTTAGTGATGGGGTAGTTGGTGAAGAGTATTGCTGATTAAACTCCAGGACTAATGAAGAGGGTTCCCAAGGACCACAGGAGGACTTTGCACCACCGTTCTTGTTCTTCCTGCGCCTTTGGGCTATTGGTGGCTCTTTCCTTGTTCTGTCTGACTGAATGGTTCAGGAATAATGGCCTGCAGCTATAGCGCCGCCTCACCTCTGCCTGGCAAAAGCACTCCACTGGACACTAGGGAGGGACACGAGCACGCTATCTTCCATAGGTTTGACTAACTTATCAAGCAGTCAAGTACTTTAGAATACTTATTTGTGGATTGTGGGTTTATAGGTTATGCTTATGCAAAGTGCCTTGGGTTGAGGATGGCCGCGCCCTTACATGCAAGCTGCACAAGCCTAATGCAGGCCACCTCTGCACCACAGCGGTTAAGCCTACGCCCCCAGCGAGTCTGTCTTCAGCTACATCAGTCACTTCACAATGACAAGCGAGCGGTAAAGCAGCAGTGATCCGGTGGCGTCTAAACTCACCCCAGTTGATTGGAACTTATTGAGTAGGTTAAACTAATCAATATGTTGACATAATTGATTGTGATCACATTTTTCTAGCAGTTTCGCTAGGAAGGGTATGTTAGACATAGGCAAAAATATTGGGGTCAGCATCATTTCTTTTCAAGAGAGGTATCACTTGCGCGTTTTTCAGGCAGTCAGTAATAGTGCCTTGTCTTAACGATGCATTCATGATTTTTGTTTACGTGGGGGGAGATAATATGGCTGAATTCCTTTACTACTGTGGAGGGGGATTGGGTCATTGAAGTGTGACGTTGATTTCATGGACTCTATGATCATGGAAATCTACTCTTCGTTCAGGGATCTGAAATCATTCCATGATGCCCCATTTTTGAGGATGGTATGGATGTAAGGACGTCTGGGTAAGGCTTGAAATAGTAGGCTCTGTATGAGAGGGATGATGGTTGATGTTTGAAACCACTTCCCTTTTGTGGAGGATAGGTATTGATTTTCCAATCTTACATATTTTTCATCAAAAAAAGGACAAAAATGCTTCACAAGTCTCTGTTGTAGTGTTTGTGATGCTGTTGAGCTTGCTGTTACCAACTTGTTGTTGAACAGTTTCAAAGTGTTTGCCTGGGTGTTTTTTGTCTGTGTCTAGTTGAAATGTAATGCAAAATGCTTTGGCTTACATATGGCCGTTTTGTATGGGTTTCTTATTTCCCATAGGTGTTTTAGGTTTCTGCTGGACAGTTCATGTCTCCTTCATCTCTCAGCGAGCCTATGTTGTCTTCTCTCATCGTTTAGGCTCTGAGTGAACCAGGACTGGACGTTTTGTTTTTAAGTTTCTAGAGGTGGAATGGAGCAACATGTTGTGGCTATAGTGGTCAGTTAAATATTGCACACCCTGGATATCACTCGGGGGTGAGAGGTTGCTGCTACAAAAGGAGGCAAGCTCATCTCTGTTAATGTTGCTGGAAACTCCAGCCCAGTGTTTTGGTTTGTTCCCTTGCTTTCGTAGTGTAGATATTGAATAATATTTGGTAATGGTCCTACAAATGGATATATTGAGTCTAAACCTAAGGTTCAAAACCTGGATATTATAAGATCCAGCTCAGCCCTTTTGTCGTGTGTTGGTTCTGTGCCTGCTCGGACCAGGTTTCTGCATGCTTCAACCAGGTTCTGATATTTAAGGAAGTGTTTTAGACCGAGGATTTGTGTGTCAACCTTGTCATTCCAGTGAGTAGGTTCTAATCACCCAGAAATATGGTGTTGGAGTGTAGAACACCTCACGCTCCTCTCCTGAGGGAGAGTTGTAGCCCTCACAGTGCACCTTGCGGGCACCGTGTGTAAGAGGGAACCCAATGATGAAGCATGTCACCTAAGGGTGAGTGAGGGTTCTCGTCTTTAAAAAGCAAATGCCCTTTTGGTTTGTTTTTCAGCACTTTCACATTCACCTGCTAGGTTGTGATACCATCTGGTTACCTTTTTGTGTGTATCATATAGTGGACTTCTTTAAGAGATTATAATTCTAGAAGAGATGCCATCAGACACCCTCTTTGAAAAAAATGTAGGAGTGTGACTGATCTGATCGGTCTACAAATATAGTGAAGCAAGTGAAGTGGTTAGTAAGATATACCCTCCCCCGCCACAAGCCATGAAAGTCTGAGGCAGATATTGGTCATTGAGTTTTGGTAGGGATGAAACCTGTGGACTTAAGGGACTGCCTCCAGTGTGAGGCAGTGCAGTATGCCTGGAGGAGAAGTGTTTGATGTTTTTCCTAATTCTACACCCTGCTGTGCTGGTCAGAAAAAGAGCCTTGTTCGAGGTCAAACAAAACAAGACATGATGCAGAAGGCAGCCACAACGTCTGTGGGTTTCCTTATAAGATTGAAATTAGAACATGAAAAGGCAGGGGTCTTTCTCAAACTTTTGAGTCTGGGTTTCTTACTCAGAAGAACAGAGTAACAAATGCTACATACGTGTTAAAAGTTATAGGAATAAGGGCAGGTCTATGCTGAACACCACACAATAGAACTCTAAAGGATGAGTAAAAGAGGTCTCAGATATGTAAACAACGAAGGAAGACAACACATTTAAGGCCACGTCACAGATGCCCAATAAGGCAAAACACTTCAGCAGGCCCAAATAAACCGTAACAAAGGTGGCAGAGAGCTCCAATAAAATCAGGGTCATCTCTCCGCCCATGTCATAATGGTATCATATTGATATGTCAAATCACCAATGGAGCACATATCTGCTCAATAGTCCAAATACCTAACTTCCACCAAGTGAAACCAACATTTAACTATAACTTACCCCATAAAATGGCCATCCTGCTGCTATCCAAATTAAATCCCTTTTCAGCAGCTACAGAAGGGATTTATTGGTGCATTTACTCCTCTGGACTTTAATAACCATGTTAGCTGATGGCAATGACACTGTGTGATTAATACAACTGTTGTGCCCGGTAAACTGTGATGCCTAAAGCTGTACTTTGAAAGGTTACATGCTAAAATGGAAAATAAAAAGTAAAAAAAAAAGAAATGTATTTCGTTGCAAAACAAGGTTTTAAATGAACATTAGGGTAGCATAACAATCTATACTATTAAGGTGGAATAAGGGTCAATGACTCTTAACATGCCACATTTCAAAGCACTTGTTTGGGAAGCTTAAAATGTTAGCAGCGGTTGAACTACATTTTTGCTGAAACATACTACATACACTTAAAGTTCAAGAAACATTCCTCTCAAAAAAAGTCTTTGGAAAAAGGTGGATTCTTTTTTCCTGGAGGAAGATATCTTCAGAGTTCAATCTGTAAAGGAGATGGCAACACAAGGAGGCCAACATAAGAGGCTGACACTTCTAAGAGGGATCAGAAGGACTGATCAAAAAAGTTTGTTTTTCTAAGATTCTAGACTAAACTTGCAGAATGGATCTGCTGCTGCCAACTTGATACTATTCTTGCCAGATACACTAGAGGCACCCTTGCTTAATGAGGTAAAGATCTTTGAAACAAAGTTTTATTATGCCAATGTGGCCATGTGAAACCAGGTCTTGATTAAATCATGAATATGTACACCTCATTGTATAAATGTTAAAAATAACTCTTTGTGTCTGTCTTTAACACAATTGATATCAGCATTTCCCCAATACTTTTACTTTGGTTAATCTGATTGCAGTGAAAATGCTAGTATTATTCGAGGGAATAAAAGTTGCTTTCTAACAGTTGCATAACATTCATGATGGGCTGCAATCGCTGTATAAAAACATGTCTGTCTCTTATTTTCCTTATTACAGTCAAGTTGTAACATCACTATTACTCGTAATAAAGAAATGACATAGCTACTCAACTGTAATAACTTATTACAGCTGTCTTGTGATGTCATCTTTCTCCCAAGAATAAAGGCAGGTCGTAAAGCATAATTATAGGTGCATTTAAAACAAGGAAGATGAAAACTATTGTTTTCTTCTTCTGATATGTTTTTCTAAAATGAAATAATCAGCAGAAAGACAACATTTACGGCAAGGTTTATTTGCATGCTATAGATCATTACAGGAATGATGGAATCTTTCTTCATGTTTCTTCACATTCTGGAGCTACATAATTTTCCTTAATCTGGCTTACGTTAAACTGATTCTAGTATCTTTTTTGCAACAAATTACTAAATGTTTTAAAGTGTGTTTATTTGCACACTACAGATTTATGTTTTATTCTTCATCCACCACCCTACTGTATTTTTCATCTGAAAGAGCAAGATACCAAGTATTTGAGTGATTTGTAGACATTGTGATTATGTGATAATGTAGAAGCAATACAATACCCTCTGCTGTAAGTTAAAAGGATAGTGTAAGTCATTTTGAAGTTCCATAACCCTATAAGGAAACACGGGCCGAAAACATATATCCCCCTGTGACTTGCAATATCTTTATAATGAATAGCAAAATGTTCTATATCCCAAAAATAAATGGGAGGCACTCCTACAAATGGCCCAGCAGACAGTTTAGAATGACTTCAAGTACAATTTCTCTTCATGAATAAAAACACAACACGCTGTAGAGGGGAAATGAGTATTATTGTGTTCACATATTCATATCTTTTTCAATATCCTTCCACAATAACTGTATTTTGAAGTTCAAAACCATTCATTAGTAACTCCCACACTAATGAATAGTATGGAATCCTTTGTTTGATCATTCCTGGGGGGCATAACTTCTAAAAGAAAGTGGTTTACTTGTAGTCTAAATCTTTAATCTACCATAAACCTTTAATAACAGTTCACTTGTGTTTCATACTTATGAACCTCTAATTATAGAGGAAATGAATTCTACCAAGATTACTTACATTTTCTGAACATTTATTCTCTCTATAAACATATGGCAATATTGTGTTACTTATCTGAATAAGCTTACTAGTTTTCTCCAACTCACAGCTTTTAATTGACCACCAAGACAGCTGAAATATTATTTTTTAGTTGTGCTGCTTAAGCATTTCCTTACATTTAGACAGTTAATGCTTTGTTATATTTCTTCATAAAGACCACAGACTTATTTCTATCAGTTTAAGTGGTTTGTTCCTTCCACCAGACTTGGACGTAGTCAAGACATTGTTTCCAAAAGCCTTTTTTACAGTTATGTTTATAAGGTATAATACAGAGGATGTATTTTAGAGAAAAACAAGCTCTAAGCTTTTCTCTTCAAACATCACTTTTTTGCTAAATTTAATATTCTGGGCAGGGTTTTGGTCATTCCAGTCATAGTCTTTGGCTTCACCCTGTTTATTTTATGAACATTTGATTTCCCACCAAAACCGACTGTCATCTCTGAAGTCTTCATTTTGCATTTTCTATAGATTGTGAAAAACTCCTGCCCGCAGGCAAATAGTTCAGCAACATTGGTGCCTAGGCAATCACTCCCAGAAACACAAATGCAATAGTTAATTCTAATAGACCCTGGTGCTTGAAACAGCACTATCCTGTACATGAAGTAAAATTGCACCTATCATTGCTAATATCACAGGCACAATTTTATAAGTGTCCCTAGGGGCCAGGCCTCAAGAATACATTATATGTGGGGCCCAAAATGTCATGCAAGGAATTCACATGTTGTTTACATTGACTTGAACAGCCTGAATACTCCATGGATAGATACATTTCGAAGCCTCATCTTTGAGAAAGACCGGATATAAAATAGAGTATTGTTAGACGGGGACCTGGAGGGTCGGCCGAGCACAGTGATCGCACAGACAGGTAACTTCCCCCCCACAGATGGACACCACACAAAGATCAGGGTAACACCTTTTATAGGCACTTCTGGTAGTAGAGTGGTACGATACAAGGTGATCAGGACACGATGATCCTCTCAATTCTAGTCTCTAGTAAGGGAAGGGGGTAGCGGGACAGTCTTGGTACCCACGGGTACTGAGGTGTAACGGTGATAGCTCACAATCCTCGAGCTCGGTGTTCGGATGGGTCAGACCGCGGCAGCGCCGGCAGGTCCCGAAGAGGTCGTAGGTGGCAACGGGCCGCGGCAGCGCCAGCAGGTCCCGACGAGGATGAAGGTTACAACGGGCCGCGGCAGCGCCAGCAGGTCCCACGAGAATGCAGGTTGCAACGGGCCGCGGCAGCGCCAGCAGGTCCCACGAGGATGAAGGTTACAACGGGCCGCGGCAGCGCCAGCAGGTCCCACGAGGATGAAGGTTGCAGAGGGCCGCGGCAGCGCCAGCAGGCAGGACAATAGTTCACAAGGCAGGGCTGTGGCAGCGCCAGCAGTCCGTCAAGGATGAGTTCGTCGCGGTGTCTCTCGACTCCAGGATACAACTGCCTTCCTGTCCTGGGGCGGCCTCAGTTATAGGTCTGGCGCCCTTTGATGTCCGGACCCTCGCTCTTGGAGGTCGGGAGGTCTGGGATGAGGGAGTCCAGACACCCAGCAGGGGGGTGGAGCCAGCGCCCGAGGAGGCTGGGGGTGCTCGGCACCTGGCGGGGGAGAGCCATCGACACTTCTTACTCCCATTGACCTGCCAAGTGGTCCGTTCACCTCCTGGGTGGAGGGTGGTGCCGGGATGTCGGGGCCTGGCCAGGCCCAGGGTTGGGGTCGGGCTGAGGCCGCGCGACCGCGTGGTGCCGTGTCCAAGATGGCGGCTGGGCCGGGCAATGGTGCTGACGGCGGCCCGGGCCCTGTCCTGCGGGGATGGAGCGAGCCCTTCATGTGGCCTGTCCAACATGCGTCCCCCCCAGCTGAAGGCGGGGAGAGTCACCCATCTTCTTGGGGACTTTCCTCGTCGAGGCGGAAAAAGCGGGACAGGCCATCCGCGTTGGCGTGGTCTTGGCCAGGGCGATGCTCCACAGTGAAGTCCATTCCCTGCAGGGAGATGGACCATCGCAATAGTTTGGGGTTCTCCCCCCGCATCTGCATGAGCCATTGCAGGGGCCGATGATCTGTCTGTACCCGGAAATGGGTTCCGAAGAGGTAGGGCCGGAGCTTCTTGAGGGCCCATACCACTGCGAAGGCCTCTCGCTCAATGGTGCTCCAGCGCTGTTCTCGGGGCAGTAGGCGTCTGCTGATGAAGGCCACGGGTTGGTCCACTCCTTCGGGGTTCAGTTGGGAGAGGACGGCCCCAATACCATGGTCGGAGGCATCGGTCTGCACGATGAACTCGCGGCTGTAGTCGGGGGCCTGGAGCACCGGAGCGGTGCACATGGCGGCCTTCAGCGTCTCGAAGGCCGCGTGACAGTCGGGAGTCCAGTTGACTCGTTTTGGGTTGTTCCTAGACGTGAGTTCCGTGAGGGGCCCCACAATGCTGCCATAGTCCCTCACAAACCGTCGGTAGTATCCGGTGAGCCCCAGGAAGGCTCGGACCTCTGTTTGTGTTTCGGGGGGTTGCCATGACTGGATGGCAGCTACCTTGAGTTGGAGGGGGGCCACCAGACCGCTCCCCACTTGGTGTCCGAGGTAGGTCACGGACCCCTGGCCGATTTGGCACTTGCTGGCCTTGATGGTGAGGCCGGCCTGTTGGAGGGCCTGCAGGACCGCTCTGAGGTGGTGGAGGTGGTCTGCCCAGTGGCGGCTGTATACCGCGATGTCGTCCAGGTAGGCGGCGCTGAATTCTTCGAGGCCCGCCAATACCTGGTTCACCAGTCTTTGAAAGGTGGCTGGAGCGTTCTTCATGCCGAAGGGCATCACTCTGAAATGGTAGTGCCCGTCCGGGGTGGAGAAAGCGGAACGTTCTTGGGCCCTGGGGGTGAGGCCGATCTGCCAGTAGCCCGCTGTCAGGTCAAAGATGCTTAGGTAGCGGGCTGCCCCCATGCGGTCGACTAGTTCATCTGCTCGGGGGATAGGGTGAGCGTCGGTTCGGGTGACCGCGTTCAGCCCCCGATAGTCGATGCAGAATCGGAGCTCCGGCGTGGTGCCCGGTGCCGCGGCCTTGGGGACCAGGACGACCGGGCTGGCCCAGGGACTGTCCGAAGGCTCGATGACCCCGAGGGCGAGCATCTTGGAGACTTCTTCTTGGATGCATGTACGTACCCGATCCGGTACTCGGTACGCCCGGTGTCGGACAGGAGGACTGTCCCCCGTGTCCACGTCGTGCAGGCACCAGGAGGTGACTCCGGGTGCGAGGGAGAACAGGTTTGCGAACGGCAGCAGGAGGGCCCGGCAATCTTGACGCTGCTCTGGGGTCAGGACCTCGGAGAGTCGGACCCCGTCCACCGAGCCATCTCTTTCCCGAGTCCTCAGTAGGTCAGGGAGGGGCTCGGAGTCTCCTTCTGTGCCACTGTCGGTCGCCATCAGCAGGCTGAGCTCTGAGCGCATGAAGTGGGGTTTGAGCCTGTTGGCGTGGAGGACCCGGAGGGGGTTCCGGGGGGACTCCAGGTCGATGAGATAGGTGACGGGACTCCTGCGCTCGATCACCTTGAAGGGCCCCGTCCATTTGTCTTGCAAGGCACACGGTTCGATGGGGGACATCACCCATACCTGCTGACCCGGTTCAAACTCGATGGAGGAGGCATGTTGGTCGTACCACTTCTTCATGTCCTCTTGACTGGCCTCCAGATTGGCTTTAGCGATCTCCCTGAATTTCCGGGTCTGATTTCGGAGGGTCAGGAGGTATTTGTAGACGTCCGGAGGGGTCTTTAGGGGGGCCATTTCCCATTCCTCCTTCACTAGGCTGAGAGGCCCGCGAACGGGGTGTCCGTACAGGAGTTCGAAGGGGCTGAAGCCGAGGGACTTCTGGGGGACTTCTCGGTAGGCGAAGAGGAGGCACGGTAGTAGCACGTCCCACTGGCGGCGTAGGGGTTCTTCCAGCCCCATGATCATTCCCTTGAGGGTGCGGTTGAACCGCTCGACCAGTCCGTTCCCCTGGGGGTGATAGGGGGTGGTGAAGCGGTAAGTGACTCCGCACTGCTGCCAGAGGGATTTCATATACTTTGAAATATAGTTCGTACCCCTGTCGCTGACGACTTCCCGGGGGAAGCCCACTCGAGAGAAGATCCCCATCAAGGCTCGACCCACTACTGGGGCTGTTATAGTACGAAGGGGGACCGCCTCAGGATAGCGGGTGGCGTGGTCCACCAGGACCAGGATGAAGCGATGCCCCTGTGCTGTTCGGGGGTCCAGGGGCCCCACAATGTCTATTCCCACCCTTTCGAACGGGGTGGTCACCACGGGGAATGGTTGTAGGGGTGCCTTGAGTTTGCGGCCGCTCTTCCCGCTGGCCTGGCAGGTCGGGCAGGACCGGCAATGGTTAGAGACGTCATTTCTCATTTTGGGCCAAAAAAAGTGAGTCACCAGGCGGTGGTAGGTCTTGTCTTGGCCCAGGTGCCCGGCCAGGGGGACATCATGGGCTAGGTTCAACAGGAAGTCTCGGAAGTGGAGGGGCACCACCAGCACTCGTCCGGCCCCCAGTTCTGCGATTTTCTGCTCGCTGTACAAGAGATCATTGTCCCAATAAACCCAGTGGGCCCCGGTGGTGTCTCCTTGGCTCTGGGCGAGCGCTTGCTGTCGCAATCCCTCGAGGGAGGGGCAGGTCTTTTGCTCCTGCCGGAATTGTTCCTGGGTGGGCCCCCCTTCTTGACGCCACTGAGCCAGGTCGGGAAGCTCGGGGGGCTGTGTGGACCCCTCTGTGGTGGGGTCCGGGTGGTCGGTCTGGAGGAAGTCTTCTTCTGGAGTGATCGAGGGCGGAGGTGCTGCCCATTCTGGTTCTTCTGGTCTAGGGATGGTGCGGGTGGCCATGGACCGGGTGGTTACGCACGCCCAGTCCGGGAGACCCAACATCCCCAGATGCTCTCTTCTTTCTACAGCGGCCCACGGGGAGCTCTCGAGATCGTTCCCCAGGAGGCAGTCCACGGGGGCATCGTCGCGGACAGTTACTTTCAGCATGCCGGACACTCCTCCCCATTCGAAGGGGACGCAGGCCATCCGACACAGGCTCTCCGAGTTATCTGCCGATCGGACTGGGCAAAGTACGTTTGGTAGGATTTGTTCTGGGGTCACCAGGTGACAACGGACGGCCGTCACACTGGCCCCGGTGTCACGCAGGGCCTCGGCCTTGCGCCCATTGATGCTCACCCATTGGCTGTACTTCCGAGTGTTGGCGGGCAGGGGAGTCCGCGGGACCATGTCTCTTCCTCCCAGGCATGCCAGGGTCATGGCGGCGGGTTCCCACTCGGACTGCTCCGACTCATAGGTCTCCGTGTCTTCGGAGACTTGTTCTTCTCCCAGGGCGGCGGCCGCCATCTGGCGGGGCCCGGGGACCTGGTTCTTCGGGCAGGTCGGGTCACTGGCATAGTGGCCGACTCGCTGGCATCGATGACACGTCACGTTAGCTCGGAACCCCGGGCGCATCGGGGGGTTTCCCTGGCCTGCTGGGGCCGGGGTGGCGTTAGTGGGCGCGGCCGGGACGGCGTCTCAGCCCCGGCCCGGGCCTCCTCCTCCTCCTCGGGGACGATGATGACCTTGGTTGGTTCTGTTCTGCTCATTCGGCCCACTCCGGGCCACTCGGGTGCTCTCCCACCGGTCAGCCTCGGTGGCGAGCTGCCGGGGTTCAGTCAATTTACTGTCGAGGAGGTGCTGCCTGAGCTCGACGAAGCAGTTGTTGGAGAGGTGCTCCCACACAATGAGATTGAAGAGTTGTTCGTAAGTGGTTACGTTGTTACCCTTGATCCACCCCTCGAAGGCTCGGCTGAAATAGTTCACGTATTCCCACCACGTCGTACCTGGGATCCGGGTGCAGTTGCGGAACCTCTGGCGATACATTTCGGGTGTAAGCCCATATCGACTGAGGAGGGCGGCCTTCATGTGGTCATAGGACGTCATTTGATGGTCCGGAAGCTGCAGCAGGGCATCACGACCCTCGTTGACGAATCTCCCCCATAGACCGGCTCCCCAGTCACTTCGAGCGACCCGGTGGGCGGTCAGGCAATCTCATAGGCCTTGAACCACTGCTGTATGTCGTCGTTCCGGTGATATTCTCGGACCACATCCTTGGGGATGTGGACCTTCTGCTCGGTAGGGCCCGGGGAATGCGGTTGCTCGGGCACCCCTAGGTTTTTGTTCAGTTTGCGTATTTCTATCTCCGCTAGTTTGCACTCGTGCTCGTATGCCAGTCTTTTTTCTTCGAGGTCTCTCTGTCTCTGTTTTTCCTCTCGCTCTTCTCTGAGCCGTAAGTGTTCTAAGTTTATCTTTTGTTCCGCCAGTTTCAATTCTCCGTCTAATCTGAGTCGTGCCAAGTCTAACTCGTGTAATCTATTTTTTTCCCGCTCTTGGATCTCTTCACGGGAAGGGCCTGTTCTCCGTTCTTCCGTCCGGGTGGTGTTGACTTCCGGGGCTGCGGGGTCCCGGGGGGTTGCGGTATTTGTCTCTGTCCATGCCTCTAGGGCGTTTTTGAAGTCTTCTTTTGTGCTTAGCCCGGTGGTAGCAATGCCTAAGTCCATGCAAAATTGTTTGAGCTCTCGGTGGTTGTATTCTTCCAGCTTTTCCATCTGAAACTTCTCCGCCGATCCGCTCTCTTTGGTCGTCATTGTGGTTTTAGTCGTAGGGTGAGTTACTGTCTGTACGGTACGCGTTGGTTCGGATCGCGCCGCTAGCCACCAATGTTAGACGGGGACCTGGAGGGTCGGCCGAGCACAGTGATCGCACAGACAGGTAACTTCCCCCCCACAGATGGACACCACACAAAGATCAGGGTAACACCTTTTATAGGCACTTCTGGTAGTAGAGTGGTACGATACAAGGTGATCAGGACACGATGATCCTCTCAATTCTAGTCTCTAGTAAGGGAAGGGGGTAGCGGGACAGTCTTGGTACCCACGGGTACTGAGGTGTAACGGTGATAGCTCACAATCCTCGAGCTCGGTGTTCGGATGGGTCAGACCGCGGCAGCGCCGGCAGGTCCCGAAGAGGTCGTAGGTGGCAACGGGCCGCGGCAGCGCCAGCAGGTCCCGACGAGGATGAAGGTTACAACGGGCCGCGGCAGCGCCAGCAGGTCCCACGAGAATGCAGGTTGCAACGGGCCGCGGCAGCGCCAGCAGGTCCCACGAGGATGAAGGTTACAACGGGCCGCGGCAGCGCCAGCAGGTCCCACGAGGATGAAGGTTGCAGAGGGCCGCGGCAGCGCCAGCAGGCAGGACAATAGTTCACAAGGCAGGGCTGTGGCAGCGCCAGCAGTCCGTCAAGGATGAGTTCGTCGCGGTGTCTCTCGACTCCAGGATACAACTGCCTTCCTGTCCTGGGGCGGCCTCAGTTATAGGTCTGGCGCCCTTTGATGTCCGGACCCTCGCTCTTGGAGGTCGGGAGGTCTGGGATGAGGGAGTCCAGACACCCAGCAGGGGGGTGGAGCCAGCGCCCGAGGAGGCTGGGGGTGCTCGGCACCTGGCGGGGGAGAGCCATCGACACTTCTTACTCCCATTGACCTGCCAAGTGGTCCGTTCACCTCCTGGGTGGAGGGTGGTGCCGGGATGTCGGGGCCTGGCCAGGCCCAGGGTTGGGGTCGGGCTGAGGCCGCGCGGCCGCGTGGTGCCGTGTCCAAGATGGCGGCTGGGCCGGGCAATGGTGCTGACGGCGGCCCGGGCCCTGTCCTGCGGGGAGGGAGCGAGCCCTTCATGTGGCCTGTCCAACAAGTATATTAGCAGTGACTGGTATATTAAATGCTGCCGACAGGAGTTGGATACAAACATAAATCTATAACTGCAATCTTTACCTCAAGTATACTTTTTTTTACTGATTTTAATTTAAAAGGCAAGTTGCAAACAAATCTCATATATGAAACCATCTGCAGCCGTTAGGCACCCATACTAATACATGCACATATAGCCTAAGCAGGTGATAACTTTTGTATAAGATATTAAAACAAGTGTAAGAAAAAAGATCTTTTACCTCCACTCTGTGTATCGTACGCATAACATGCGGCTGTATTTGCTACATTAGTGTGGATGATTTATATTATTATACTGTCATTTAAAGCACACATTGGGTGTGTAGTGATATTGAAAGCCAATATGCATTCAGTAATATCTCATATTAAACTTTACTAACATAAATAAGCACACCAGATGTCCTCAAATTGCTGCCATTGGACATTACTTTTGTTGATGATTATGTTAATGTGATACTATGTCTGCCATAGTGCTTGACAACTACTAAATGTAGGAGGTTCAGACCTTTTCCAATGTCCTAATATGTATAGAAAATTAATTGCAAGAAATGCATCTAGCCATATTTTTTTGTGATTAGTTATCCCTATAATACCTTGTGAGGCAAGTAATAAGGTGAGTTCTACTGTGGGCTGTATTTGTAGCTTTGTGATGTCTTGCAGTATTTTCCAGATGGAGTCCCAGTATGGCTGTAATATTGGGCAGGTCCGTAAAACATGTCCCATGTTTTCTCTGATGTGGCCGCAACTCCAGCATTTGGTATCAGGGTTCAGTTTTGCTCTATGCAGTTTATGAAAGCATTAGCAAAGAATTCATGGAACCCTTTTTTACTCGTTAAAAAGCTGATTATTTTTTTTAAGGCACCAACTAACCTATCTCCCATTTGTTGTTTTACAATATGTAATTTTAAGTCACCTATTCCCTTAATATTCATGAAATGTGCATGTGGCTTACAATGGGTGAAATAAGTTTAAAAGTTCCTTTTTCACAGACCACCGGGTACATCAGATGGGCATTTTGTGTATTACGCTCATCCTCTTTGCTCAATGGAGTTACTGATATAACATGGACCCCACCAACTATTTGGTGCACGAGTTCCCATGACTAATGATCAATGATGAGCATGGATATTGCTATCTTTGGCTATTTGGAGCATCCACCTCAATTCTTGTTTACCACGTGCCTCTAAAAGAACTGTGATTTCCGTGCCTCTAGCATACATTATTCCACCCTGAGTAGCTCTTCTAGTCATTTTACCGCTATTTTGCTTGCTGGTTCTTTTGTGTCAATGAAGACATGTTTTTCTTCAATTGGATAGTGCATAGATTTTTAAAATATTAATGGGGAACTAAAAATAATATGTATGTATGTATATATATATATATATATATATATATATATATATATATATATATATATATATATATATATATATATATATATATATATATATATATATATATATATATATATATATATATATATATATATATATATATATATATATATATATATATATATATATATATATATATATATATATATATATATATATATATATATATATATATATATATATATATATATATATATATATATATATATATATATATATATATATATATATATACGCTCCAAAAACACCAGGACAGTGCACTCACAGGCGGGTGCTTTCCAATGTGGGGGTGCACCCACAAATCAAATCACCGCTCCAATATCCGTACCACTGGACTTCCGTCCACTCGGAAAAAATGCACTCACGGGGGGTTGTTTGGGTTTATTTATTTTCACCAGCAAACAGACACTCCATCAACAGACGCGTTTTGGTAAAAAACCTTCATCTATGTTTACCGAAGCGCCATCTTAGACACAAGTTTTAACACATGGTGTACTGAAATCAAAAAAGGACTCGAGTAATTCATCAAGATCCTATCGATAAACGAGCGCCATCTTAGAATGTCTAGATTTACCACTACGAAATTCATAGTACTGATTAAGCCCATCGATGGGCATATGTCTGTACATATCAAATACATCAAATACACACTATTCGTCCTATGTACAATCTCTACAAACTATACAGTAACAAGGATGTGTATACACAAGTTCAGGACGCCTCCGTACCCCTTTTCGCGAGGAATTCAAACTGATCCGCCAATCATGGCAGAAAGGGGGTGCGGGCAAGCCCCCAGAAAAGTCGGGAAGAGGAAGACAAGGAGGGGGCAGGGGGGCCGAAAGAGACAACTACTCAGAACCTGCAACAAGAAGCAGGAAGATTTACAACAAGAAACGGCAATAATGGAGGACAATCTCACAATTGTCAACCTGACAGGGAAACAGCTGACGAGTACTGAGGAGTCGGTGCTAAAGTTGGGATTGACTTTCTGCCCCCAAAAGACTATGGAATTTACACAAATGCTAATTGATTTATTTAAATTTACGCGTAAATTGAAGTTTCATAAGTATTTCAAGACTAAACCGCAAATTGGGAAACTGACAAAACGAGGTACCAGGGAACTTGAGACTGACACCTTGGCTGTGAAAGATCTCGGGGCGATAATGACCCTCGAAGAGTTAAGAACTGAGGAACAATTGACAACGTTGAGCAGAACACAACAACTTACGGTGACTGCAATAGAACAAGTTGGCGGGCTAACACTCTTTAAACCTGCATCCAAATTTCATCCTCAGATGGCTGTGGATGCCATTGACATCTTTGCTGATGCAGTAGTTAAGGATTTAACTAAATTTAGACGTAAACAGAAATTTCTGAAATCCCCCATTGAAAATTTCTCTGAGACACAACAACGGGCTCTGATTGACTTGAGTAATGATAAGGGGGTTGTCTATAAACCGTCAGACAAAGGCGGGAATATCGTCATCCAGAAAAAAAAAACTATGAGGGAGAAGCACTCCGCCAACTAAACAATAAGGATACTTATTCACCGATCGCAGCCAAGGAATACCAACAAAGCATGGTGGAATACCATGCGGTGACATCCAAATGGCATAACAAAGGGTTACTAGACATTGATGAGTTCCTGTTTTTGAGATGTTTGAACCCTACTATTCCAACATTCTATCACCTACCCAAGGTGCACAAGAGTAAGACTATGCCCCATGGTAGACCCATTGTGGTATCACAAGGCAGCCTGACTGAAAATCTGTCCATCTATGTCGACTTCTTCCTGATACAACATGTGAAGACTTTGAAATCCTATATTCGGGATACCACAGACCTTTTGGACAAATTGGCTTCATTGAAATGGGAGGAGGGGTACAGCATGCTGGTTTTGGATATAACCAGCCTGTACACATCAATCAAACATAATGATGGTCTCCTAGCCACGAAATATTTTCTTGACAAACGGCCATTGAAGTATACACAACATAGTGCAATGGTCTTGGAATTTGTCGAATTTTGTCTGTCTAATAACATCTTTCTTTTTCAGAAACAGCTGTATAGACAGCTGGCTGGGACAGCGATGGGCACTTGCTTCGCCCCCAACTATGCGAACTTGTTCGTTGGCTGGTGGGAGGAGCAGGTGGCCTGGGGGACACCCAATAAAGAGTGGACGGAACAAATTGTGGGGTGGTATCGTTTCATAGACGATTTACTGATCATATGGAATGGACCCCCAGACGGGGCTAGGGAATACATCGAAGTTCTCAATAGGAACGATATCAATCTGGAATTCTCAGGTGAAGTAAGCACAACATCTGTGAACTATTTAGACATTAACATCTATGTAGATGCAGGGGAACCGAAAACCCGACTGTATCGTAAACCGACAGTGGGTAACTCAGTGTTGGAAGCATCGAGCAGTCATCCCCTTAATCTTATTAGAAGTATCCCCTACGGGGAACTTCTAAGGATTAAACGTAACTGTTCAGATGATTGAGAATTCCAGAAGGCAGCCGAAAACAGTATGCAGCGTTTCAGAGCTCGTGGTTATAGTCAGGAAATCTTGAACAGTGCCCTTGAAAGGGCCAATAAGCTTAAAAGAGAAAACCTCCTAAAGACAAAAGAAAGGAAGAAGCAGGACTCTAAAAATGGGGGCAAATTACGCCTCATAACAACTTATTCGAAAAATGCCACTCACCTAAAAAAGATTCTGAGAAGGAGTTGGCATATATTACAGACCGATGAGGCCTTGAGCACAGATCCCCCCTCTAATCCGCTAATTACTTTCAGAAAGGCAAGATCTATAAAAAACGATCTGGTGCAGTCTCATTTCACAGTAACACCCAAATCAGCCTTTGGTCCCATGCAAGGTTTTTTCCCATGTGGGAAGTGTAAAGCCTGCAAGATTAGTAAACGGGTCCTGAGTTATGAAATCCCCAACGTAGGGGTCCGCAGAAAGATCAGAAGTTTCCTGACTTGCACTACTCCCTATAGTGTTTATTGCTTAACTTGCCCGTGTGGGCTACGTTATGTGGGAAGTGCGATTAATCCCATGAAAATGAGAATACTGGAACACATGCGGGCCATTGCAAAGGGAGATGAGGCATACCCTGTTGCACGGCATTTTGACAAAGTCCATCAGCGCAACAGGGATTTACTCAGTTACTTTGGACTGGATCATGTTCCCAACAACCCGAGAGGGGAAGATAGATTGCTACGACTTTGTAGATTGGAGTCGAGGTATATCATTGACATGCATACGAAACACCCTCTAGGGCTGAATAGTAGTGAAGAATTGGCTATACATTTGGGGGAATAAGTATGGACTTCTGTGTATCATTGGGGGTTTTCTGTAGAGTGAGCTTATATGGGTCGTGTGGTTAACTGAATTAAGAACAATGTGATTAGAATACCCTTGACCATATGCTCTTGCATTGTATATATTGTACATATTGTTGTTGTTTTTGTACAGTTTGCGAATCTATCGGTCTTATATATATAGAATGTTCTTCTTTTGTTCTCCTGTTCTCCCCCCTTACCTCCTAGGTTTCTCTCCTCGGCAGTTCTGATATTCCTTTCTTCTTTTTTCTTGCAGATTGTGATGTATTGATGGCTTCAGTTAGACACTGGTGTAGGAAATTGAGTGCATGCCCATCCAGGGCGAGATTGAGTGTATACACATCCTTGTTACTGTATAGTTTGTAGAGATTGTACATAGGACGAATAGTGTGCATTTGATGTATTTGATATGTACAGACATATGCCCATCGATGGGCTTAATCAGTACTATGAATTTCGTAGTGGTAAATCTAGACATTCTAAGATGGCGCTCGTTTATCGATAGGATCTTGATGAATTACTCGAGTCCTTTTTAGATTTCAGTACACCATGTGCTTAAAACTGTGTCTAAGATGGCGCTTCGGTAAACATAGATGAAGGTTTTTTACCGAAACGCGTCTGTTGATGGAGTGTCTGTTTGCTGGTGAAAATAAATAAACCCAAACAACCCCCCGTGAGTGCCTTTTTTCCGGGTGGACGGAAGTCCAGTGGTACGGATATTGGAGCGGTGATATATATATATATATATATATATATAGATATATATATATATCTATATATATATATATATATATCTATATATATATATATATATATAGTCACTGAAAAAAACCAAAGGTTACAATGGCGTTATAGTTCGAAAATAGAATGAAAAAAGCCCCAGAAATTCAAACAAACAAGTTACAGGGACGTTATAGTTCGATTCAAGTGTATCTGCCCTGGAGGGTTTATCCCCAGGGCCTTTGAAGGCTCAGGGAGGAGGGTCTCTACTTTTGTGGACATTTCAACCCGGGTGGTCTCCTGGGGCTTCATTGGCTTGGGGAGGGGGCCGCAAGCCCCCTCCCATTATGAATTATGGTCCCAGGGAAGGGCTCCTCGGGCCGCTAATGGCTTGGGAAGGGGGGCTGCATGTCCCACTCCTCTTTATGAAACTATGTGGCTAAGGGACGCTAGTTTTTAGGTCTCGCCCTACGATTGCAGGCCAAAGGCCTGCTGTCGCAGAGCGAGACTATTGTTATCATTCCGGCTTTCAATGACTCAAAGGGAGCCGGAGAGGACAACAGACTGTCACGCGCACGCAGCAGCAGCCGGCCGGGATGAGGTCGCGCGCATCAACACGCGCTCCGATTCCGGCAGGCTTTTCACAACACACATACAACACCCATACAGACCCCCATGCACGCACACACATACAGACCCCCACGCACGCACACACACACACAGAGAACCCCCGGCGCTTACATACACATCCCCTACCTCGTCTCGGCGTCTTCGTGCTCCCTTACCCACGCTCCTCTGGTGCGCGCGCACCACTGGTCCTTCTTCTGTGTCTATGATGTAGATCTCCCATGTGTTAACGCTGGAGTACGCAGGAAGAAATCAGACGACTAGTTTTTTTAATTGTCACGTGTATGCACACTGTACACTTGACAGCCAAGCGCTTGTCAGTGTTTCCGCATGTCCAGAACTGCCGACTTTAGCTGGGGAAAACGGTTCGAGTCTCAGCATCCGCTTAACATCCTCCTATTCTGGGCAAATCACTCAATCGCCCCATACCTCCCAAAAATGAACGTGTATATAATTGGTGCTCTTGTAAAGCGCTTCGAGTCGAGATCGCGCTATATAAAACTGCAACAAAAAGAGCTTCTTTCTGCAGCTTATTCGAATACTTATCCGAAACTGCCTATCGTAGCTGCCATCTTAGCTCAGGAAACAACGCTTTACTCCTTGGACGCCGCGGACATCTTGGAACTGGAAGTGCAATGCGCATGTTCCTCGTAGTTGCAGCGCCAGTGGATGCCGGAAGTAAGCCGGACATGTGGAGATAGGGGACAGGAAGTGTTTCTTTTGCTGCGTTCGTCGGCTTCTTTCTTCCGGTGCTGGTCTCCCACGCTGTAATCATGTCCGCGTTCCAACAGCTTAGAGCCAATGTGGGCAAACTTCTAAAAGGCATCGACAGGTAACGCATACATGTACTGTGCGAGCTCCTGGGGAAAGAACGAAAGGAAATCCAATCGGAAAGAAGTGCTACTATTCTATGAGCTCCTTCAACTGGGATGTGATCAGCGCTCTCCCCATAAGACCGCTATTACCGGCTGTTGATCCACTCACTCATTAGCTCCTGGATCATGATAGGATGAGACCCTCCTCTTTCATGCGCCCTGTTTCGAATGGGAAACTGAAATATGAATATGGTGGGGTTCTGAAGCAGAGCACAAAAGTTACAATAGACATTAACGGATTCTAACTACCCAGCCATTGCACTCTCCCTAATAAGTGGCTGGTAGTTTTTTTTTTATAGAAAGAAAATTGTAAGGTCTGTTTGGTGACATCGTTTTTTATTTAATGGGATTTTGGTAAACACAAAGGGACGTTCCATTATTGACGTCACAAGGCCATGCACTAACGTGTCACTCACATGAGCTGACTCGCGGTCGAGCTTTAGTGACGATGAGTTTGACGGAGTTTTGTTAGCTTATCTGGCTGTGCTCTGATACAAAGAAGGGAGGGCACGCCCCTTCGAACCACCTGCCCTTCCGTGACACTCCGTATCCTCCGCTAGGAACCCCGTTATCAGTTGCCATGCTTGCTCGTAAAGTTAAAAGTCCACATTGACACTTGGCAGGTTAAAGTGTAATCGTGACACCCTTCGCGCGCCACTCAGCAGACCGGTGAAGGGAGCGCACAGTAGCCCATTCAGAGAAGGGGTGAAGGGTGCGAGGAAGCCCATTCCGAGAGGAGCAAACATGGACATTTTGGAGTCTGACAAGAGATACCGGAAAAAGACTCTGGCGACCGTAAGATTGTTTATTTTCCTCATACGTTCTCCCGAGGACCCCAGAGGGCCAGTCTCCGCTCAGTGTGTGATTTGAAAGACAATATTTACGACGCCAAGCTATTAATTAATAAGAAAAAGGGTATCTAAGAAAGAGTTGCCAGTCACCATCTGAGGGCCATGATAAAACAAAAGCGACAACGACTAGCATGCAGTTAAAAAAAATCTACCATTTAATTAGTAAGAATAGATTTGAAATAAGCGTCAGGCTTCCGCACCAATGATGGAAATTCTATATTGATTGCCACCGGTCAGTGTCAACTGTGTGACAACAATCAAGACTGACTTCTAAAGCTAAACCCGCTCTTGTAAAATGTATTGGTTAATGTATCAGTGAATGCCTTGTCCCTGCTCGCTTTAAAATGCCGAAGTGGCGTGGCAGACTGAATGGGCAGTGCACCAGTAACAGAGGTCCTCCATTAGCTAGGCAATTAGTAAAAGGAACATCTGTAGTCTTTATATTTATTTATTTTTGTTACTGGCGAGCACTCTGTTGATTTAAAATGAGGAGTTAAGAGAAGATAAAGAAGATAACATGAAACGTTGTAAAGTATTATAGAGCAAGTTTTTAAAAAACGTTTAGAATTTTTTAATTGGATGTAGTTTAGACCCCTTTTTGATGCAATGCAAAGCTATCATTAGCCCAGTGGACCCGAATTACCATGTACTGCTGCCAAATGACTAAAAGTCACCAGTGAGGCTAGATTACTGCAGGCTCTCAACAACCTATTTCTTGCCGATAATTGTCGAATGTCTTGCTTGCCTTTACATGTTATGACCTTGAAGAGGTAATATATTTTCTAAACATGAGGGTTGAGATCTATATAAGATTAACTTTGATAAAACCTCGAATGAATACAGGTAAGAAAAGGGTGAAAATTGTCAACCCCCCTCGGTGATAAATCTCCATTGATTATCAGAGTTGGAGCAAAAAAGGTTTGACATTTTGAGCTGGGATTTAACATTAGCTATTAATACTCCAAAGTCATAGTCCACCTTGGCTCCAAACCACTGAACGAACCTTGCATGTTTCCTTTGTTGGTAGCCTGGGATCATGGTCACTACTTCACTGCCTAAAGCCGGGAGCAATTTAAGGGTTAATTTGTGCCGGTGGCCTGCACCACCACGTATTTCTGGGCACCAGGACTGTATGTTCTATCCTGCAGGCAAAAGTCTTTCTGATTAACATAACTTCAGCTCGTCCACTCGCCTAGGATACTAATTGTGCTAGCTTCACTTTGACCAAATTAAAGATATTCTAACCCTTTTAGATACTTTGAGTCCAATCTAGTGGCTTTGCTGTTTTACTCTCATGTGTCTCTGCCTGATTACTTAAGCAGAGCAGCTTCACAACTTAACAACTTAACATTTTCCTACCAGCCTTCCCACCTCACCATATAATTTATAGTATATTGGAGAATTACTCTAGAATGAATTGTACATCTTTGGTTCTTTTAACTGTTTTTAATTATCACTTGGCACCTTTGACTTGTTTATAGGAGAGATACTTTTTTAAACTGCTATTTGCTAACTATTATCAAGTTGTCATTTTGCTGGCTCGAAGTGATGCCTTTTGTGACCACCATATTGAAGGTGGTGTAAGCCTCTTGGATGCATTCCCTTTGTAGGACTCGCCTACGCAGCGCGCATGCGCTGCTCTGTCAATAATTTTGGGGCTTCAAAAAGCTCACCACATGCTTGTGCTTTGTTTTTGGTTACAGGCTATTGGGATTTGCGTACGTCTTTCTAAGAAAGACAGCACGCAATTGGGCAAAGCCGGGTGCATGTCCCCCCTTTGCTCTGCCCACGGCCTATTGCTTGTGGTTACCCTCACAGGCGACATGTGTTTTGAATTATCGTGCCCCGACGAGGGCGTGATTATTGAAAACAGATCGCTCGCAGTGGTGCACGCGGGTGCACCACTCGCGTGACAGGTACGCCGATTTAAAATGACGATTGTATTTACTTGATAGCACCACGTCTAAAAGTTCAGCCAGTTTTGTCGGCTCGTGGATCCGAGGCATATGGCGCTGAAGGGGACTTTTCAGAGTCGCGCTCGCCACTCCTAAAATACAGGCACCAACTCCTCCGGCTCCAAACAGGGAATCCCAGCGCACGTCCTGAAAGGTGAAGAGAAAACGAAAGCCACGCGCGCCCCTTGAACGCGGAAGTGTGTGCGCAGCTCTGAGGGTGACAGTCAGCTGAAAGATGGCAGCGTGTAGCACTTCCGCGTGCACGGTACGCTGGGTGCCTGAGCACCTTTGTTCGGTGTGGAGCGGGTCACAGGTGAAGCGGGGCCGGGCGCTGCGAGTGACAGGGTTATGGCGCAGTTTGCCAACTTCCTTAGGAACAGCTTCAGATGCAGGTCCAGTGCGGGCAGAGGTGAGTGAGTACGGTAGGTGCCGGGGTTGGGTGAACTGGGACACAGAGGGTTTCAGCTGCCTCTGCTGCATCGGCCCTTGTTTTTTTTTTTTTTTTTTACAAACGAGGCCGGCGGGGGCTCTGGCTATTAGGCCTTGGCATTGCTGAGAGAGGCTTTGTTTCCAAGAATGCGATACCCTGTGTTGTACAGGGCGCTGCAATGCATGAACAGCCTGAAAGGACATAAGCTTCTTAATCACATCATATACTGTAGATAGCAATGCCAGGTTCTGCAATAGTTAGCACCTGCTGGGACCAGCAACATTCAGTCAGTCATACACTGTAGCGGTGACCTTCAATCCCGCAACGACTGGCATGAACTGCAGTCAATGATTTCCAGTCCAGTAATACCCAACAAGTGCCGATCCACGTACCCCATGCGCAGTGTGACACGGACACCGGGTTATTTCACGATTAGCCGAAGCACTTTGAACGGAAGAGCTGAACTTGGCAGTCCTGTATTGCCAAAGCCACAAAGGCGTTGCACTTACCAACCCCTACAACAGTGAACGAGGTATTAACATTGATGGACGAGAGACGCAGGCCAATTTGATAACTACATATTTTTAGTTTGCGCAAGTAGGCATAGGCTGAGGATGGGGTGGGCATCGATGCAAAGGTGAACTGTTGAGAGTATATGTAATGCGATAAAAAGGATCAGTTGCAGCAAGCAATGCCAGTCCAGCATATTCAGAAACTAGATTTACATGGTCCAGCATGCAGTATGCCAGGCGTTATTGGGTCCAGTAATAGTCAGCATGTATTGTAGAGAGGGTACTGTTTCCTTCAATACCAAGCATGCACTGTAACTCGGTAACACTGGGTCCTAAAATACCTAGCATGCAATGGAATTATTGACCTCGGTCCTGGGCTACCCACGGTGCCCTGCAACCACTGGCACTGGGTCCTGCAGACAGTGTACAGTGGAGCCAGACCAGTCACGCTGGGTCCAGCAATATTCAGCTTAAAATGCTGCAAGTGACACTGGGCCTTGCATTACCCAGTATATGGTGCAACAAATAACTCTTCATCCGGCAGTACACATTATGCATGGCAACACGTTAGCCTGGGGTCTGCAATATTCATTCTGAAATTCGGCAAGTAACACTTCGTCCTAGAATACCCAGTCTGCAGGGCAACAAGTTGGGTTCTGCAGTACCTATCATGTAATGTGGAGAGTAACACTGCATCCTGCACTACCCAGTATGCAAGCCAACAAGTGACCCTTAGTGGTCTTCAGTGGCCATCATACACTGCAGCCAGACACACTTGGTCCTGAAATACGGAGGTTGCAAATAAGGGTCCTTCAATACATATGTAACTTGCACCGCTTTGATCAACATCAGTGTCTACAGCGTGCAGCAAGCATTGTAACACGTGACTGGGTGTTGTGCTAACTCCAGCATGCAGTGGATTATTTTAGACTGTGATGTCAACTAGACACAAGCAGTTAGAAGGGCAAATAGCTATACTGGGTTTAAATCCAGAGCTTTGTACCACACACTTTGCATGGCTGGGTTTCTAACTGTACTGTTCTCATTAGAAGTAAAGGCTTCATTACCCAGAATGCAACAAACATACTGGTAGCTAAAAGCCAATACTGGCTGAAGTTGGTTTGCTTGACATGCTTACCCTTGACAGTTGATATTTCATTATCTACTGTACAATCTTTTGCTCCTGGGTTATTTAGGATTCCCATCCTAATTAGTATGAAGCTTGGTAACCTCCCATCATCATTAGGGACCCGAGTCTCAGTCACATTTTAGCAGGGTCTAAGCAGCCTCACCTCATAGCTGAAAGGGACAGGAGTGGGCCTAACGGCTAGGGCGGTCGACCCCCGAATCTGGAGAACTGGGTTCGAGTCTCGACAACAACGCTGAACATCCTGTGATTCTGGGCAAATCACTTAATCTCCCCGTGCCTAACAGAAACAAGCATTGGCATAGCCAATAGGTCTCGCCTTTGGGACCTTATAAGTGTTTAGCTATGCAACAGGTGATGTTGTTGCACCAAGGATATTATGCTGCATAACTAAATACTTATAAAGTCCCAAAAGCGAGACCTATTGGCTATGCCAATGCTTGTTTAACGGATGCAGAAGGGGTCCTGCAGGATTGCAGCAAAACTTGCTGTTTTATTTATTTTTTGGCCTGGTGTGTGGGCCTCAGGGTCCCACCAAGGGTGGGGAAGGGTATCCTAACCTGACCCTTTATATCTGTTTTCTTTAATGTTCAGGACAGGAGACTAAGTCTCCGAGTCCTGTAATGGCTGCCAGCAACATTTTTATGATGTTGCTGGTAGCCAATCAGAGAGCTTACGGGAGTTTGACTCTCATTGAACAAATTGGCCCAAAGAGAAAAAAGATACCTGGGCCAATCAGACTGCTCTATTTTTTAATTGACGCTCCCGCAAGAGTCTCGCAAGACTCTTGCAGATCCAACTGTCCAGATATACAAGTATTTTTGAGACTTTGTAAGAGACTAACTGAACAAATTTTCACCAAATCACAAATAGTACGATCTGTGGACCAAGATCTAGTTCTCTGTTAAATTTGGAGTAATTCCATTCATCACTTTTTGTTGTAGCACTTCTTAAGTAGTCCATGGAAAATGCATGAGGATTTTGCATTTTGGGCGCCCCTTTTTTTCAGCACCACATGACTGATCACTCTGAAACGTTACATGCACAAACTGGTCAAAAAGTGGCACCTTTCTGGAAAGCTTTGTGAAGATTTGTCAAAGGGTTCATAGTTATTAGCAACACAAAACGACATTTGATCTTTTAATAAAAAAGATATCCATAACTCTTTCAGCAATTCGCACCTTCTTTTAATCTTTTTCTGTCAAAAGAGCAATTACTTTTATCCTGTTCCTCACACAGGTTACCCCCTTGTAAATCATCCTCTTCCATGAGGTGAAGGCCTCTGGACCTATTCACAAAGACATCCTGGAGTATGTAAAGCAGTAGTCCTCTTGTGTTTTTTAAGTACTCTTAAAATACCTTTGTGGATTGGCCCCAAAACATGTAAAATAGGAATTACTCAGGGATTATTCACATACAGTTAGTACAAATAGCAAGGACTATGCCCTCTTTGCACTTTGACTAAGAGGGAGTTGGATGTTTGGGGCAGATACACAAAGGCATGTACGAGTAAATCAAAGAGTTCTCCTACAGTACTACTGCCCATACTCATTTCCCTAGCTAGGAAAATCGGTGGGGCATCTGGGGAGAGGGTGAAGAGGAGGAGGAGGGGAGAATAAAAAAAGTAAAAACGTACATGCAGCCTGGTATGTGCTGCCTTGCCAATTGATGTTCATACAGGCTCAAAAAGTACTCCGTGCAAATCCAGACACTACTCTCATGCTGGTATTACCCAGCATGGGAGAAGCGTAGGGATTGGGCGGAGCGGGCTGGGTCCACGTTCGAGCAGGGACTGGGAGTCTGGCTCCTGACCCTGTTAATATCTCCAAGCAACAGCCTCGAGCTATCCAATTGCGTATGTTGTTTTGGCCACACCTACGCGTGCACTGGCAGTGCCCTGAGCCCACCACTGTTCCTGCTGGCCCCGCCTCAGGACGCAATGGGAGCTCTGGAGTAAAATAAAATGTTTAAAAAACAGTTTTATTAACTGCTTTATGATCATTTTATTTTACATGCGTCCTGCTGGTTCCAGCAGTGGGGCGACGCTCCTCCGCCATAGGGAAGGCCCACCCCGGCCCATAAAAGTTTTTGTGAATCATCCCCATCATTTACTGTACATCTGAAACAAGAAATACTCTAATGCAAGTGTATTTAATCTTCATTCACATACACTCAAATTATTCTCTGAATGGCCGCTCGTAACACCCACTTGCTGTGCTCTATTTTGGCGGTCGTCATTCCAGTTTGATGTGGTGTGCACACAATTTTCTGAATATATGCAAGTTAAGAGATTTCAGATGTCTGCTTCAAATTACTTTATACCATATCTTAGTTTTTGTGCATGGAAGACCTTAAATCTATAAATTAGACACTATAGTATGTACTTACGCACCCTGCTCGCAACAACCAGTTGTACTAATCCGGCTGCTGACCGAAGAATCGCGACAGCTTCCTGATGGGAAAGCCCAACCAATGACTGCCCATTGATCATCAGCAGCTCATCGCCTGACGTCAGGCGACCATCCCTGAAGAACAGAAAGACAAAATAATGGTTAGAAAAGGTTTAAGTGACTTGTTAGGCACAGAGTCAACTGTGAAAGTGCGAATACGACCATTTAACACAATCTTTAAACTAAATTCCCTGCGAGTTTAATGTTTCTCTATCCCCCACAGTGATAGCACATCAAGTTATTGTCTACAAGATGAAAAGGAAACTATTGTCACTGTATTATAGTCATGCTCACGAACCTTACAGCTAATTGCTTCAAAAGAACATTTTCTTTAAGTAACACCATTCATGCTACAGTTGTTTGAGGAAAAATTATTTTGAATGGTCTGTAAAACCAAAGTCTGCACCAAAGGGTCACCAAATACTAGCGGTGCTACCTCTCTATCAGTGAAACTAATCTGTAACAAAAATAAATACAGCTAGGGATGACCAATAATGTTAGTGTCACTTGGTAATACATATGATAACCTTTCAAAGTGGGAAAAGTTGGCAAGCTTTTTGCTTTACTACGTGCTTGCGGAAATCTTTACTTCTTGTGACAAATTATTCTGCAGAGTCTTTATCCAAAAGACCTTAGGATACAAGAAACAGTGCTCTTTTCTACTGCAAAGCCACTGTTAACAGAAAAGCTTTGGGAAAACTGAACTGTGCAAAAGGTAAACACGCGGGAACATATTCTACAAGCATTTTACAGCTTAGTCTGGCTTCATTACCTCCCTCGTTACGACTGACCTGATAATTCTGTGCCCAGTGACACCGGCCTCCGAGGATTGTGGCAGGACAGGAGACTGGGGGGCAGTGGCGTCACTAGGGTTGGTGTCACCCGGTGCGGGAAACTCATGGTGTCACCCCCTCACGACTTACCGTATGGACCTCCTCCCGTGGGCCCTCTCCTAAAGGGGTATCCAAAGTAGGCCCACGAGGGTCTGGTCAATGCCCTCCTGGGCTAGAGGGGCCGCCTTTGAAGCCTCTGAAGAACCAGGTTCGAGTCTGGCAGGAGGTTCAAACATCTTGTAATTCTGGGCAAATCACTTAATCGCCCTGTGCCCCAAAAAATGAATGTGTCCGTCTGTAAACTCAACTGATGCTCAAGTAAAGCTCTCTGATATTTTCAGGTCAAGTTTGAGCTATATAAAACTGCACAAAATAAAATCGAGGCAAGAATTTCCTTATAATCACTATGTAAATATTAACCCACTTAATTCACAGGGTCCAGTTCACAACACAAACCCATTTGGTGAACCCTATCAAATGGATGAGGAGCAGCTATCTCGGGAGGGGAGGTTCTGGAAACTTTGGGAACATGCACAACTTTCGAGTTTATGGGTATATGGGTTCACACACAAACCTGAGTGCTTGTAGATGTCAAGAACACTGACAAACCTGAGGTAGGGTTTGTAGGTGTTCGCAAACCTCTCCGTGATTAATTCATTACACCTTGGGAGGAGTCAGGGATTCACTCCTGTTATGAATAGTAGTAAATCTGTTTTCATGGTGAAAATAGGAAGGAAAACCCTCAAAACTGGTGTGGCTATAGGAGAAGGAATATCGCCAGTGATAGAAAAGGAGAAGGAATATCGTCACTAATAGAAATGGTTTTTTCTCATGGTGAAAAAAATGAAATAAATATGCAACTTTACTAATGCAAATGCATTTACACATGAGCAGGTGTACAAGGTGTAACATACATTACGAGTACAAACCGAGAACTAGTGCTAAAGTCACCCAAAGAGCGCTCTGCTGCCAAACTAACGCTAAACATATTTTAAATAATAAGGGTAAACCTTTTCCAGCAGTACTCTTTGAAAAATTGTGCATTTGGATAATTTGTAAATCTGCTCGAAAGCCTAGTAGTAAACATACAGGTGCAGATTTACAGAGCTGTTTGAGAACCAGACTCATTGAATTTACATTTCATGGATGTCCTGAGAGTCCAGCTGGAGTGCGGTCCACGTGGACCAACGCTGGACACCCAGAAAGATGAATCCAAGTCAATAGTCAAAGTTTTGGGGGTGAGTATGCATTGCGAGTATTCTGACTGCATTTAATGGCAATCAGCATTACAACATAGGCATTTCTTTTTGCTTGGGTGACGGATACTTCATTGTGAGACTCTGGCAGACTTTGCAAAACTATTGCAAAATCCACCGAGATTTCTCTACCTTTCATCCATCAGCTATGGCAGCCATCCACAAGTGTTGAAAGGTGGAGCAGGTACATTTTGACGTACTTGAAAAGATGTCCCGCATGAGGTTGTACATGTGAACTCACTTGCTAGTCAGAAAGGTGGTCCGTAGCTTTCCAAACACGGAGCCGAGTCAACATTATTTAGTGGCTACAAGTGAGCTTGACATTTATTTACATGTTGTCTCACAGAGCGACAAGTAAAGTGTAAAGGCCATATGGTGGAAAATTGTCACAGGTGAAAAAAGTACAAGGTGCTATTCTGTGTGAAACACTTTTGCTGTTTGTGTAATGGAGTAAATATAATCTGTTGCTTCAGTGCAAAATGTGTATCAAACTGAGTAAGGAGGGATAACCAACATTTCTTCTAGTTTACAAATGTGAAATGCGGGTCTGTTTTGAGGCAAAATCTGGTTGTTCTTTGTTTGTATTAAACAAATAGTAAAATAAGAGCACAACAAATCCACTTGAGGCTTTTTAAAAGTGCAATTTATGGATTACGATTCCTTCGTTAAAAATGATACGACTCGGTTAAGATCATTAAGTATTGCATGCATTGCCCATGGTTTCGCAATCCAGCTCCTTTTTCGGCTGGTTTAAAAATATTTTTCTAGAATGAACTGGAGCCAAATGTATTTTACCATTCTCTACAGCCTGTGAAGAAAATGGCACACATCACGAGAAATTAGTGTGCTAGTGAGTGCTGCACACGACCATGAAATACATTTCGGAAACTGCTTCCATGGGAACAACAGCTTTGCTGAATAAGAAAGTTTAGCAAAAACACTTACGCGGACACCAGGCTCTCCTTTTCTTTAGATTGGTGTCACCCCATCTAACAGTGTCACCCGGTGCGGTCCGCACCCCCCGAGTGACGCCACTGCTGGGGGGCAACAGCTTTTGCCAGTCCCTGGTTATACACTGCAGCAGTCTGGGGCGAGCATACAATGATTATCAAAAAATATATATACACTGACCAAAAGGGTTTTATACCAGGACGAATCACATTCTTGAACCAGTGCCGCCTTTTCATGTTGATGGATCTAGCGAAAAAATCCGTCGGTGCCCCTCTCGATATAGAGAAGGTGTTGGATACTCTGGGGTGGGAGTACCTCAAAAAGCTCCTCTGCAGTCTTGGAGAGGGGCTGAGGTTTCTGAAATGGGTTTCACTGCTATATAATGCACCAATGCTGAGAGTAAGGACAGGGGCTATCAAACTGACCTGTTCCACATTTAACACGGCACACCACAAGGCTGTCCCCTCTTCCAGATCATCTTCTCTCTGTCTATGGAGCCCCTGGTGTGTGTGCTCTGGGCTAGGGCTCCGGACTGGGGTGTTTGGGTCCAAGACCAGTTGCAGATAATTTCATTATATGCAGACAGCACCATGTGTACTTCCACAAGGATGCTGACAACATCCCTCTACTTATGGAAATACTACACTTTTTCAGAGAAAGGCATGGCAGAAGTAGGACATTGACTCAGAGGAGCAGCTCCCTTAAATTAGCATCTGCCCTGGGAATGAGGTCCCACTGGCCTCTGAGAGAGGGAAGAATACACTATACCCCCTTTTAATGTACTGTCATCCCCGGAGAGGAGGTTCATTTATTTTTGTTTTACCACAGATTCACTGACCCACCGTGAATTAGTGGCGAAAAAATCTTTAACATTTTTTGGGGGGGATGTGGGTCGATGCCTCGGTTGCCCCACCACCACCACCAGGTCTAACTCGGAAGGGTATCTCTATATCTCTATTCTGCCCCCCTATGTTTTTTTTTATTTTTTCACTTTTTTTAGGACAGGGGACTCAGGATCAGAGTACTAAAATGGCTGCAGCCACATCTTTGTTCATGTGATGTCAGTCAATCATATTTCATCTTGAGATCTGTCAACCCTGCAGAATCGATTGACAAACTCTAGCTTTCGGCCAAATTTGGTTAAACTCCGTTCAGCAGTTTCTACAGTATCACGGTTTCTTATGGAAAAAAGAATGGGGAAAATGCATTTTATGTCCCTTTTTTTCTTTGCCTCCTTGATTGAACTTGTTAAGATAAGACACACTGGGAGAGGGAGATGTCTGAGGTGCATAGGAACTCCTTTCCCCAATCTATAAGGCTGCCCTGAGAGGGCGTATTGACTGTATACCACCGTTTAGTGGTGCACAACCAGTGCACCTTCTGACAGCCTCATGGCCTCAGCTCCCAAATCGAAACTACAGCATGGGTGCTGAAGCAAAGAGTTTCCCTCATGTGCATGGGGTCCCCCTCATAAGATAGAACCAGCACAGCACGTGCACCAGACCTATCTATATTACAGAAGGGGCCACAATGCAAAAATGGGTGCACACGCCCATTGCGCCCATGAGGCAATGGACATAATGTGGTACTTGGAGTACTTCTCACGATTTAGTCATTGTTTGGGGGTGAGGGGTGCTCTGGACTTTTAACTCCTGTTAGACGGGGACCCTGAGGGTCGGCCGAATACTGAGGGAGAGGTCCCCGATGAGGACCGTCTCCGGCGATCGTACAGACAGGTCACCTCCCTCCCCACAAACAGCCACCACACCAGGTTGAGTTCAATACTTTATATAAGGTTCGTAAGGCAAGGATATTGGCGATACAGGATATACCGGACCCGAGGGTCCTCTCACTTCTAGTCTCTGTAGGGAAAAGGGGGTAGCGGGACAGTCTTGGTACCGGGTCGGTACAGGAGGTGGTAAGAGGCGAGCTCACAATCCTCGAGCTGGAGAGTCGGCAAGTCGGGCCGCGGCAGCGCCAGCAGGCCGAGATGATGGTTTCACGAGACAGAGGGCCGCGGCAGCGCCAGCAGGCCAAGACGATAGTTTCACGAGGCAGAGGGCCGCGGCAGCGCCAGCAGGCCAAGACGATGGTTTCACGAGGCAGAGGGCCGCGGCAGCGCCAGCAGGCCAAGACGATGGTTTCACGAGGCAGAGGGCCGCGGCAGCGCCAGCAGGCCAAGACGATGGTTTCACGAGGCAGAGGGCCGCGGCAGCGCCAGCAGGCCAAGACGGTGGTTTCACGAGGCAGAGGGCCGCGGCAGCGCCAGCAGGCCAAGACGATGGTTTCACGAGGCAGAGGGCCGCGGCAGCGCCAGCAGGCCAAGATGGATGAGTTCTTCTCGGGGTCTCTCGACTCCAGGATACAACTCCTTCCTGGTCTGGCCCTGCCCCAGTTATAGGTCTGGTCCCCTTTGATGTCCGGACCCTCGCGCCTGGGGGCCGGGAGGTCCGGGATGAGGGAGTCCAGACACCCAGCAGGGGGGTGGAGCCAGCGCCCAGGGCGGCCGGGGGTGATCGACACCTGGCGGAGGAGAGCCGTTGACGATTCCTTCTTCCATTGACTCGCCAAGTAGTCACTCTGCCTCCTGGGGGGAGGTTGGTGCCTCGATGTCGGGGCCGGCCGGGCCCAGGGTTAGGGTCGAGTTGAGGCCACACGGCCTCGTGCTGTAGTACCCCAAAATGGCGGCTGGGCCGAGGTCGGGGTGCGGATGGTGACCCGGGCCAGCTGGTTCCGGAGCTGGTGTCTCGTGGTGGAGGGATTGCAGGTCACTTCGGGTGGTCGCCGGGGACTCTGGTTGGGGATTCAGGGAGAGCCAGGGTCCGGGCCCCGTTGCGGGGAGGGGGGACAGCCCGACCATGCGGCCTGTCCAACATGCGTCCCCCCCAGCTGAAGGCGGGGAGAGTCAGCCATCCTCCTGGGGACTCTCCTCGCTGAGGCGGAAAAAGCGTGACAGGCCGTCTGCGTTGGCGTGGTCCTGGCCTGGACGATGTTCCACCGTGAAGTCCATCCCCTGTAGTGAGATGGACCAGCGCAACAGCTTCGGGTTCTCCCCCCGCATTTGCATCAGCCATTGCAGGGGTCGGTGGTCTGTTTGCACCCGGAAGTGGGTGCCGAAGAAGTAGGGCCGGAGCTTCTTGAGGGCCCAGACTACGGCGAAGGCCTCCCTCTCAATGGTGCTCCAGCGCTGTTCTCGGGGCAGTAGGCGTCTGCTGATGAAGGCCACTGGTTGATCGACCCCTTCGGTGTTGAGTTGGGAGAGGACGGCCCCCACGCCATGATCGGAGGCGTCCGTCTGTACAATGAATTCCCGGCTGTAGTCGGGAGCCTGGAGCACAGGGGCCGTGCACATGGCGGTTTTCAATCTCTCGAAGGCGGATTGGCAGTCCGGGGCCCAGTTGACTGTTTTGGGGCTCTTCTTAGAGGTGAGCTCCGTGAGGGGCCCCACGATGCTGCCATAGTCCTTCACGAACCGCCGGTAGTATCCGGTGAGCCCCAGGAAGGCCCGGACCTCCGTCTGGGTCGTAGGGGGTTGCCAGGCCTGTATGGCAGCAATCTTGAGCTGGAGGGGGGCCACCAGCCCGCTTCCTACTTGGTGTCCCAGGTAGGTC
The DNA here is from genome assembly GCF_964261635.1 of Lissotriton helveticus. Taxonomy (NCBI): domain Eukaryota; kingdom Metazoa; phylum Chordata; class Amphibia; order Caudata; family Salamandridae; genus Lissotriton; species Lissotriton helveticus. The sequence continues at coordinate 314,178,858 of NC_136059.1, forward strand.
ACGGACCCTTGGCCAACCTGGCACTTGCTGGCCTTGATGGTGAGCCCGGCTTGCTGGAGGGCGTGTAGAACCTCCCGCAGGTGGCGGAGGTGGTCGGTCCAATGATGGCTGTACACAGCAATGTCGTCCAGGTAGGCGGCGCTGAAGTCTTCAAGGCCCGCCAGTACCTGGTTCACCAGCCGTTGAAACGTTGCCGGAGCGTTTTTCATGCCGAAGGGCATTACTTTAAAGTGGTAGTGCCCGTCCGGGGTAGAGAAGGCGGATCGTTCTTGGGCCCTAGGGGTGAGGGCGATCTGCCAGTAGCCCGCTGTTAGGTCGAAGATGCTCAGGTAGCGGGCGGCCCCCATCCGGTCGATTAGCTCATCTGCCCGGGGGATGGGGTGAGCGTCGGTCCTGGTAACTGCATTCAGCCCCCGATAGTCCACGCAGAACCGAAGCTAAGGGGCAACGCCCGGGGCGGCCGCCTTGGGAACCAGGACGACTGGGCTTGCCCAGGGGCTGTCAGAGGGTTCGATCACTCCTAGGGCCAGCATCTTGGACACCTCGGTGTGGATGCAGGCGCGCACCCGGTCTGGTACGCGGTACGCCCGGTGTCGAATAGGAGGGCTGTCCCCGGTGTCCACATCGTGAAGGCACCAGGGGGTGACTCCGGGTGTGAGGGAGAACAGGGAGGCGAACCGCCTCAGGAGGGCTTGACAGTCTTGGCGTTGCTCCGGGGACAAGGCCTCGGAGAGCTGGACCCCTTCCACTGAGCCATCCCGCTCGAGGGTCCTCAGTAAGTCCGGAAGGGGCTCGGAGTCTTCTTCCGTCCCATTATCTGTAGCCATCAGGAGGCTGAGTTCTGATCGCACAAAATGGGGTTTGAGTCTGTTGGCATGGAGGACCCGTAGAGGGTTCCGGGCAGTCTCCATGTCGATTAAATAGGTGACGGGCCCTTTGCGTTCGATCACCTTGAAGGGTCCGGACCATTTGTCTTGGAGTGCACAGGGTTCAACCGGGGACATCACCCAGACCCGTTGTCCCGGTTCGAACTCAATGGAGGATGCGTGCTGATCGTACCATCTCTTCATGTCCTCCTGACTGGCCTCTAGATTGGCTTTGGCGGTCTCTCGGAATCGCCGGGTCTGGTTGCGAAGAGCCAGGAGATACTTGTAGATGTCCGGGGGAGTTTTCTGGGGAGGCTGCTCCCAACCTTCCTTGACTAGGCTGAGGGGGCCCCGGACGGGGTGCCCGTACAGGAGTTCAAATGGGCTGAAGCCGAGTGACTTCTGCGGGACCTCCCGATAGGCAAACAGAAGGCACGGAAGTAGCACGTCCCACTGGCGACGAAGGGGTTCCTCTAGGCCCATAATCATTCCCTTGAGAGTGCGGTTGAACCTCTCGACCAGCCCGTTTCCTTGCGGGTGATAGGGGGTCGTGAATTTGTAGGTGACCCCGCATTGTTGCCAGAGAGACTTCATATATCTGGAGATAAAGTTCGTGCCCCTGTCGCTGACGACCTCCCGGGGGAACCCCACCCGGGAGAAGATCCCCATCAGGGCTCGGCCCACCACGGGGGCCGTCACAGTCCAAAGAGGGATGGCCTCGGGATAGCGGGTGGCGTGGTCTACTAGGACCAGGATGAACCGGTGTCCTTGGGCTGTTCGGGGGTCGAGGGGCCCCACAATGTCTATTCCCACTCGTTCGAACGGGGTGGTGACGACAGGAAAGGGTTGTAAAGGTGCTTTGATTTTTCGGCCACTTTTTCCGCTGGCCTGGCAGGTGGGGCAGGCCCTGCAGTGGTTGGTGACATCCTTTCGCATTTGGGGCCAGTAAAAATGGGTCACCAGGCGGTCGTAGGTTTTATCCTGTCCCAGGTGTCCGGCAAGGGGGACATCGTGGGCTAAGTTCAGGAGAAAGTCTCGGAAGCGAAGGGGCACCACCAGTACCCGACTGGCTCCTAGCTCTGCAATTTTCTGCTCGCTGTAGAGCAGGTCCTGGTCCCAGTAGATCCAGTGGGCCCCCGAGGTAACCCCTGTGCTCTGGGCCAGGGCTTGCTGCCGGAGTCCCTCGAGAGAGGGACATGTTCTCTGTTCGGCCCGGAATTGTTCCTGGGTGGGGCCCCCCTCCTGACGCCACTGTGCCAGGTCAGGGACGTCCCGAAGCTGGTCGGATCCTTCTTCTGTTTGGGTCGAGGGACTGGCTTCTGGGGTGGCCTCCTCTGGGATGAGCGCGGGAGGAGGTTCCGGCCACTCGGGCTCTTCTAGACTGGGGACCGCGCGGGCGGTCATGGACCGGGTCGTGACGCAGACCCATTCGGGAAGGCCGAGCATCCCCAGGTGTTCTCTTCGTTCGACGGCTGCCCAGGGAGAACTTTCGAGGTCGTTTCCTAGGAGGCAATCCACGGGGGCATCATCGCGGACAGTCACCTTTAACATCCCGGATACTCCTCCCCACTCGAAGGGGACGCAGGCCATGCGACACAGACTTTCTGAGTTGTCTGCTGATCGGACAGGGCAAAGAATGTTCGGCAGGATTTGGTCTGGAGTGACAAGGTGGCATCGGACCGCAGTTACACTGGCCCCGGTGTCGCGGAGGGCTTCCGCCCGGCGGCCATTAATGTTGACCCACTGGCTGTACTTCTGCGTGTTGGCGGGAAGGGGGGCCCGCGGAATCATATCTCTCTCCCCCAAGCAGACCAGCGCCATGGCGGCTGGTGCCCACTCAGACGGGTCGGTCTCGTACTCTTCTTGGTCTTCCAGGCTTAGTTCTTCCCCTAGGGCGGCCGCTGCGACCTGGCGGGGGGTAGCGTTCGGATTCTTTGGGCAGTTGGGATCACTGGCGTAGTGGCCGGGTCGCTGGCATCTGTGGCACATAATGTTGGCCCGGAAACCGGCCCGGATGGCCGGGCTCCCTCGGCCGACCGGGGTCGAGGGGCTGCTTGTGGGCGACAAGGAGCCGGGGTCTCTCCCCCGACCCTGGCCCCCTCCTCCTCCCCGGGGGCGATGGGGCCCTGGGTAAGGTCTGGATGATTCGCTGGGTCCGTTCCGGCCAACTCGGGTGCTTTCCCACCGGTCGGCTTCGGCGGCGAGTTGTCGAGGTTCGGTTAGTTTACTGTCCAAGAGGTGTTGCCGGAGTTCCACGAAGCAGTTGTTAGAAAGGTGCTCCCATACGATAAGGTCGAAAAGTTGTTCGTAGGTGGTCACTTTGCTGCCCTTGATCCACCCCTCGAAGGCTCGACTAAAGAAGTTCACGTACTCCACCCAAGTCGTACCCGGGATCCGTTTGCAGTCGCGGAACCGCTGGCGGTACATCTCGGGTGTGAGCCCGTATCGAGTGAGGAGGGCGGCCTTCATGTGGTCGTAGGATGTCATCAGATGGTCCGGGAGTTGCAGCAGGGCGTCCCGCCCTTCGTTGACAAACCTCCCCCATAACCCGGCTCCCCAGTCGCTCCGTGGAATCCGGTGGGAGGTCATGGCTACCTCATAGGCTTTAAACCACTGCTGTATATCATCGTTCTTGTAGTATTCCCGGATGACATCTTTGGGGATGTGAACCTTGGGCTCGGTAGAGGCAGGCAGGGTCGGTCGTTCGGGGAACCCGAGTTCTTTATTCTGTTTCTGGATTTCCAGTTCCTTGAGGTTGCGCTCATGTTCGTACGCTAGTTTCTTTTCCTCTAGCTCTCTCTGTTTTTGCTTCTCTTCTCGCTCCTCTCGGAGCCGTAAGTGTTCTAGCGTTATTTTTTGTTCCGCCAGTTTGAGTTCTCCATCCAAGCGCAGTCGGGCCAGTTCCAATTCGTGGAGTCTGCTTTTTTCTCGTTCTCGGATCTCTTCCAGGGAGAGACCCGCTCTTCTTTCTTCAATTGGTGCGGGGCTCGTCTCGGTGGTTCGTGTTCGGGGTACGGCCGTACCCGTTTCTGCCCAAGCTTCTAGGGCTCGTTTGAAGTCTTCCTTCGTGCTCAGACCTGTGGTTGGAAGGCCAAGTTCTATGCAATATTGCTTCAGTTCCCGGTGGTTGTAGTCTTCCAATTTTTCTATCTGGAATTTTTCCGTTGTTCCGCTCTCTGTTGTCATGGTGGTTGTGTGTCGTGGGGCGAGTGACTCTCTGTACGATTATGCGTAGGTTCGGATCGCGCCGCTGGCCACCAATGTTAGACGGGGACCCTGAGGGTCGGCCGAATACTGAGGGAGAGGTCCCCGATGAGGACCGTCTCCGGCGATCATACAGACAGGTCACCTCCCTCCCCACAAACAGCCACCACACCAGGTTGAGTTCAATACTTTATATAAGGTTCGTAAGGCAAGGATATTGGCGATACAGGATATACCGGACCCGAGGGTCCTCTCACTTCTAGTCTCTGTAGGGAAAAGGGGGTAGCGGGACAGTCTTGGTACCGGGTCGGTACAGGAGGTGGTAAGAGGCGAGCTCACAATCCTCGAGCTGGAGAGTCGGCAAGTCGGGCCGCGGCAGCGCCAGCAGGCCGAGATGATGGTTTCACGAGACAGAGGGCCGCGGCAGCGCCTGCAGGCCAAGACGATAGTTTCACGAGGCAGAGGGCCGCGGCAGCGCCAGCAGGCCAAGACGATGGTTTCACGAGGCAGAGGGCCGCGGCAGCGCCAGCAGGCCAAGACGATGGTTTCACGAGGCAGAGGGCCGCGGCAGCGCCAGCAGGCCAAGACGATGGTTTCACGAGGCAGAGGGCCGCGGCAGCGCCAGCAGGCCAAGACGGTGGTTTCACGAGGCAGAGGGCCGCGGCAGCGCCAGCAGGCCAAGACGATGGTTTCACGAGGCAGAGGGCCGCGGCAGCGCCAGCAGGCCAAGATGGATGAGTTCTTCTCGGGGTCTCTCGACTCCAGGATACAACTCCTTCCTGGTCTGGCCCTGCCCCAGTTATAGGTCTGGTCCCCTTTGATGTCCGGACCCTCGCGCCTGGGGGCCGGGAGGTCCGGGATGAGGGAGTCCAGACACCCAGCAGGGGGGTGAAGCCAGCGCCCAGGGCGGCCGGGGGTGATCGACACCTGGCGGAGGAGAGCCGTTGACGATTCCTTCTTCCATTGACTCGCCAAGTAGTCACTCTGCCTCCTGGGGGGAGGTTGGTGCCTCGATGTCGGGGCCGGCCGGGCCCAGGGTTAGGGTCGAGTTGAGGCCACGCGGCCTCGTGCTGTAGTACCCCAAAATGGCGGCTGGGCCGAGGTCGGGGTGCGGATGGTGACCCGGGCCAGCTGGGTCCGGAGCTGGTGTCTCGTGGTGGAGGGATTGCAGGTCACTTCGGGTGGTCGCCGGGGACTCTGGTTGGGGATTCAGGGAGAGCCAGGGTCCGGGCCCCGTTGCGGGGAGGGGGGACAGCCCGACCATGCGGCCTGTCCAACAACTCCCTTTTCCATTTTTTATTGGGGATAGTTCAGCTCTTTCCTTCATAACTTAGGTGGAGTAAAGTATGCCTCATCATTAAGCACAGTGAAGGAGACACCAACATAGTTCCAATAAACTAACATGAACGTTTTCATAAGGCTTTCCAGTCGTATTCAGTTATAGTGACACTGTGATCAGCATATTTCCAGAAAATAATTCATGTTGCTGCTCCTCACTAGGGTGACAAAGTGAGACTCCCCTTTCTTTCTGTCATAATAATAATGCCAAGAGCTAGAGGGCAGAATGTTCTTACAAATAAAACGAAGGCCAATCGAAGTTTGAAGGGGATTTAAATCGAGAGGCTTTTGTAAAACATTGGAATGTTGCTCTGCGGGCCTTTACCGGCCCGTAGAAGCAGGGAGCACTCCATTGTCTACAATGGAGCTCCCAACATTCCAATGTTCTAATATAGCCTTATAGCCCGCCGTAGTGGGCTATACCAGCTATTAAAGGCCCGCTGAATCGTTAAAAGGCCCGAGCCGAAGGCAAGGGACTTTAACGAGACACCGGGACTTTAATAGCCGGTATAGCCCGCTACGAAGGGACATAAGGCTATTAGAACATTCTGCCACTAGAGGGCAGAATGTTCTAACAAATTAAACAAAGGGTTCTCGAAGCTCGAGGGGATATAGATCCCCTCGAGCTTTGAGAAGCCTTTGTAGAACATTGGAATGTTGCTCTGTGGACCTTTACCGGCCCGTAGAAGCAGGGAGCACTCCATTGTCTGCAATGGAGCTCCCAACATTCCAATGTTCCAATACAGGTTATGCCTTTAGCAGTGGCCTAACGAAACATGAGGGTGCCCCCCCCTGCAATGTACAAGGAGGGCTCCACCCCCTCGGCCCACCACCTACCGCTTTGTTCAGGGTACTGTGCTAAGGGGGCCCCTAGAGCTCGTGCCCTCCGTCACACAGCGGGGGCCACAGAGGATAATATTACACCACTGGCATTTTGCCTTTGTTATAGGAGATAGTTATTGGTGTCTGTTTTCAGGTGTTGTAACTAATTATTATCAAGATGCACCCTCGAATTATTAACAAGGAGTTCATATCCTCCAATCAAATGTTTTCTTCTGTCTACTGTCTGGAATAACACATTTCTATAATAAGAATTGATTTTGTTGGAAGTACTAGAAAGAAAAGGGTATTTCCTGAATCAGTCAGGTAATTGAAGGTTTTTGGATTGTGCGCTCTGAGAAATTACAAAAAATCCTATTCATTGACTGGGTCTTTCATGAAGGAAAATGTATCACTACATGCTCCCCTTCAAACTTTCTATGCGTCGCCTCAGATACCCTTTCCCTTAAGGATAATGATACTCTGCCAACAATTCTTCATTATTTGAAGTATAATGGTTATTTTCCACGAGCTGCTAATATTTATAGATCTGGGATCATGATATTGAATAGGACTTTGATGCACAAGTATGGAGCAAGATTTGGTTCAAATTATTGGAAACAACCAAAGCAACAAATATTGCTCAATCACATGTTTTTTTCACTGAGAACAAACTACTTGTTACCTCAGTGCATATTTTTAAGATTGATAATTCCATCTCTAATTTATGTTGGTCATGTAAAAGTGAAGATGGTTCATTGCTGCACACTATTTTCTTGTATATTAGGCAATGCATTTTTGGAACATGGTTTGTTCTAACCCAACTGTTCTAACATTTTGCAATGTAATTTTCCCCTTTCATTTAAAACCTTTTTTCGAGTTCATTAAAACGTTCTGATTGCAATGCCAAGATAATAGACTTGCTTATTGCTACTGCTTTCCATTAACAACTTCTTGTTGGAATTTTTCAAAATTACCTTATTAGTTCTGGTGGAATCATCTGTGTGACAATCACAGGATAGAAATGGGCTGTGATTTAGACACATAAAGCAAAACTAATAACGGTTTGTTATGGTTGCCTCTTAGTTCCTATATGTGCAGTTGTTCATGTCTTTAGATTATTTTAGAGCTATTGTACCATATCATATTTCACTTGTCTAATATCTATTTTTTCATTTTCCTCCTTTATCCTAATTTTTCTCATATTAATCCGCACATCTCTAAAAAAAAGAAAGGCATGTTCCACATTCTCATTAGTAAAGTAATACAATTATTATATTTTATGTATTATATATTGGGGTTTTTTCTTGCTAAAAATACAATTTCTTGTTACTTTAAGCAACAAGGAGCAGTTCGGAGAAAATGCACTGGGCTTGGTGAAGGTCAAATGTTTGTTATATAAATCGATGTGATGTCATCACTGAACAAGAATCCATGTAATTTCACTTCAGGTCACTCGACTATTCTGCCGAAAAGACAGCGCTGGAGGCACATTTAAAGCGTCATTGTTTGGCGCTATGGAATTCCAGCTCCCAAGCCAAAAAACAGAATAAGCAGCGAACGCGTGCCTCGCTGCCGGACCCACCGCCGCCCCATTCCAGCCGGGCACACACCCGCCCCATTCCAGCCGGGCACACACTGCACCGGCTCCTAATTGCCAGATATAATTTCTGGTCCTTGCGGGTACTTCTGAAGCCGCGCGCGGCGCAGGGCCAGCTTGTCAGACAGGCTATTTATTGTTTTACAAGTGGAGGTGCCGTCTGCGATGCCCCGGGCCTCGCACCTGGCTGGGTGACGGTCTAATCTTGAACCTGCACGAGCTTTCCATTGTTGTTCCTAGAAGGCGCAGACGCTCTAATTACGGTGTGTGGGCATTCCAGGAGTACAGTATTCACCAGGGGTTGAACTTTCCGTATTAAAAGGGTTTCTAATTCATCTGGTATTTTTAGATTTAGAATTATGTATAAAACAGCTCCTGCTCCAGCCATCGCTCTCAGTCTCAACTTCTGCTGTTTGACTGCTCCATCTGACAGCCTGGATGCTTTTCTTTGCACTGTTTAAAGCGGGTGATTTATTTTGATTTATTGATTTTATTTATTTATGCATTTTTATATAGCGCGGACTTTACCCGAAGGCGTCAGAGCGCTTCACATTAGGAACAGAAATGAAACATAATAAGAAACATTACAAAAGGACAGATTGCAAAAACATACGTTACTTACATAAGGTAATAGTGACAATTGTGAGCAAACAAAATACATGAGGTAGTAAAAATTGTGAGCAACCAAAAATACATGAGGTAGTTAAAAGTGCACAAGAGGAAAAGTGACACGTGTACAGTTATAAGAGAAAACGGAGTATAATTAGAGGTATAGTACTGCATTAAGTGCTAGACACTCAGGCACAAGAACAAGCGTTACGTAGGCAAGGTGGCACTTGTGCAAGTATCAAAGGTAAAAACATGTGAGAGGTAGCAACCGTGTGTTACAAGGGCAGAGTGGTGTGTGCATGTTACAAAAGGGCACCGAACACCAGTACATGGAAAATACTGCAAAAAGGCAGACACTCCAACCACAGGAATACACTGGGAAGGCACTTCCATGGTCATGGAAAGTAGAAATTATCAGTAGTGGGAAGTCTTCCTCACAAATAGCAAGAGGACGTGAATTACTTTTGGAGGTGTCTCTGGAGGAGGAGAACTTTGAGGTCCCTTTTGAAGGCCTGGGAGGAGGCGGTGGTCCGGAGCTGGGGCGGAAAGGAGTTCCAGATTCTCACTGCGTTGCCTGAAAAGGATTGGGCCATTGTTCTTTCCTTCTTGAAAGTGGGAAGTTCAAGCAGTAGATTCTCCGCATTGCGTGAAGGTCTAGAGACTCCAGAGAGTTTCAGTTTATTCGCCAGGTAGCGGGGAGAGGAGGAGTGCAAGGCTTTGTGGGTGATACAAGCGGTCTTGTAGATAGCTCTAGCCTCGAAGGGAAGCCAGCGGAGGGTGGATAACATCGGTGTGATGTGATCGCTTCTTTTGGCCCCATAAATGAAACGAGCTGCTGAATGGAAGACAGACTTAAGTGAGGACAGGTGAGATTTGGGGAGGCCAGTAAGAAGAGAATTGCAGTAGTCTAGTCTGGAGAGGACCAGCGATTGCACCAGGGTTATAAGGTCCTGCTCCGGGAAGAAGCGACGGATTCCCCAGAGAAGGCGCAGTTGGTAGCGAGCAGATTTTGCAATAGAATTGATGTGGGGAGTTAGATTGAGTTTTTTGTCTAGAATGACACCAAGGGATTTTGCACTGTCGACAATGATGGGTTTATTGTTTAGTAGATTCATCTGATCCATCCATGCTTGAACCGGGGGAGGAGAGCGTGAGGAGGAGAAGAGAAGGAATTCAGTTTTGGAGGGATTCAGAATTAGTTGATGAGTTGACATCCAGTTTTGAATGGAGTCAAGAGTAGATCTTAGGATGGAGAGATCATGAGTGGAGGCAACCTTGAGGTAGAGTTGAGTGTCGTCTGCATAGAGATGATAGTGAATCCCAGATTTGCTTAGGAGGTTTCCCAGTGGTTCTAAGTAGAGATTGAACAATGTGGGTGCAAGTATAGAGCCTTGGGGAACACCTTGACCCACCGCCACAGGAGAAGAAAGACTGTTCGCTATTTTGATCATTTGAGATCTGTCAGAGAGGAAGGATGCAAACCATTTAAGCACAGTGCCCTCCATGCCCATTCTCTGTTGAAGAATATTGAGGAGGGTGTTGTGATTGACAGTGTCGAAGGCTGCGGAAAGGTCAAGGAGAATTAGCAGACAGGACCCCCCTGAGTCGAGTATCCTCAGCGCATCATTAACCACTTGCAGAAGGGCTGTTTCAGTGCTGCAGTTTTGGATGAAGCCGGACTGACAATTGTCAAGAAGATCATTGTCCTTGATATGACAAGAGAGTTGTTTTGCTACACATCTTTCTGTGATCTTCACAAGAAAGGGTAGGTTAGTGATGGGGCGGAAGTTGTTGAGGTCATTCGCATCAGCAGTGGGCTTTTTAAGCAGAGGGGTGACCTGCCCAGTTTTGAAGGAGACAGGAAGGGAGCCTTGCCAGAGGGAGAGGTTGATCAGAGTGATCCAATAGGAAAGGGAATGGGTATAGAAGTCAAAGGCAATGGCACTGGGGATAGGGTCAAGAGAATGGTTGGAGGGCTTTGTTTCGCGTAAGCACTTGAGAAGGGCTTCTTCAGATATGGGGTCAAAGCTCTGCCAAATGGCTAAGGATTTGCGCTCCTCTGGAGGTGTAGGATGAGCAACCTGATCCACAAGTGATTTCACTTTTCCATCGAAGAAAATAGCGAAATCCGCTGCTCTCTTTGAAGAATCCTCCACCTTGGAGTTTGGGGGAGAGCAGCTCGGAGTCTTGATGAGATCGAAAAGTTTTTTGGGTCTATTTTTGGCAGAATCAAGGAGGGTTTTGAAGTGCGTCGCTTTCTCAAGGAAGATGTGCTTGTGGTACTTGGATCTTGCTGTGCGAAGCATGGCTAAATTGTCGGTGGAGGGCAGTTGCCTCCATTGCTTCTCCAGGAATCTTAGCTGCTTCCTTTCCTCATAAAGGGATTTGTTGAACCAAGGTGCTGAGGGAGTGGGCCTTATCCTTTTGCTTTTAAGTGGAGCGACGTTATTAATTTCAGCTGCAAGAACTGTGAGGCATTGGGAGGGGAGGTCGTCAACAGCTATGTTCGGGTCTAGCCTTGGAAGTGATAGCAGAGCTGATTCACAGAGGGAACCGACATCAATGTTTTTGGCATCACGGAACCAGGAGATGGCCCTCTTGGGTTGGCCAAGAGTTATAGAGTGTGAAAGTTGAAGAGAGAATGGGATGAGGTGGTGGTCAGACCCGTCTACATGAATTGGGGTAGTAGTAGAAAGCATGCCTGCTTTAGAAATAACAAGGTCCAGTATTGCGCCTTTGGAGTGGGTTGATTCAGTGCAGTGTTGGATAAGATCATTTGCAGAGAGGAAGGTGGCCAGTGACTTCGCAGAGGAGTCTTGCGGTGCGCCCCAGTGGAGATTGAAGTCACCCACGAAGGTCTGATTGTCACTTTGTGTGTATTGATCGCTGATGAAGTCAGTGAGATCTTCTATAAACAAAGGGCCACTACGAGGCGGGCGGTAAATGATATGGAATCTGAGCGGTGAACGGTGTTGCAATTGAAGTTCAAGAGAAAGGCATTCAAAGGTGTGGGGGGAGCTGATAGGAGACGCCTTAAGTTGGAGGGCGTTTCTGAAGATGACTGCAACACCTCCCCCCGTGTTTTCAGTTCTGTCATACCTAAATATGGAATAACCTGTGGGTAATAGGAGATCAAAAATAGAGTGAGAGGTATCTTTGAACCAGGTCTCTGTGAGGAAGAGCATGTCAAGATTGTGAAGGGTGATGGTGTCGGAGATTTCAAGTTTGTGTTTTACTGCAGATCTGCAGTTGTGAAGCATACAGCGCAGCTCTGTCAAAACTGTTTTGGTGACGGGGGCACTTGGGCTCTGAAGGGTGATCGGGATATTGTACATTTGCGGGGGTGCTCGGGAGTGTTTAGGTGGACGCTTTGTTCTGACAGAGGTGATGGTCGGAATAGAGTAGACAGTGGGGTTGCTAGGGTATGCCTGTTGAAGAAGGGTGGCGTTCACAGGCTTGTGTGAGTTAACGACGTTTGCAGATGAAAGGTTGGCCTTGGCTGTGTTGGGGTGAGGGGGCGAGGTGCATCTCCGAGGAAGTTGGGAGGGAGTAGAGGTGCATGGAGGGGTGGAGATCTTAGAGCATAAAAGTGAAATGGCAGCTGTAAGCTGGGAGATGGAGGTGATCAGGGAGCCTAGCGTATTTTCCATTGAGAAAGAGGCAGAGCACGGAAGGTTGGGTGGCTCGATTGAAATAAGGGGGGGTGGAATTGGTGGTGGAAGGCAGGGAGAGGTGGGGGGACAGGAGGTGAGTCGGGGGGTGGAGTTCACAGGTGGGGAAAGGTGGAGGTTGGGAGCTGGAGTAAGTGAATTGGGGGTTAAGGGAGAGTTGTCATTGTTGGTGTTGCAAGAGGGAGAGGAATTAAGGACAAATTTAGAGGGAGAAAGGTGCGAAACACGTCGGTAGGGAAGTAGGAGGGGGAGGCCTGTGTGGCGTCATGGGAATGTAGGAGGTTTGGGAGGAAAAGAGGTGCAGTGGTTGCGGAGGTCCTGTCAGTTAGGAGAGGTAGCAGTGAGGGAACGGTCATCTGGCAGAGTGAGGGGGGTTGAGAAAAAGGGAAGTTGAGGAGGGGAAGTGGTTCTGCTGGGCCCGAGTTGAGGAGGGGAAGTGGTTCTGCTGGGCCCGAGGGAGGGAGATGGAAGGGGTTACTAGGAGGGGAAAGGGGGTAGTGCGGCAGTGCTGGAGGAGTAGGAGGGAGAAGAGAGATGCAGTGGGGATGTGGCAAAAACGGGGTGAATGACGAGGGGATGAAGGGTTGGAGAGGAGGGATGGAAGGAGGGCTAAGGGGAGCATAGGGAAAGTTAATTGGGGGAGAGTGTTGGAGGAGAGGTGGACTAAAGAGGGGGGTGATGGGAAGAAGTATGGGGGAGGAGAAGAAGGGGGTGATGGGAAGAAGTATGGGAGAGAGGAGATTGGAGTATCGTGATAGTGCAGATGGGACGAGGAGCGTGTTAGCTAGTGGTAAGGCTGAAGTAATGTGGGAGGGTACATACTGTGGGGGGGAGGAATAGCAGATGAGGTAAGTTGGGGAGGGGAGGGAAGAGGGCCGACCTGCGCTTCTCGAGAGTGCAGCCAAATGGAGTGAGGTGGGGTCGGCGGAGGAGAAAGGGAGTAATGGGTGGAGCTGGAAGGAGAGTCAAGGGGAAACCCGGTTGCAGAGAAGGGGAGTAAGGAGGGAAAGAGATGGTCAAAGAGCGAGAGGCAGGAGTCTTTGCCTTGGATCATGACAGTACCGTTGTTATAGAGTGAGATAGTGAGGTAGCCATTGAAGCACCCAGAGGGGGAAATTTTTAGTTGTTTCCCATAAGGGATAGAGGAGGAGGAGGTGACGTTAAGGGAATTGTAAAAACTGTTGGACCACCAGGGGGTGTCGCGAGTGAAGAAGATGAAATCGTTTTTGAGCCTCCCAAGACGACCATTGTAAAATTGATCCACAAAAAGGGAGTCCGGGAAACGTTCATTAGTGTTATGCTTCAGTCGTTTTATTGTAGCTTTAGACTGGTCGGGAGGATAAATGATTTTGTAGCAATTGGCTCCAGTCTTGATTCGAGAGGTGGCCATGTTGAGAAGATGAGGCGAAGGAGGGTGGGGGAGAGATGAGAGGGGTGTTACTGGGAGAGCGGTAGTGAGGAGAAATAAGAGGACAAAAAGGGGGCGCATAATCTGGGTTAATGTGGCGTCAGGCTGTAAAAAGGCCTAAATGATGCAGCTGGCACTACTTGCTGCGCAGCTGTAAAAGGCCTAAACGGTGCAGCTGGCACTATTTGCTGCGTAGCTGTAAAAGAGTTTAAAATAAATACCACACAATTAAAGAGTTAAGCGGATGGCGATTTTGATGGAGGAATGCATTACTCGCAGACGCCCGCAGGGCTGTCCGATTTTCTGCAGGAAGCACTGGCCGTGAAGATGAAACATCTGGAAGACAGGCTGTGGACTCACTTAATACCGCTCTGTAATTAGGCGTGTAGGTGCGCGCGGCGTCGAGGTCTCCAATTCCGCCATTTTCAGGTCAGGCGGCATGAGCTGGTCGTGAATCAGCCGTACTGAGCCAATATGGGGACCGTTTGAGGCTGGGTCAGTAAGCTTCAGCTAAAGCAGGCAGTTTCCGGCCGTTACAGCAGTGCAGTGCTCGGAGTCGGAGTTGGGCGGCGCCATTTTGGAGCACATGTGCAAGTGCTGCCAAACTTGTAGGGCTTATCCGGAAGTCAACAGGGGCTCTCCGCTGACACTTCCGCAATTTGAGGTGCCAATAGGCAATTTAAGGTGCCAATAGGTTGTGGGTCCCAGAGATGCCGCTCAGCCTTCTGGAGTCCTCCAGCGCCGAGGCGACGGGGGCCAAAGCAGCACACAGGGGGCAGGCGCGCCTGGGGATGGCTTGAGGGCTGCACTATTTCCGCGCACTCTCCCCGCGTTCATCCAGGGTTCTGCAAGGAGCGTCTAGAGAAGGCTCCGATCAAAGCAGCGCAGCCGCCATCTTAGGGTCAGGCAGGAACGCAGGGGAAATCGACGATATTCAGCACTGCATGGGGCCCCCAGAGCAGATCGCCAGACTCACCCCTACTGCCAGATACGGCGCCACATCACCAATGGTCCACTCCTGGCTCTCCACAGCATTAGCCGAGAAGACCTTCCTGAGAGTCGGGAGCATCGGCCGCCATATTGAATCGCACCGCTTCCTGGCAAACAACCAAGCCGGATTCAGACCCGCCCACTCGACAGAGGCTGTGATTCTTGCCGTGCTGGACAACCTCAGAAGCAATGCCGACAGAGGACTACCCAAGGCATTGGTCCTACTTGACCTATCGGCGGCATTCGACACGGTGGACCATAACATCCTACTCCACCGTGTCGAGTCCGCCGGAGTCTGTGGGCCTGCCTTGTCCTGGGTCAAATCTTTCTTAGAGGGAAGATCTCAGGCCGTCAGTCTGGGTCCTTTCAGCGCCACCAGCGTCTCGTCATCTTGCGGGGTCCCTCAGGGTTCTTCCCTGTCCCCCCTTCTTTTTAATTTGTATCTCCAACCCCTCCTTCATTCTTTAAGCAGGTGGGATGTCACCGTGTTTAATTACGCGGACGATTTGCAAATTATTTTCCCCCTCACCTCCCCTGACTCTGTCACCAACTTTCAGACGGCCATGACACACATCCAGCACTGGATGTACCAAAATCAACTTAAGCTCAATCCGGGCAAGACTGAGCTTCTCCTCCCTGGGAGAAGTGCCCCGTATTGGGGCCCCCAATACTGGCCCATTGAGCTTGGTACACCCCTCTCTCCCGCTGGCTGTGTAAAGAGTCTCGGGGTCATCATTGACTCTGGGCTCACTCTCAAGGCCCAGGTGAGTGCAGTCACATCTTCCTGTATGTTCCAGCTATACAGGATACGGAAAGTTGCCCACCTCCTGACTCCCGAAGCCTTGCTACAAGTCTTAATAGCCTTGGTGATGTCCCGTCTGGACTTCTCGAACTCGATATACCACGGCCTCCCTAAATCCCAGCTGTCCAGGCTTCAGATCGTCCAGAACCAGGCTGCTAGACTTGCACTCCAAATCCCCAGATGGCAGTCGGCCCGACCTCTATTATATCAACTCCACTGGCTACCAGTCAGTGAGAGAATAGCTTTTAAGGTCCACTGCCTGGTCTTCAAGGCTCTCACTGGTCCTTCCCCTGTTTTCCTGAAGTCCCTGATCACTCCTTACTGTCCTTCTCGCACTCTGAGGTCCACCCACCTCCAGCTCCTAGTCGTTCCCCGTGTCAAACTCACCAGATCTGGTGGTCGCAGTTTTTCTCATCTGGCCCCTAAACTGTGGAACTCTCTCCCACTTTCACTTAAGATTTCCTGTTCCATCCTCTCCTTTAGGAAATCCTTAAAAACATTGCTCTTCTCCCTCTGCCACTAAATTCCTTCTGTCCATCTTCAGGATCCTACCAGCGCCAGGAAACTCATGGTGACAGCGCGCTTAATAAATGTCTCTTAACATTAACATTAACATTAACCGGGGCCGTCCACGTAAGAAAAATCTGTGCCCAGAGGGTCCCGGGACAGCAAGTGAGGCTCAGGACATGCCTCTCCCCTTCCGCAGCCCGGGGGTGCCACTGGTTGCCGATTTCGCCGTCTAGGATCGCTGCAGATCGCTCTCCATGGGGCTGCACAACGGACCCCGAGACCCGGACTCCGGATCCGCTGGCGGCCGGAGCAGGACGCGCTGAGCCCGAGACAGAGACAGAGCCGCGGCTTCACCTGGACCCCGAGCCGGCCTTCACTCCGCGTGGCCCATCCGGGGACCTTCCTGCGCACAGAGCGCCTCCTGGTGCCTCCCCGCCTCGAAGCGCCCTTCATCTATAAGCTGCCTTATGCAGTTTCAGCCGGTACTACCAGGACAGCTGGAGTTAAAGATGCTTTTCTCCTGCACAGGGGCACCTTCGCTCACCCTGTGACTGCCCATCCATCCCTCTCCGATTGGTTGGTACAGTGATAGACAACTGCGCAGGGTGCAGCTATACTACGGATTAAAGAGGCTCATGTGGCAGGTAGACACTGCTAATGCGGAAACTCTAGGGGGTATACATAGTACTTGAAATGGAAAAATAGAAGTGCAGGTGCTTGTTTCTGAGAAGTGCCGGCACTCCGTACCGGCCCATGTAAAGCACGGAGTATAAATGCGGGGAATTTAGAGATGCAATTTCTGATGAACTGCGGCTGTTTAACTTTTCATAAAATTTCCAACTTCTTTCCAACATGATGAAGGGCAGCAGGGGCTGAGAAGCCATTATATTTACAGTACGTCTTTTTTTAAATTTTTTATGTCTTTGTTTTATTTACCCCCCAACAATGTTGTTTAAAGGACCATATTAAATGCTATCCACGGCTCGAGAACACTAGTTTCATGCATGTTTCTGCGGATGATTTGCTCAATTTATAAACATGCATGGTTGTAAAACATCCTCACAGAGGCCACACCCATCTAGTGCTCAGAGCACCAAGCCTTCCCTGGTGCTGTGCCAAGCTAAGCAAGCACTAAGGCAGTCAATGTGGACTCTTCAGGCACGAGGACCAGGAGGCATCGATGACGAGCAGGAGCTGGATTAGAGCTGTCCCACGAAGGATGTCGAGTGCTGCAGCGTCTTCAAATACCCCAATGCACAAGTTCTGGAAGTAGGTGCAGTCGCAAAAATTCAGGATGACCAGGAGTTCTGGTCCCACGTCTCTCGTGTCAGCTACAGGTCTCAACTCTGCTGGGAACTCGTGTCAGCTTTAGAGATGTTTGGAAGTTCGTGTCCTGTGTTGCAGATTCTTCGGGATCCTTTGGTGCCTGTTTGAACAGGGGGTCACTCCTTGACCACAAGGGAGATTCTTCAGACTTTCAGTCGGAATTAAATGTCGATGGTCCAGGATTTCTTCTTCAGAGTTTCGTCTAGGGTAATCTAAAGTCCTAGGGACTGGGTTCCTATACTTATACTAAGTTTAGGGGTTGGGCTAACTCTAAGGTCCTACCTATGGGTGGACTTGGGGAGGGGGTGGTCACACTCCTTCCCCTTTGTCCAGTTTCGCGCCAGAGCAGGGGCTGAGTGCCCCCGCAACCGGTTTGAACTGGGAAATGCATGAAGCACCTTGTGTGCCCCAGGCAGTGTCTGAAACGCATTCACTGAATGCAACCCACCCTGCCCCAATACAATAAAGCCTGCTAGGGGAGGTGCTGGCACCTCCCTGGACAGGAAACCTATTGTCCAGGCCTCCCCTGCCGGAGTTTCGTCCAGTAGCAGGAGGTCAGACTCTTGTCTGTAGCAGCATCATCCATTTTGTGACGCTGGCGCTCTGTTTAACTTTAACCGGCTATACCAGTGTGTACATGTCTTTTCCCTCTAGAAGGGTGGAATGCAACCCCGCCGCCAGAACTGGCGGGGGTTTAGTATTCCAAATCGTGTGACACCTTACACGACATGTTTTGATAAAGGCAAACCAAAGTTAGCATTTAACCACGAGGATTATAATGCACTTAAGAGTATATAGTATGGCTATATCATAGAACAGCTATAAGGAGATATTTCCCAAAGCTGCAGAGGGGCTCAGCTCATGCTAGGGCACCATCTCACACAAAGCCAAGCACTCTGCCTTCAGGATTGTCAAAGCCTGCCATAGGAGTGACTTATAGGTAGGGTTCCCGGTTTTATGGTATTTATTTTTTTAACATTTCCGTCTGTATTTATCCATATTTATATTTTGGTCATTTTATCTGTATGTATCCATATTTATTTTGTGTTTTGTTTTTAAATGTAGTTGAAAAACTGTACATTTCCATATTTATTTAACTGATAAATGCATACTCATACTTTGATGTCTGTTGTGTTTTAGCTATTTAAGCTATCAAATAATACATAACTTCTAAATACTAGCATTATACCATAAATGTATGTTGACATATGCCGTTATTTAAATACATTTCATCCTCTTTTAATTTCCCATGCTGTCCATATGCTCAGCTGCTGGCATATAATTCATCAAAGACAGCATGGAGAGTCACTTAAAAGGAGCAACATTTCTGTATTTATCCACTTTTAAAAATAAATGCAGACTAAAACACATTGTTTTCTGTCTGTATTTATCTGCAAAAATCTGTTAAAATGCAAAACAGGGAGCCTTACTTATAGGTTAATATGTGTCTATATGTAAGGGTAGATATAGGTATACTATATCTAAGTAAGGTGTTCTTACACCATCTTACCCAGGCTGCAAGTGCAGACCTGTGGTGTCGTTTTGGAAGGCTAACCAGGGGTGGCACAATACATGCTTCAGCCCCTGGTAGGCCTCTGGGGTCCCTATGCCCTGGGTACCTAAGGTACCATATATAGGGACTCATAAGGGTGACCCAGTAACCAATTTGGTATGTACCTAAAGTACATGGTATCAATTTAGAGAGAGAACAGCTAGGCTGTGGTCCTGATTAGCAGGGCCACAGCCAGTCTAAAGTCGAAAAACCAGTGAAACACAGCAAAAAGTGGGGGTAACCATAGGAAGCAGATCCTACTCTCCTACAGCTTGGACCTCTGAGGCTCCCTATACATGTGGAGACCTTTTTACTGTTTACTTACCACTGCCCTGTGGGATCCTTAGCTCACATCTAATGCGCTATAAGTTTGAATCGCTCTCTGGGACTTTCTGTGCAGGTGAGACTCTGTGCCTGTGGAAATGCTCTGTGTAAACTCTTAGAGTGAGTCTCTGCTTGTGTAATACCCTCTCAGCACTTCTGACTTGTCTGTTCTGAGAGACTCTGCAGGTGTGCGAGGTGCAGGATGGGGGATCCCTTCATGGAAGGAAATAGCTGCATAACCAGCTGGAGCATAGTGACTGTGAAAGAGCTGATCTTAGCTGATCTAAATTGTTTTCACCAAGAAAGGCTGGAAGGTTTCTAGAACAAATGCAAAACCAGTCTAATATATATTAATGGAAAACAATTAGATTTTCAATGAGATGATTAATCATTCATTTACGGGTGTGGGGGACACTAGTCACATTTTCAGCTGCGAGAGACATTTTCCCAATGTTCAGCATGCAAATGAAAAACACAGACCACATTAATACATTCTAAAAATGTAATTGACAAAAACCTGTGTGCAGAGCCTCCTTCCTCCACGTGGGCAATGATGATACCATGCGGTGACCGCTTGGATCCCCGTCCTCCAGTGATCTGGACGCCCAGGCCGTCTTCCCCTTTCACCATATGCATCTTCCATATACAGCAGCCCTCACGCTGGTGATGAAAAGGTAAAATAAATTTAGTTTTGAATTGGTCAAAGAACATCCAGTTTGGAAGCGGCAATTTCACACCATCACATCTCACCAAAGTCATAAGCAATGCTGTGAAGCATAGATGTAAGGAAAAAAGTCACTGACAGACAAGGCAGTAGTTTTTTCCCTTTCTTTTATGATTCAAAGGGCATAACTAGTGCCCTCTGGTATGGTCAATAAAAGAGAGAAACTAAACTGCTCTCCCTACCCTGTAGCATTCATAACCTCCACTTTACTCATTCCATGGTTGGTGCATTTCTAATTGTTTAGCTTTGGGATAAAGTAGCTCTAGGGACAAGGTCTACTTGCACCCATGTAAATTAATTCCAGTGACCTCAATACACAGCCCGTTTTGTGATTGGTACGGAGCATGAATATGTGAAACCATGGTCTACCTTGCTTTCGCAATAAGATTTGTGAAAAAGCATAGGACATGCATGGTTCCTGCCATGAGATTTCCTGAATGTGGAGGGTCATGTTGCCCGTTTCTGAAAGATGAAGGCTACTACAGTCCAAGGAACACAAAGACAGGGACAAAGAGCAATGAAAACCCGCCCTCTACCTGATTTTGAATGGCAAACACTCATCATAACTTTGGCACTTGCTTCGTTCATCTTTGTGGAACTTCTCAACTAAGCCCTTCCTGGTACCCGTGTCAGCCTCTACCCAATGAGCTTGAGCACAGGCCCATCACCTCTCAGGCCTACTTTCTGAACAGAGGCCCTACAACCAACTGGTGTGTGTGCTACCCAGATTCAGATGCAGCCCTTGTGCATACCCTTTGTGCATGTGGTCCACACCTCAACATCCCCCTCCATCAATCTGCCAGGGTCGGCTCTTCCACTAGGGCAGAGGAGTGTCGCCCCACTGCTTCTCGCAGTGCAAGAAGCAGAAACATAAAATGGTAATAACTTTTATTATTACCATTTCATGTTTGGTTGCAGGCGGGCGGGTGGGCGCTGCTGCTCTGAGAGAAGGGCAGGGGAGGAGTGGTGTGCCTGCCCACTCCCGAGTGTGCAAAGGCTGTTTGGTCAACTCCCTGGGGCCACCCAAACCAGTCATGCGCACTCTGCCTTTTCTCCAGGTAGGCTGCAATGCAGCCTACATGGAGAAAATGGCCTCGCCATAAGCCGCTGGCTGGGCGGCGTCTGGACCAATCACAACGTTGCTTGAGCAGCGTTGTGATTGGTTTATGGGAGGGAGGGAGCTTGGCTGCCTGGTTCTGCTTCCTGTTCCTGGAGAGCAGGAGAGCAGAGAAAACGCAAGACCCGGCTGGTGGACAGGTGAGTTTAATTATATATATATATATTTTTTAAATTAAATTAAACACCCTCCTCCCCGCGCGATCCCCCGCAAGACTCCTCCCCCACCCCCATCTCCCCACCCATGAGTCAAGCCGTCCACGACTGCAATCTGCCCATGCCATTTCCAGTACCAAAATCCCCTCTCCCAGCCACCCTGACTTGGAGATGATGATCCAACCAAGGGAGAAAGCAAGGCTTCTCAGCCCTGTAACCCCAAACACAGTTACTTAATTTTACCAGGCCAAACCTTTTTTCCCCTCAAAAGGTTCCACGCTTTATGTATGTTTGATATTATCATGATCACGAGCAGCACTTGAGGAGTCACGGTTCTGCCAGGTGAATCATGATCCTCTGTGTTCTAAACCTTCATTACAAACAGCACAGTGTTCCCAATCAGTTGCAATTGTGACTTTTATGTATTTCGGGACCAGCGTTGAAAGTGTTTTTTATGTGCAATATTTTGGTATCTAGTGATCTGTGTGATTTACATTATTTGGTTCTTCTTTTTACTGTACAGATATTTGTGCATCCATGGTGTTAATAAATTGTTGTTCTTTTGAATACAAAGCAACTGTGGCATGACAAACTATCTTTAGTGCATTTGTGATGCGTGTGTTCTGTCTAGTCTCAACATGCACACCACCTTCCAGATAGGCCTTGATTACTCGACTAAGCTACCAAGGAGTGCAGACCGAATGCCATTGTCAGGGTTCGGGGGACATCTGTAATCTCACCTTTGGCGCGGCTTTCTGAAACTGCAAGAATAAGGGGACTTTAACATTCCATCTACTATGTGCAAAGATTTACATATTTAGGTACTTAACTGAAGTCTTTTTTTCTTTCCAGTTTTATATAATGGGAACAAGACCCTAGGTGTTAGAGTCCTTTCATAAAAACAGTTACTACTGCATACAAGTAGTTTATATAATAATAGATTCATAAGTTTCATGACATGAGAGCGGTTTGAAATGCCATACTTGGTTTATAAGAGGTCTGGCAAAATAACAGCTTAATAACAGATTTAAAAAGACAGAGTAATTTGGTTAACTACGGTTTCAACCGCTTTAGAAATTTTACCCACCAACATCATTCAAAATTTTACATTGGGACAGCAATCTTTGTTTCATTAATATCCAATAGACAGCCTTTTAATGGGTGTGGTGGCAATTGGAGGAGTGTGAAAGAGCAAAGGGCCACAGATTCTTTCGTAGCCCAGCTACAGCTCAGCAGGGAGTGGGGGGTGGGGGTGGGGGGGCGGGATGTCGGTGAATGGCATGGCTGTGGAAGGAAGGGGTCATTCTATTAATAGTTCCCAAGATTCCACGGTGAACCCACCCAGCTCAGGGTGGGCGAGACAGCAAGACTAATAAAAGTGTGTCAGACAGTACTTGGCTGAACACTCAAGTTTTGTGCCATGGTAGACATACAGAGACTGTGTGGAACTGATTGACTTATGTGCTATGTCTCCAGGGTGAGTTCTGTGGAATTTAGGCTGTAATCCAGTTTGGGCCTGGTGACAGAGGTCAATTTTGTGCTTTCAGACTGGGATTATGCAGATCAACGCCTCTCTCAAACAGGGCACATTTTCAGAATTACTAAAAGTGGGTCCAGTTTCTCCTCTCCTCAAAAAACAACCTCTCCATCCAGAGAACATGACCAACTGCCGCCCAGTCTCCACACTACCATTTTTAGGCAAAGTCATTGAAAGTTACATAGTGTACCAACTCGCTTCAGACATTCGAACAAAAACAACCTCATAAACACGTTTCCGACAGGGCCACAGTTAAGAAACTGTGACTACCTTAGAATATTCAACTCCAGTAACTCCTGCCTCCTTGTCCTCCTGGATTTATTCACTGTATTTAACACTGTCAACCACCTGGACCTCCTTTGTACTCTAGAACAACTCATGGGATATGGAGGCACAGTCCTCAGCTGGTTCTACTCATACATAATCAATCGTTCCCATATAGTGAAAATGGGTACTTCATTCTGGAGACCAGTCGGTGTACATCAAGGGGCCAGCAAGACTCGATACCCTCCCCAACCCTCCTTAGCCTCTACCTGGTACCACTATGGGTAAATCTCAGAAACTCTGGGATTCTCTTCCACCTCTACGCCGACGACACCCTAATATACACGAAAATATCACCCCCCAGAAAACGTTGCTCTGCTTTCAATCACGCTCTTAAATATGAAAACTGGATGAGTAACTAAAATTTAAAACAAAACCTAACCAAAAGAGAATTTCTTTTGATTTTGCCTCTGAAACCAAAAACCCTTGTACAGGAATGGATGGCTAACTTTCCCACTGTAGATGGTTACCCTGCCATTGTCCAGACTGCCAGATGACTAAGTATGACACTTGGGAGTCATCTCAGTCTTCACAGCTAAATCACAGCTATGGTCAATAGCGCAAAACACCATCTTAGGCATCTTTGAAGCCCAGACAATTGATCCCAGAACCAGACCTCCAAACAGTGGGGCAGTCTCTCATTCTCTCTAGACCAGATTATGGAATTGTCCTTCTCTCAGGCACTCTCAAAGTTCATCTAGGCCCTCTGAGAGCAACACTACATGCAGCAGCGAGCTTCGTACTAGGTCTCAAGAAATGTGACTTTTTTGGGGATCTATGAAATTCCATCTTGCAAACCATAAAACAGAATAAACAGCAAACGGATGCCTCTGCTCGTGTACCCACAGGGTGCTGCACTCCTCTGTACCTCCCTAGCTAAATGAACAAGCATTGGCATTGCCAATAGGTCTCGCTTGTGGGACCTTATAAGTATTTAGTTTTGCAGCACAATATCCGATTATGCAACAAGGATATTGTGCTGCAAAACTAAATTACTTATAAGGTCCCACAAGCGAGACCTATTGGCAATGCCAATGCTTGTTTTTAATAGTCGTGCAAGTAGCAAAACAACGGCAGCACAACAGAGCTGCTTGGAAAGCGTGCTGCCCCCGTTCATTATATTTTGCTTATTTTTTTTAAATAACCCTTTTATCGGAAAAGTTTCCTCTAAAATGTTTTTGTTGCAAAGTGAAAAGGAGGTTTTGACAAGCACGGGAAAATAAAAGAGCTTGAGATGTTTCTTAGCTATATAATAGTTTACCGGCTGGTAAAAAAAAAACATGCGCTTCTCAGAAATAGTGCATTGTCATAGACAACATCAAACATGCATTGATAAAGCCAATAGTTTGGCCTTTAAATAGTAAAAGCAGTTCTGAGTTCACGCACCAACATACACGCAAAGTAGAAATAAGTGGAGAAGTGGGCTGGCAGGAAGCGGGATGAGAGGGTAGTTCTAAACAAGCATTGGCAAAGTCGAGCTGCCTTAAAGTAAAAAAAAAAAGGGAAATGAAAGGGAGTGGTAGAGAGAGAAAATTCAGATACATAGGGCCAATTTTGGCAGATGTGAGGAGGGAATAATGCGATGGATGGAAAATAGAGGAAATCTAGATGACTAATAAAAGATACAGATAAGTTAGAGAAAGAGGGGGGAGGGGTGGCGAGGGCAAAATAAGGAACTGCAAGGGAAAAGAAAGAGATGAAAGAAAGAAGAGGAGAGGAGCATAATAAGAAATGAGAAAGATCAGAAGGAGGAAGGAAACAGACAAGAAAGTCAAAGCAAGCTACGGGGGACATGGGGGCAAAGGTAAGAGACGGGATTAGGAGAGTGAGAACGAGAGGGATAAGCGAAGTGAGAAGCAAATGAAAGTGAGAGAGAGAGCACCTTGAAAGAAAAAAATAATACGGAAAGGGAGGGGCCGCTGAGTGGGAGAACGAGAGAGGAATGCGGGGCTGGCCCAAGGCAGAAAACAAGAAAGGCAGGGAGAAACATTCTTCAAAAGAAACATGGAGATTTCGAGAAGGAGGGAGACAGCTAAAAGTAGATCCAGAATGACAGTCAAAATGAGGAACAGAGGAAACATAGCAAGGAGAGGTAAAGAAATTAGCAGCTTGGCTTGCGGGGAGAGGTGCTCTTATCATGTCAAATAAGGCTATCTACCAGCATGGCGGGGTGCCCCAGCAAAAAAAAAAAAGCGGGAAGCTGTGCACATTTAACACGGATTCAACAAGCTCTGACTGCAGACAGCAAATGCTTGACGGCCGGCGGCGATGGAGGGCAGGAAAGTTAGAGAAAGAGGGGTGAGGGGTGGCCAGGGCAATAAACAGGCATGCTGTGACGGAGGTGTGAGAGGTCTGGCAGGGAACAGATGGCCTGGCCGTGAAGCAGGGGGCGGGGCAGCGCTGGGGAAGCCTGTGGGAGGGTGATTGATGCCTTTGATGTGGGGAGGGAGGAGAGCCTTTTGCGAGCCTTGTGTCCGTGAGGTGTGGGAGGAGTGCCTGATGCGCGTTCACGTGGTTCACGTGAACTTCATGAAAACGCCAGCAAAAAGCTGGTGGTTTCACGAGCAGTTTGCCTACTTGAATTCTCGCTCCGCTCGATGCGCTTGCGCGCATCGATAGGTCGCGAGACCTAAAAACTAAAAATCTTTTCAGCTAATAGGGGTTCCAGAAATTCCCAATCCCTGCTCCTGGAACACTCCACTTTCAGTTGAGAACGTTACATGAGCCAGTCATTCTCTTGCAGTGCCACAAGAATCTGGAACTCTTTACCTCCGTCCCTCTGCCTAACCACCTGCCTAGCCACCTACAAAAAGAACCTCGAGCTCCTCGTATTTGACAGGCACCTTGGTGAATCGCCCACATCCATACTGAAGGACCCTCTCCACCAGGCTCTGAACTACCTTTTTTATGTGACCCCACTATCTAAATCGATGCCTTAACTGTCTACGACCTTTGACCAACTGCTGCAATTGTCTCATGCGGTAACCCATGCATGCATCTTCCGATATAATTGTCCGAGTTCAATTACTGGAACTCGTTCTTGAAAACTAGGGCAAGAAACACGAGGCCCAATGTCTGAGAGGGCTCCCTTAAGGGGAGTCCAAACCAGGGTCTCAGGAGACAACGTCTCTGGAGTTGTGATCGCAGCGGCAGCCTACGCAAGTGACAGCACAACATCTATGACCTCTGGACCAGGAGGCATCAAACAGGTGGCAAGGATGATGGCTCATAGGGTTAAACGGAAAATGTTCTGTATAGGTCATGAATTGTCATAGCAACTAAGGAGGGGGGATGAGAAGGTGAAGGAGTCATAGGTGATGAAGCACCCACTGCTGAAGATCACAAAATGGAGCTGTGTGGCTAATACTGCGGTGCTAGGCTCAGTACCGCAGGATAATCATCAGTATCCCTTGAATGCAAGGATTAGGGCTTGCTCCCTCCACCCCTCTCTTTCTCATCAGACAGAGTCAAACCCTATGACGCATGCACACTTGCAAAGCTAAATATGCTGATGGTTTCCCATGCATACTAATATGCCAAGAAGACTTACAATGCAAGCACTTTAGGCGACCCACAGTTCTAATTTGTAATGCATTTACCAACAGTAAATGAGCCCTCTCCCACTTTGCCCTGGTGTCTCAGCTCAACTGACCCTGCCAGACTCAAAATCATGAATACATGAACTAAAATGTAAGGCGGAGGAGAGGGCATGTCCATTTTGAACCCCTTGCATACATTTTCCTTTTAACATCACCAGATACGATACATAAATATATATACATACACCATATAGCCGACGCCCCTTAATGTCACAGGCTCTTTTCAATAATTGAAAAGAGGGTGATGAGAAGTATTTATCCCAAGGGAAACCACACCAAATATTCACTGCTATTATAATCCCAAAATGCATTAAAACTGCTTAGACATCAGTTTCTGTGAACTGATAGAGCTAAATAAATCTTTGCATTTTCAGAGTATTTAGGAGCACACAAGGGTCGTCTTCCCTCACCATGGGGGGGGGGGGGGAGGCTGGTGGGGGGCATAACATGTATTAGTCCTTAAAGTAAGTAAAACATTGTTTTAAAAAGATCAAAGTTTTTCTTACAAGCCCACTGCCGACACACCTAATAGTCAGTTTGGAGGTGTAGGTGGAGCTGAATTCCCAGAAAGTTCAACTCCACCTCATTCCCCTTTCTTTCACTACCCTACAATTTGTGTCTACTTAACGGATTGCTCAGGTTCACTTTCATGTCTGCTTTCTACCAAAGTCTCTGTTCCCTATCATTATCTTCCTCCTACTTTTCTCCTTGGCAGACTTTCTACTGCTCAATATTTAATGATGACAAATAAGAACTCCAAAAATGAGAACTGGCCCCACCAGCTGCAATCACTGGGGCACATTAATCACAAACCTCGATGGAAAGCACAACTTTATCACAACAGCTCCTCCTTTTCACCCTTTTTATCACAAGGTGCAAAAGATACAAGTTGTATAAAGTTGACTGATCCCGCCTTTGTCACCTATTAAAAATGCAGCACTTAACCAACCCATTGTTGGTCCAAAATCAAGTATAGTTTCTGGGCTAAGTGTACTGCTTTTAAAGTTCTTTCACTGTAGTTACATTGTGGTGAAAAAACTTGGCAATCCAAATGTCTTTAATTGCTCATAAAGCAAGTGGAATGTGAGTTATGAAAAGCGCTTTGTTGCAGTTGCGCAATTATTTGCATGACCAGCATTCCAACTAGTAAATGCATGTAAAACAAATGATAAAATGCCATCTCGTAGATGGCATGTCCTTATGGCCGCTAAAAGCAGCCTCTTGCAATCACTGTGGCCCTGCAGCAGGCGTAAGCATCCTAATTTCGGTTAGTAGAATCCTGACTTTACTTACCTCTTCCTACACCCTTCTCATGCTAATGCGCTGTGTCTCCTATTTGCAGGAAAACTGCAAGATATTTTTACATAGCACAACTTAGCCCAAGGCATCGAAGCGCTTTAGAAGATAACCAGAGGGAGGCAAAGGGAGAGTACATGATTTGCTCAGAATCATAGGAGGTTTACCAAGGCTAGGATTCCAACCTGATTCCCGGTTAGAAAGTCGGCAGCGCTAGCCACATCATCTCCCCTTCTCCGGGTTTAAAGTGATTCGACTGAGGATAAGATTGAGGGTAAACTTCAATTCTCGCCCTCTTTACCCACTCCATGACAGTAAAGATGCAGATTACACAACTAGCCCTTCAACGTGATCACTCTCATCCCTGTTGGTTGGACCTTTGCAACAGTTCATCTCCTGTGTTCTGCTCACTTGGACCTTGGTTGTCATCCCACAATCCCATTTCCTAGACATTTGGCTACCTCTGCGTTAAATGTCCACAAATTGAACCCAGGTGCCTGGATTTATCTGACTGAAAGATCTGTGAATTTTAATGTTTGCTCTATCTCAGTCGGATGGGCCTATGACTGGTGAAGGCACAGCTTTACGCTCCGTATGGACCACCTTCTGATTTATCGCATCCGAAAAGGCTTGAAAATGGTATCGGACTAATGATCGTTTTGCACAGTTTTGCCTGTAGACTTACATACAGCACTTCAATTTCCTAGGGACCGAATTCAACGCTACATAAAAAGTTGTGAAGGCCAATGATGGAGATGCATAAACGACTAAGGCTCGGTGGGGGCGGCCGTGGGTCCATCTGGACCTTCACTGAAACCTGTGCCTCCCTCCTCTTGCCGGGAGCTGGAAATTGAGCCGTGAGGACACAGAGGAGCCACTAGTCCATTCCACGCTGGCGGAGGTACCGAAGTGCAGCCCTCAACATGAAGCATGAAGTTCTGAGGGAAATTATTGATGCAGCCTGACCTTAAGATGCCGGCCGTTCACCAGGATACAGCGAACGCCACAACCTTCGCCTAGGTGAGCGACGGGGAGCTTGGGTGCGCCACGGGGGCAGCATTCTCTGTCCCTTACTTCAGCCTACAAAACGGGGCACCTCTACTCCAGCATGTCCCACTGAAAGAAACCTCTCCAGAGCGGGTAGCCTGACTCCAACATGGCGACCACTTTTGATCAATAATAGCGGACAACTCCTGAAATACAATGTGGTGCAACAGGACCCTCTGATCTTGTACATAGCCTTTGGATACCGGCCTCTCACTGCTGTTTATGCCTTAGGGAGTACCCAAACCTGCCTGACTTCAGGATGACACCAGGTGCTGATTTCCAAGTGAGAGTCATCAGCTTTAGGTCAGGAGAAGAGATGAGTAGTGACGGATGATGCCCATGCTGCACAGAGGGTATAAATACTACAACAAGTGGAGTGGTCACCGACCTGACCTCGTGCATTTTCCCCATCCCACCATCCCTATCCGGTTCACCCTTCTTACATTTAATCTGTGAACTTGCCACTGATAGTGGAGACCAAGCACTTTGGCGGATGGAGCTACCTCAATTGATGCAGAGGAGATGGGCTAAGAACCGCCCCCTCAACCGTCACCTACCCCCCTGGACATTGGACAGTCAAATTCCTTCGGCCCCCCCGCTGTATCTCACTCCTCATTTCCCTTTTACCCTTACTCTCCTTACCCTCCCTCGCGCCATAAATCTTGTCTTATATGCTCGTTAAATGTGTCGAACTACCAATGTAACCCGTACCTGATTTAACCTAGAGACCTAGCCATCTGACTGGTGCCCGATGGAACTACCTTGTGAGCTAAAGGGGAGACTGGCTGTGGACTCCCTCCTCGACCGTCACCTACCCAGTCGACCATTGAGCAGATTTTCCCTTCATCTCTTCAACCCGTCTACCCCCTCTTCCTCTCCCTTCTCAATCTCCCTTTGCCCCTATCCGCTCTATTTCTCTTCCCTTCTCGCTCTTCAATTTGTCGCACATATGTATCTATACTCTCCTACCCTTCTTAGATCCATTTACTTCATCTTCTATCCTCCTGAAATGTTCTTCTAGTATTTGATTTAATCGTGTAACTGGTGTCATTTTGTTATTTATGTTGAACCTTATGTATAGCACTCCACCCCCTGTCCGTTGTACAGTCACCCCCCTTCCCCCCACCGCCCAACTTTCCCTTATCGGCCTACATGATTGTGCCCCTTGCCAAAGCACTCCCTCTCCCCTTGTTGGGGAGGGTTCCAGCAGTATTGCCTCGGAGTCTCAGAGATCCCTCTGAGAGAGTCCACTTTGTTCTGGGTTTTCACACACAATGGAAATAGACCTTAATTGGCCTCCTTGAATGTGCCCCTTGCCAAAGCACTCCCTCTCCCCTTGTTGGGGAAGGATCCTAGCATCCCAGTCCTGGAATCTCAGATACCCCTCTGAGAGAGTCCACAGTGTTAAGGGATTCTTCACTTAGCGGAGGTCTGGGATAGTTCCCTTTATCTCTGTATGGTACCCCTTGCCATAAACCCTCCCTCTCCCCTTTTTGGGGAAGGATCCAGTATGTAGGCCTTGGAGTCTCATAGACCCATCTGAGAGAGTCTACTGCGTAAAGGGAACCTCTCGCTACAGAGATGGGGAAATGATACCACTTCCCCTGGGATCACAACTTACTGGACTTTGGACGCAGCTTTGACTCGTCTACCGGTTTGTGTCCCCGGCACCCTCCCCCTCCTCTTTCCATGCTGTGTCTCTCACCCTTCCCTCCTCTTTCCCTCCTTCACTCTCTGTCTACCTCCCCTGAATCTCTCCTCTTGCCTGCTTTTTCCCTTACGTATATGTCATTATTGTCTATCTCGCCCTTACATGTAACTATGTTGCCATGCTCTAACAACTGTGTAACCTTTATTACGATGTAACCTGCAACTGTGGTCTGATACTCATGTAAAGCGCTCTGATACCTCCGGGTCTAGCCAGCGCTATATAAAACCTTTTAAATAAATAAAATAAATAAATGGTCTAAGAAGCGAAGGCTTCAGGTAGATGAAAGCCTTTCTGAAGTGTTTACCCTACACTGTAGTCAAAACATTGGCTTAATATGCCATAGTTGTGAGGTCTGGACTGCAGGACAGGACTTGTCAGGGCCAGAAGAGGCAACAAAGGCACAGTGCACAAAGCGAGGCTTTGTGTGGGCAGATACGTCCATGCACCATTGGAAACCAATGTAAGCGCTTCTTTTGTGTCGCAGAAAGAGCATTCACATGAGCATTGCATTTCACATTCAAAAATAGACACATTTCTGCTATGTTTGTAAAAGATGCCTATAAAGCGGTTTTCAATCTTTCATTGCTGCCAGGTTTTAGGTTGTTTATGAGTGACGTTTGCAGGCTGACGGTGCATTTATGACTGATATTTTGCCTTATGTGTGACAGTTTCACTGACACGTTATATTGAGTTCAAGAAAGCTGCTATTTCCATTTAATGAAGGAAATAGCAGAAAAGGCCCATATTTTGTCAAATGAGATGAACCTGAATCTGCCTTGGTGCAATGCTGCTGAGGTTTTGAAGTCACCATCTCTGCAATTACTGGACATGGGCCACCTGGCACCTATTTCGCCCAAATATATACATCTGGGCCCGGTGCTGATGAAGGGTTTTAGAACACTATTGATGATTAGTGGCACTCTTCCAAAGCAAACACACACAGCAGCAGCCAGTGATTACCCCCACTAACGGGAAATCCAGCCTTCCGTTTCTTTCAAATACATTTCTCTCTCTTCTTTTGTGGTCTCTTTCCTTCCCACTTTCTCTCCCACCTTTCACTCTCACTCTGCCAAACTATCATCTTGTGTTTTCCTCATTCTTCCTTTGTCTGCATCATCTTTCTCAATCTTTCTTTTTTTACAACATTTTTTTACTTCCTCTTTTCTTTGGTAATCTCTTGTCTGTCCCTCGCTTCTCGTTTTACCGCTTGCGCCACACTTCCCATCTTTCTGCCTTCATACTACGTTTGTCTCTCACCTCCCATCCTGGATATTGTTCCTTGTGTCTCTTAGTCTCCTTCCATCTGACATGGCCCTTTTCACATCTTTAATGTTTCCATGCAGAATTTGAATCCCCATCTCTCTCCTCCAATCTTGCATTTTTTACTTTTCTGCTCTCCTCTCCCATCCCGCCCTCCCCTTCTTATGTGCGTCATCAACTCCTCTGCCTTCCCCATGTGTCTCTTTTCCCTGTGCCTGAATAAAGACTGCTTCTCTCAAGCGCTTTTTTCTTTTCCATAACATCTTGTTGTAGCCACTCCTTCTCCTAACCCTAAAACCGCAGTGCAATCTGAGAACCCTTCTTCCAAATAATTCTGTCTCCCCCCGAGCAGGGTAGCAATCTTTCATGCATTTAATGCTTCTGTATACCATTAGGGAAGTTGGGAAGGTTCCTTTAGAGCCCTTGAACAATAACAAAAAAAAGACTTTTACTGAGTCCACATGATGGGGCAATGAGAGAGGGCTTTCATCAAGCAATTATGAAATACCAGTATTTGTAAAGCGCACAGCTACCTCCGAAGTGGTGTCCCGGCGCTGGGGGCCGTGGGGAAGATTAAGCGAGCTATTGCCCAGAGTCACATGGTACTGGGCTAACCTGCCACTGGCACCGTGGATTGAACCGTGCACCCCGTAGTCTGAAGTCAGGCACCCCGGCCGCTGCGCCACACCTCTTCCCTTACTAGAGTCCACCTCAAGGAGCAGAGACAAAGGAAAGGAGCTCCAAATAGATGACAGTTTAGCATAAAGGGACCACCTCCAAACTATTGTAGTTGAACATAGAGAGTTCGGAATGGCTCAAGGAGGTGGCCCTCACATCTTGTTGCAGAATATGGCTGCATGTATCTGGACGGTTATGGCAGCACACTCCCCTGCAGGGCCATATATGAATAAGGTAGGGGGGGTTTAAATTGACCCTCTACTTAACCAGAGAAGCCATGATGCACTCATTGTAGCGTGTACAATATGTTGGTAATAGACGCATGGAATAGATACTGCAAGGATAAGAGCAACCATATGGGGCATCAGGAGCCATGGAGGGATTCTACAAAGGCAAGAGCAACAGGTTTGGCTATACTGCCTATTTTTGTTTTGAAAGACCACTTTGTGCCACATATGACCTCAAAAAGTTCTCAAACAGATCCTCAAGCATTCAGTGGGGCACCAAAAAAAGAGGGGGCAATATGGACCCGGTAAGCTATCATCATAACCTCCGCTTTTAATCTGTCGAGGTGGGGGTAGTTTACTCACTAAGCGAGGCCCAGTCTCTGATACAGCAGGTATTCTTAGAGCAATAGATTAACTAATACGAACCTGAGAGTCATCGGCACGCATGTGCTACGTACTGAAGACAAAGAGACATGGGAACATTTGTTAGGGCACACAACAGGTCGCTCAGGCGGTCTTGGACAAAAGAGGAAGTTTCATCTTTTGATATACTTTGATTTGAATGAACTGACTCCCTGGATTGTTGGTTTCTCGGTTGCTCAGGTGGCCTCCAACTGAGTGAAAAGAATGTTTTAGTCTACCTTGCAACTGGACAAAGGACGGTTGAAGAAGGGTCAAGGCATATGGTTCATATACTGATTAGTTCTTCCCCTAATGTTCATCAAGGTAATTATGATCCGCCTAACTCAAGCCCAACTGGAAATTATTGATAAGCTTGTGGACAAAGTTGAGATGGTGCTTTAATTAGAAGCTGGATTCACTCTAAGCCACATAACATCAATCAAGCTGAACACTCCAGTGATAACACATCAACCTGCTGGCTTCATCATTTCACAAGTATCATGTTAATCTAAGGTTATCAGTGGCCAACACAAATGCTTCCTTCCTATTTCAAACCATAAAGTACCTTGTAACACTACTCAGTGAAGTAAAAGAAGACAAAAGTTATCCTGAAAGTATTTTTGTACTCAAGTCTCCAAACTGGGGTTCAGGTTCTGAAGACTTGGCCACTTTTTCAGGATCAATCTCAAAGCAAAACACCATGCTGGAAAAAAACAAAAATAAACCCACTGTGGCGCCCATGAACCTTTTCGAAGAGGTGCAGTGCTTTACCATTTCCCTTGTCTCATAGGCATCACAAAAGGCTGAAAAGCAACTCAAGTAAGCAACCTAGTTTAAGTTTCAGAATTGTGGTACACTAAACGTCCTCTACTTTCATTAGCGTGTACAAACAACCTTTCATTTAGCCGAAGCAGGCTAATAGACAGAAAAATAAAATCATTGATGTGATTTTTCAAACAATCTATTCACATCCAGAAAACAGATCTAAAAGTCTATTATTGAAATCATACAGTAGCTGCAAACTCAAAGGTAACAAACAATAAACAAGCATTTGCAATGCAATAGGTCTCGCATATGCTGTGTTTGAGCTATTGGCATTGTAAATGACAATGCCTTTGTTTTGGTTTTTAAAACAAATTAAAGACATTGTAATTTACAATGCTAATAGCTAAAACTCTTGCTTTTTCTTTATAAAAAGAAGGGGGGGAGGGGCCTCTCTCAGAGGCATGTTTTTGAAACTTAAAAAAAAAATGCACGGATTTGTTCACACTGGTGAAACACGCCTGAATACAAGTCAGGCCACTTCTGCTCAGGCCCCCGCCCCTGCCCCTGGCCAATCTGCATACATGAATGGGGCGGCCCAGCAAGAGAAAGGGAGTGACACCTCTGCCCAGTGATAAAAGGGAGGTAATGGACACCCATTTGCCTCCAGAAAGGCCACTCAGGCACCCACTGGGCCGCTGGCGGCATCCGAACACTGACACCACCCAAATCGGCCCTCCCCCCCCAGGCTGCCCAAAAAAGCAGTCCAAAGCTGGAACTCGGATACCGGCCCCTCGGCCATTGCCCGAGTGCCCGCCTTACCAATATATGGGTGAATGAGGGGACAGGGGTGCAGGGGTTAGAGGTGAAAGAGTAGGATGGGGAAATAATGAAGAGAAGGAAAACAAAGTCATGGGGGAGGGGTGTGTGTGTGTGTGTGTGTGTGTATGCAGTTGTGCGTGTGCCTATGTGAGAGAGAAAGAGAGACAGAGAGAGGGACTAAAGAGACATCAGAGAGAGGTGTCAGGTGTGGGGGATATAGACAGGTGTGAAAGAGATAGGTGATAGACACATCAACAAGTAAAGTTTCGGAGTGATCTGTGTTGGACCCGGCCTCGTGGCGTGGTCCCACTTCTTCCGCATAGCGGGCCCTGGACAGCATCGACCCCTGTCCCCCGGCCTAAAGCTATCCCCTCCAACCTTCACGAGAGCCGCCACCCCTGGCGACCCCCGGCTCTCCCCCTCGGGAGCCCGGCGACCCCTGCTCGCCCCACTCTGCGGATCCGACCCCAATTCCGGCCCACCATTTCAGGCCCCGACTCCATCTTGGACAATCCACGTCCGGACCAAGTGGCCTCGGCCCGACCTCGGCCACAGCCCCAGCGAAGCCCCGACATCAAGGCACCAAGATCCAACCAGGTGGTAAAACGGCCACTTGGCGGATCCAGGAGGAGGGGAGTTTCGATGGGCCTCCAGCCGTCCCCAGACGCCTGGTTTCGATCGCCCTCCGGCCTCCCTGGGCGCTGGCTCCACCCCCCTGCTGGGTGTCTGGACACTCTCATCCCGGCCCCTCTGACCCTCAGGCACAAGGTTCCGGACATCAAAGGACTCCAGACCTATATCTGGGGCAGCTCTGGGATGGGTCAGCAGTTGTATCCTGGAGTCGAGAGCCCTGCTGACGCTGTCGCGGCTGACCCAGAGAAGAACTGGCTACTTTGAACCGTGAATCTTTGGAGTCCTGCTGGCGCTGACGCAGCCCAACCTGGCTGAAACCATATTTGGAGTCCTGCTGGCGCTGCCGCGGCCCAACCTCGCTGAAACTATCTTTGGAGTCCTGCTGGCGCTGCCGCGGCCCAACCTCGCTGAAACCATCTTTGGAGTCCTGCTGGCGCTGCCGCGGCCCAACCTCGCTGAAACCATCTTCGGAGCCCGGCCCAAACCTCGCGGAGCCCCCCAGCTCGAGGATTGAGAGTTGAGCGTAGGGTATCCCCGTGCCAGACTGGTACTAAGACTGTCCCGCTACCCCTTTCCCTCCAGTTACCGAGACTCTAAGGATCCCCCGATCCGTTTGTACATATTACCGAAAGAACCAATTGTTAGTGTTGATAAAGATTCTAAGAAGACTCTCTTGTGTGGTGTCCCTTTGTAGCAGCGTGATTACTCTACTGTGACGATTCTAGGAGAGGGCCCTCACCCAGGAGGCCTCTCGACGGCGCTCGGCCAATTCCTAAGGAGAGGTGGGCCTCGGGGTGGTCAGTCAGACATCTTCTGCCTCCCCAGGGGCCGCCTTTCTAACATTGGTGGCAGGCGGTGCGATCCGAGCCGCGCAAATCGTACAGAGAGTGACTCACCAACTACTGACAGAAACACACCGCAACCATGACTACCAAATAAACCAGACCAACCGCAGAGTTCCAGAAAGAACGGCTGGAAGATTATAACCACAAAGAATTGAAACAATTCTGCAAGGACCTGGGCATCGCTACCACTGGACTAAGCACCAAGGAGGATTTCAAGCAGGCCCTACAAACATGGGTGGAGGCAGGAGCAACGCCACCCCAGAGCGAAGACAACACAGGTCCGAACATACACCCGGAGACCGACGCAACCCCAGCTGGGGAAAGACCTACGAACATAGACACGGCCTCTCCCCCGAAGACGCCCGAGAGCGAGATAGGAGCCGGCTCCACGAATTGGAGCTCGCCCGACTCCGTCTGGACGGAGAACTACAACTGGCCGAGAAAAAGATAGCCCTTGAGCAACTACGGCTGCAAGGAGACCTAGAGGAGAAACGAAGGCAGAGAGACTTGGAGGAGAAGAAGCTCACGTTCGAGCACGAGCGTGGCTTAAAAGAACTTGAGATCAAGGCCAAAACTGGGGAGGCCAGCGCCTCCGGGAACCGGAACCCACCTCCTCCTGCGGACACGAAGGTCCACATCCCCAAAGATGTTGTCAAGGAATATTATAAAAACGACGACATCCAGCAATGGTTTAAGGCCTACGAGGTAGCCATGGCCTCTCATCGAGTACCCCAGAAAGACTGGGGTGCCGGCTTATGGGGGAAGTTCGTCAACGAAGGGAGAGACGCCCTGCTGGAGCTCCCAGACGCAGAAATGACCTCTTATGAACACATGAAAGCCGCCCTCCTCACTCACTATGGACTCACCCCCGAGATGTACCGGCAGCGATTCCGCGACTGTAAAAAACTCCCCGGTACTACATTGGTGGAGTACGTGAACTTCTATAGCAGAGCCCTAAAGGGGTGGATCAAAGGCAGCCAGGTCACCACCTACGAGCAACTGTTCAACCTCATTGTATGGGAGCACCTCTCTAACAACTGTTTTATCGAACTCAGGCAGCATCTCCTCGACAGCAAACTGACCGAGCCACGTAGACTAACCGTCGAGGCCGATCGATGGGTGAGCACCCGGGTCCCCCGGAGCCCTATGGGAGACTACGGCCGAGGTTCCCCGGGGAACCACCGCCCGCGAGGCGGCGGAGGAGGCCAGAACAGGAGCCGCGACTCCCCCGCGGGGCCGCCCCCGACCTCCCCTTCACCATCCCTGGCCAGAAGAGGGGCCCCCCCAGCACGTCCGGGGCCCCGCCCGAACGTTACCTGCCACAGATGCCAGCGGCCCGGTCAATATGCCAATGACCCCCTCTGCCCGATGAACCAACGACCCGGCACCACCGGTCCTCCAAACCGCCAGATCGCCGCCGCCGCCCTGGGAGAGGAAAGAGGCGAGGACATCTTCTGCCTCCCCAGAGGCCGCCTTTCTAACAATCTGTCAAATGGGGGCTGAGAAATTTTCCATAGTAATTTCAGACAGTGATGCAGAAAAAACAGCTGAACAACAGAATTACATCAATCTTGGCAGAAACAAGGTATTTACTTCAAAAGTGTACTTTTTGTGATCTGGTGTAAATCCATTAAGCAGTTTTTTTGAATAATTGAGGTTCAAAAGTCAGTGTTTTCTTGATTGTTTGCCCTGTGGGGGTTTACGTGGAACCATAAACTAAAAAAATAGAGCGTTCGGATTGGCGGAGAGGGTGTATGTCCTCCATGAAGGAATTTGACAAGTCATCCGTGATGTCATCAATGTCACTGAACATGTCATAAGTGATGTAATAAGTGAGGTCATACCCATTGCAGTGCATGGCGAGGGTGCAAGTTATAGTTAGTTCAGTAGACTATACCTGGAGACTTTCAGTGTTTTTATCTTTTAAAACAATACGTTTACATTATTATTCGACCTAACTATAATGTCACTTTAACTTTTGTTGTTTTTTTCAATGAAATTCTACGTTTTTGTTTAACTGTAAGTTAAATATTACTATTATATCTAACTATAACATCACTTTAAACTTTGGACTATTTAACGCGGCTCATGCTCTGATATCCACTTGTGCATAATTTATTGTCAACAGAAGCTCTGGGCTTTCTCATAGATCTTTTGCAACAGGCTTTGGCTTTAAGTCACAACTTACTGTGAAACATACATCTGCTACACACATCAGGTGCGCTCATCCTTTACGTTGTTTACCATACAGTATTGCACCCCGATCTTTACTGATTGTAAACGTTGTGCCATATAACTTTTAACATGTACAACCACACTGATCTCCGGGGCTTATGCTGTTTTCATGTATGCACCCATACATATGCACACAGTACTCTGTGCTTTACACCTCTATGGTGTTATCAGTGATGTTGTCCATTTTGTCATCAGTTATGTAATTTGAGATGTCCTCCACTGCTAGTGACATGCCCACCTGCACAGTCACATTGCAGATGCCGCACAGCCTGGCTGCACACTATATGCTTACATTAGAGAGTGCCATGGATGGGTAGCAGTACCAGCGGATTAGTGGTCTCTAAACAAACATGGTGCCACCTTGGCGCTGTTACTTTTGCAAATAAACAACTAACTGCGTTTCTACTATGAGAAGTGGAAACGATAGCGGTTGTCAATTCTTGCTTGTATATATCCTCGTCTGATTATCAACCATAATATCAGTTACTGGCAAATACAATCCATATTATTTTTGCTACTGTAAAATGGTAAGGGAGCTGAGTGGGTTGGTGGACCTGCTGCAAACTTGTGCAAAACAGAAGTCGTGTTAGCCAGACTGAGAATCTTCAAATTTAGGGCGATAAAATGAAGACATTGAGTCACAGCGGCACGGTGCACATATATATGCCATGCTTTGTAGACTTTTGCCAAGTGATACATAACAATTTTATTTGATGCTATCATGATGATTATGCTTTGTGGGGGTCGAGTCTCCAGTATTGTCATTCCTGCACATTTCTGAAGCACCTACGTCCCCCTAGCGCCTAGAGGCCATCCAGAGAACCGCGGTTGCTGTATCAGAAATCTCACCTATCCAAACTGGGGATCACCAGCCAGCTGCCTGGTCTGGGGGAGGTCAGGAGGGGAAGGGTTAACGCCCCCCTCCTCCTGCCAGAGAGGGCCCCGGAGGGTGGGGGATTAGCTGCCCTCTTTGGGTGCACGATAAGGCCTGGAGGAGGCTGCTGGGAGGGGACAGGATCCTCTTTCAGCGCTTCTCGCAGTAGAGAGTGCGGAGCGCACTGAACGCGACCAGACGCCTCAGGCAGCACCCACTGCATCCGGGGGGCACCCTGGGTGCGACGAGAGCGGGCACCCAAGGGAGGGAGATGTCCAGGAGGAAGCAGTGGAAGTCCCAGCAGGTCATCTCCGACTGCGAGACCTCCACCGGCTTCGAGAATGGTGAGGTGGGGCACAGCGCTGTGGGGCACCCGAGGGTGCCATGTGGGGAATGTGGTGGAGCGGATGGGTGAAACAGAAGTGGAGGAGGTATTTGTTACTGTGGAGGAAGCCTTCGACACGCACCTCCCCCTCACCAATACATTTTTTTTTTAAAACACGCACGTACTAAAAGATATAGGACGGGGCGAGACAGGTAGGGTGGGGGCGAAAGAAAAGTTGTTACTCAGAGACAACATCGATCAAAGAGTTTGCAGAGTGAGAAGGGGGCCCGAAAGCCTGTGAAGCCGAGGCGTGTGTAGGAGTCGGGGCAGGGGAGGCCTGGAATGAGAGACACACAAGTGATGGAGAGCGAAGGGACAGCGTGAGAAAGGTGGGGGGGGTGTCTCTGTATGTGTGCACTCATGTGTTTGTGCGTGCGTTTATGTGCGGTTGT
Source organism: Lissotriton helveticus (assembly GCF_964261635.1). Lineage (NCBI taxonomy): Eukaryota > Metazoa > Chordata > Amphibia > Caudata > Salamandridae > Lissotriton > Lissotriton helveticus. Next base: position 314,218,902 of record NC_136059.1, read on the forward strand.
GTGTGTGCGTGCGTGTGTCTCTCTGTGTGTGCGCTCGTGTGTGTGTGTGCGTGCGTGCGTGTGTGAAGCAAAAGCAGGGAGGGTGTGGCTGTGTGTGTTGGAGGCTTTCAAGGGAGACAGGAGATGGTGAACGCGAGCGTGACCTGATCCGATTCCGGCATGCTGAGCGTGCTCATCTCCTGTCTCCTTGAAAGCAGACTCGCCGACTATAGGTCTCGCTGCGACATCTCTTCGCGAGGCGTCGCAGGTGTGATACCTAAAAAAGGACCTTAATGTGATTTTCTACGCTTTGGAGTTCATCTTAGTCCAACACTGTTAACTGATGTTCAGTGGCCAGGTGGTCTGAAAATCCTACCTTTCAATAATGTTTCTTGTATTAAATCAATCTTCTGATTAAGTTAATCTGTTAGGAAGTCAGCTTTCAATTGGTTTAACTTTTGCTCTGCTACAAGGCAAGAACCAAGAGATGTTGAACCACACCCTTGGGAAAACTCATTTCGGAATTGCTGCTTAAAGTACGATTGTCAGTCCTCCAGATGTGGAAACAGCCAATAGTATTGCCACTTAACATGTGTTGGGGTAAAGTATGGGCAATTTTCACAATGAAGAAATTATCTGCCATAGTTCATGATAAGGAGTACAAATTTGATAGTATATGGCTCCCGTTTGTAACACAGATGAAGAGGGCCCAGATAGTTGTGTGGTGGGGTGGGGCCCATCAGCTATGTTCAGATGTGCTTAGACTTTCCCACATCTGTGATATTGCCTCCCCACTCAGACAATTATGACCCATTTTCAATTACCCCAGCAACCATGGTCCTTCCATAAAGCTAAGCAGTTAATGGACACCTTTGGGGAACTCCAAGTGAAGTTGCCCAAATTGGTTCTATTCCCGGTTCAATGTGAAGTGCATACCTCTGAATGGGCTTTCCAGCACAGGGTTGAGTGAGAAGACAAAGTATGTGGGTAGTAACATATCACACAACAAAGAAATATGCTGGTCACTCAAACCACTTCCTGTAAACTCAGTCTATTACAAATTAGTCGGTTCAACCACAAAGAAGCCGCTAAGGTAAGCATTCATTCTTTCTTTCTCATTTCTTCATTTTCCCGACATCCCTCATCTCTGATTCAATACCTATTTTGACACTTCTCCTCTTTGAGGCCTTTATCATTGTGCATTAGAGGCAGAACAAATTCTCCCCCAAATCTTGGTTCTCTCTCCTCTGCCTCCATTGACATCTCAGATCCTTGAGTGAATATTCCATGCAGCTCCTAATATCCTCCTGGTCCTAGTCCGACCATCAGCTAGCAATCTAGCAATCAGTCTCTCCCTATATTAAGAGCATAATAGCTGGACTAAATTTAACATGTGCTGCCGGCCCAGATAATCTACCTGCAGTCATTATAAAAACTAACCCAGACTGGTGGGCAGATTTCTTCTCAAATATGTTTTTGAGGATACTAAATACAGGAATTATGCCAGATAGTTGGAAAGGGGTTATCATTACACCAATACATAAAAAAAGGTGATGTAAACTCCTCTAAAATGTATCGCCTAATAAACCTGCTGGATATTGGGGAAAAAGTATTCTCCAAAGTAATTCTAGGTCTGCTGAAAGATTGGGCAGAAGATAACCTGATAGTACCGCCAGAACAGGGAGTAACAGGCAGTAAGGGTTGGAGCTCATTCCTGGCATGTAGGAGGCGCCTGCCGTGGACCATCGAAGGATGAAGGTCTGGGCGGCCCTGGGCGGAAACGGAGGTGACTGCGGCACCAGGGCTAGGAGAAGAGTCAAGCCGCCCCTGCTGCTCGTGAGTACCGTGCGCTCATCTGGCCAACGCCGGCCAGACCCTGTGCACGCAATCCAGTGCTACAGCGCACACACTCACCACAAATCACCTGCCACCCAACTCCTGCAGGCTCCCTCCACCACCAGGTGCAAGCACTGCTCTCACAAGGGCCCCGAACCAGAGGGCTCTCTGGGTTCCTCATTGAACTCTTGAATTTGGTGACTTTTGTGCATCCACCCATTTTTGGAGATGGTCTCCTTCCCGCCACGGACTCTCATGGACTTCTTTACTTTTGCTTTTGTCCTGGCCGCCATTTTGCTGCTGCTCTCGGCCGCTTTTCTCTGGACCCCGACCCAACATCTTGTCCATTCCCTCATCTTTTACCCTTTTCTCTCGTTTCCCCCTTGACTATCCTCAAATGTTTCTTCCCTTTTCTGATTTACCTTTTCTCCATACCCTTGTATCCCTCCCACCCTCCCTTGGTGCTGTGACTGCATCCCCCCTCCGACCCCACTTAATGGAACTCTGCTTTTCTGTTTTATTTTTTTGTTATTTTTTTTCCCTGAGAAAATCTACTATGTGTATATATATATGTATATAGAGATAACTCTAATCACTAGTATATGCAGTAGACCTTTGTACTATCTACCATTCCTATGTGACTCTTAGAGTACATCCCTTCGTATCTCTTCCTTAAGTGACTTTACTACTTGTACATTTGCAATTTTCCTTTCTGTTTGTATCTCCTCCTTGTGTGACTTTACATCTTGTACATTTACAATTATTTCTATTTGTATCTTTTATGTAACGCATGTAATTCTAAGTCCTTATGTTTAGCAACTGGTTCTTATGTAAAGTGCTGTGACACCTTCGGGTAAAGTTCGCGCTATTGAAAATCGCATTAAATAAATAAATAAATAAAACAGTTTTGCTCTCTGGGCGGTCGCGCGGAAGTCGATAGGGAATAGGGGTAATTTATTCTGCTGCTTTGTGGACTTCTGTGTGGCATTTGACCTTGTGGGGAGGGAGCAGCTGTGGTAAACCTTGGTTAAAAACAAAATACACGGTGATCTGCTAGCATTTATATAGGCCTTACACACAGATAACTGGGACCACGTAATCTTGGATAAGGAGGGAGGATTGTCTGGGAGGATCCAGATTGGAACTGGCCTGAGGCAGGAGTGCATATTAGCCCCTTTGCTTTTTTCCCTGTTCTTAGCCGACTTACCCCAGAAATTAAGAGAGGTCAGAGGGGCTAGCCCAAAATTAGGAGGTTACCATATATCCTGCCTGCTATATGCAGATGACCTGGTGATTGTGGACCAGACAGAGAGAGGTCTTCAGAGAAAATTAAACATGTTTAATGAATACTGCTTAAATAAAAAATTAGTAGTGAACATGGAGAAAACTAAAATATTATGTTTCAGGAGAAGCAAGACTAGGTTCCCTTGGTGTCTTGGCACGGAATTACTCGAGAGGGTAACAGAATACAGATACCTGGGAATATGGTTTACGAGCAACCTGAAATGGTATACCCTTCTGGAAGCTTTAAAAATTAGGGAATCAGCTTCTGTGAAGGGTCTAAAAAGATTCAATAGTGTTTATGGTAAAATGTCAGATAGGCCGGTTGTACAGGCCTACTTAGCTATGGTCCCTGCACAATTTCCATACGGGCTGAGGTACTTTTTCTAAGTGGGAAAAAATGTTGGGATAAAGAGGAGGGAAAATATCCTAAAAAGCTTGTTCTCGTTGCCAAAATCATCAATGGTACAAGCAGCAAGACTAGAGCTGGGAATTGCCTCTTGGGCAGTAACCGCCAGTATGGCCCTAATACGTTTTTGGCAGCGCCTAATGTTAGGGGAGCCCCACAAAATTTCCCAGTGGTGTAGAGGCGAAATTGCAATTAGTGAGCTGTCCTGGGCGAAAGAAACAAGAGCCTCATTAAGATAAGTGAATGGAGTGCTGGGATTAAAGTTATGCCCGCAGCTAGGACATGCAATAATAGGCAAAACAGAACTAAGGACACAGGGGTCCGACATGTCCTGTATATATGACCGAGAGTATCTCGTGCGGAAAACATCGGTGTCCCATGTGACCCAGGCTTGGGAATCAGAAAAACATCAGTATCCCTATTTAGACAGGTTACCGAACTACCGTCTAAGACGTGAGGTACTAAAAGTGCAAATTGGGATAAACCCTTGCTACGCGAATAATGGGGTTAAAAATGTCATGATAAATAGTAATGGTAACTGTACTTGATTGTTAGGTACCCCCTGTGATATTGTACATATTTTACTAGACTGTACGATGATTTTAGATATACGAAAGGAGATTTTATGCCCGATATTCAAAAAATATAGGATTATGAATAGGACGCAAGCTGCTAACCTTCTAGTGGAAATGACAAACTTAGATATATATAGCCTGTGCTTTGGGGAAATTTAGGAGCAAAGTTAGGGTGTTTCTCCAGTGTACAGAGTAACAAGTGCAAGTAGTTCCCTTAGTATAAAATGAGATTGCGTTTTTAAAGGTTAATAGTAATGTACGTATTTTATTGAAAGGATTGGATATATATGTATGAACTATGGTGATTTTAATAATTTTAGGAGGATACTTGATTAGTACCTAAAGGAGCTGCGCTATCTTTTGTGTAATGATTACGTGTTACATTTTCTATGATTTTATCATGTTTATGTTTTTAAAAAGGTTTATAAAATGTAAAGTGTATACTTGTATGGTTGTAACAAACCAAATAAAGTTTTATTGACTGACTGACTCTCCCTTCTTTCTGTTCTTCCACCAATCATCTACCACTATTTCTACCTCTTCAATCCTTGCACTGGTCCGTAGGACATCCCCAGCGATACATGCTTTATGTCCTCTCAGTTCCTACTTGAGAGGAGGCTAATCTCTTCTGCCACAAACCTTACTGGGAATGTTGCAATTTGGAAAGCAGTCTGAAACTCTCTTGTGATGCAAAAATCCAACCCATAGAGACATGCTTAGGTTAGGAAATATGCATTTGTAGATGCTTATACGAGGGCAAGCAGGACAACTCAATGAAACATATGTTTAATTGAAGACAGCTACTGAGTGTTATGGTACACATTAAATAACAAGGGGTCTTTTCATGTACACATGGTATATGTTATTCCCCTAAGAGCTGATATTTTGGAGCAAGAAAAAAGACCTCTTCTGCAGCCTTTCCAAATTTCGCTAGTTGTCAACTGGTGCCTATATCTGGAAATAATTTGCTAACAAAATTGGAGCAATGAATCGCGCACGAAGTTTACAATATCCTTGCATTTACTGTGTCCTTTTTTTCTCGTAAATGTCGCTTCTGCCTTGAATATAGTGTTTGATAATCAATGATTGAACATTGGAAATGTTTCATTATACAAACATCCAGAGCTCCAGAGGAATCTTATTAAGGCAATAATAACCTGTGCATAGCTGCCAAGGTTTCAGATTGCTATGTGTGACATTTTTATAATTTCGGTGTAATTATGAGTGACATTTTAACTACTATGAGTGACACTTTCTCACGAGCAAAAGCAGGCAGTAAAGATGAGGGAAACATGTACATTTCAGAAATGACACTCATTTGAGCAAGAAGAAACTAAGAAAATCTTAAAACTGCTACAAATCACAGATCGTAAACTGATCGTAATTTGGGAAATATGCAATGTATCATTGGTACATTCAAGTCTTTTAACAGGGTTATAGGACATCTCTGCTGTTATAAATCCCTGTGGTAGCAATTATTTAATAACGACTTACATTTTCTCTAGTAATGTCATAACACTACACTGCACAACCTAGGTAAGGGAAAAAGAGAATTTGTCTCTCTGTGTGTTACACTCATTGGCTCAGCCGGCAGCATGCACTCTCAGCTGCTGTACAGTATAAAAGTCAGTCTCTCCCTAGTCGCAACGCTTTTGAAGACCTCTGAATGCAAAACTGGTCAGTGGCATGCATATTTGTATTTTGTGTAATTATTAGAACCTTTTTGTTAATTAGCGAACTTCAAACCTGTATGGATTGTGTTAAAAATTGCCAGATTCGCAGTCCCTTCTTAGCCGTGTTTGTGAGGCGGGCCTGACCTAAACATCACCTGCTCAGCCTCTCTCGGACACAGAGGACGTGTTGAAGGAGAGTTTTAGCATTGCCAGGCGACTGCAACAATTATTGGGGGCCCGGGCTGGGGCACAGGCTGAGGGAGTAAAGAAACATCGGAAAGCAGCAGAAATGAAAGTGCACATAGCTCACGAGTGGATAGCAACTTATATGTAATTGATGATTTTTAGTTAATACATTACCTGCTTTTCTCAAGCACTGATCATCATGTTACTTGGCAGCTGATCCCGGCTGGTGGCGCCGCGGCCGAGTGGGCTGGGTCCTGGTCGCGTGACGACTGATGCCCCATCTGTATGCCAGTGCCCGTCCCTCCAAATGAATATACAGTGGACGTCAAGTGCCCCTCTCTGCGATCCCTGCTCCTTGGCGTCCATCTGAAGGCCGCCCTTCCCCTCATTTTATCACATTGCACTCTGTCCACGGATTAAGCACACTGACTCACTCACTTTTTTTTGCGAGTGGAGCATCAATTCGATTTCGGCCGCCTCGTGGCCGCAACGACTCCCGCATCCAAAACCAGCCGCCCGGGCATGATTCAGACCGACTCTCAGTCTGAGCAGTAGATGAAGGTTCCAGGCAGCGGCCACTGCGGTCTGTGGGGTTCTGCCGGTCGCGGTGGCGGGATTTGCCTTTATTTCAATTAAATGATTGACCTCTGAGATGCGCACTGCCATTACCAGTGCTGTGCAGCCTTCCCCCCACAACCACTCGCACGAGAGTGAGGCCGATCTCATCAACGTCATCTGATCTATCAGGAATCCCGCGCTGAGCGGGGAATATACCATTGTACGGCTGCACGCACGCACGTGCGTCCTATAAGGACCAATTGCCGGGGGAGGTTGGCAGGTCAGCCTACCTACTAGGTAATACATCAAAACACCGTCCAATCAGGATGAACCATCAAAACATAGCAGACTTCGCATAGGCTGCTGTGCCCAGTCTGCTTTGTGTTTGTGTAACCTAACTAATATCAGACTCTACAAACCACAAATACCGGTAATACGCTCAGCTTTTAAGTACCCTGATTTGCGTGACAATCATTTCACATGCGGGAATGCGGTAATGAAACTTAAAATGCGTTAGTGTCACACTGGATGTGTGACACTTGGCAGGGCTGCCTGTGTCCCTCATTTCGTATACAAGGACGCAATTTTAACATTGACACCTTCGCCCTGACAGACGGAGCCTACTTGCTATCCGACTACTGTGAAATGTGTGTTACTTGTTTGTGTAGGCTTTTGCAGGTCATTGGGGGTGGGGGGCGGTCACACTTCAAATATAAAGAACAAATGGGCTGCTATAAGTTCAAAGAATGCAATGTCCAGGGAAGAAACCAACGTGTCTGAAACCTGGCCTCACTAAAAGGGCTAGAACAAGGTCACACATTTCTGGCCAGATAGAGAAGCTGGGATTTGAGGCTAGATTTTCTAGTTGCAAAGTCGATAAAGCCACGTTTCTTTCCTTTCTCCTTATTCTTTCCTTCACCATATCCTTCCTTGCTTCTGTCAGCCCCATTCTCCTTTCTTCCTATCTTTCAGCAGGTCTCTCTCGATTCCCTTTCTTTTAACCCTTTCACCCTATCGTTCATCTTCTCATCCCTTCCTTTCACCCACATTCCACTCTTCCTTCTTCCATTCACTCATTTCTGTCTATCTTCTTACTTCCCCAAACCCCTTTTCTCCTTCACTCATCTATTAACTCACTAATAAATTCAATCTTTATTTGATCTAACTTTGCTTTAACCATGTTATCCCTCTTGTGTCTTTCCTTACAAATCCCTTCCATCATTTATCCTTTCACATATCGTTTGCTTCCGTTTTATGTTTCCTTCTTTTCATAATCCAACCCTTCTTCTTACAGGTCAGGTCTTCAGCATAAGCCTAGGAAGTAGCAAGCCATGGAAACTTGAAAGAACTCTACAACATAACAAGGACACTCTCCGGCAGATACAGCAAGCCTGAAAGGCATGTTAAAGACAAGATGAGAAGGCAATTATAGGTAACAGCCAGCAGACAATGAAGGGGTCCAGTTCCAAATAAAGTAAAGGTAAACAATGGCTAGATGTCACAAGAGGTGCCAGGCTGAAAGGGGAAGGGCCAACCTTGAAGGTTCCTATATGATAGAACAGATATTTAAGCATTCGGCATTTTCCCCGGTAGGCTGCAAGCTCAGTTGCTATTTTAGTAACCCAATGGGCTGCTATGACCAAGCCTTGGAAGCATATATTCTATATACTTAAAAAAGTGTGTGGTAATATGCACCATATTGGCAATTTATCCTAAGAACATTCTTTAGAAAGAGCATTTCTCCAAAACCCAGTGTTGAGGGACGGGTTCATTCCAGTATTTCCTTACTTGATCCAATATATGGCTGATTTGAGCATTTTTTAGACACTTGTTTATTCATGCACTCAGTCACTCATCCGTTCGAATAAATCCATGAATCCATCCACTCACTCATTCATGCACTCTCACTGACGCAACCACAATAAAACCCACACCAACTCAACAATATATAGAAAGTAAATAAAAAAATGCACATAGAAAAATAAAACATGTTGGCATCTAAACACAGCAAGAGTATGCTTGCAATAACAAACCAAATATAGCAGCAGCTCAGTGGCGTAACGAAACTTGAGGGGGCCCCCCTGCAAAGCACATGGAGGGGCCCCCCGTGGTGCGGTCCACCATGCCTCCCCGGCGGCGCGCGGCCCACCATGTACCACTTTGCACTACCACCCGGCGCCCAGGTGCTACCGACAAGTCACTGAATCATACATTAATCATACATGCTGCTACCTAAGTTTATGAATATCGAAAGCTAGTGCGCCAGTCCGTCATGATTTATGAAGTCAAAGTGCTGTTATTTACAATTCAACGCTGTTTTGCCATCACTTTTAAACAAAAGGGATTTTTTTTAAATGCGTCTTATCCATTCTCATCAAAGTTCCAGTTTTGACACAAGGACATTTCTCTATTTTAAACATTTCTCCAGCTTTGCGTGTACCATAAACTTTTATCAAAACTTTCAAAGCGTCATTCCCAAGATTTCCCCAGTTCATTATTGCTGCTTCAGTTGCATGCATGTGTTGGTGCCCCACCTCACGCGCAGCAGCGCACCTGGAAGGACCTCATCAGCTTAACATTCTGGTTCTGCGCTGGTAAAGCAAAAAAAAACCTTGAAACAAACATGCACTCACCAGCATGTAGAGCACAGCGACTGTGACCATCGGAACTCGTGGCTGTTCAAGCTTAGATACCTCAAAATCACTTGAGTACCCTTTCCAATGAGATAGGGAAGAAAGCAAGCACTGGCAAATGCCATTGAGTTAGACTTGTGTTTGCTGAAAGGTTTTAACTAGCTTCACTGGCCTACAGCAGGGTTACAGCATGGGCGTCAACAGCTTAAGCTTCCCACCCTCACACGAGAAGCAAGAGCAAGCTAGCAGACAATAAGTCCATGAGTAGAGGTGGAAAGCTTCCTCTCTCACCTCACCCCCCCCACACACACACCAGGTACAACGCAGATGGCAGCAATGCAGTGCCCTCTTCCTCACGCACAGAATATCCTCTCAAAATCAAATAGCTAGTAGTAATGGTACATGCCTCAGTTGCAGTGACAAATGTAATGTTGCAGCGGCGATGCAAGCTTCTCCACTCTCCCCACAGTGACAGAACTGTTATGAATAGGGCATCTGCCATGCAAGGTTTCCTTCCTCACGACACACGTGCAGCAGAGCAGCAGGTCATGTCTCCCAAAATTGCCCTTCCTACTAACTTTATGTTTGTTGAGTTGACACTGGGGCCGGTCACCCCCGAGCTTATTTGAGGGGTCTGTGACTTGCGAGATAGTGTAGCGGGCGCTGCGCTTGCTGCAGAGGGGCCATGCTCAATAAGTGATACATACATGCACTATTTTAATCAGGTGTGTTATTGTGATGGTAGATTCCATCTCCCTCGCCGTTCCGCTTCACAATACTGTGACTGATACCCACTGTCCCCCAACCCTCCAAGCCTCTCACCATTGCTGAATTGGGAACCCACAGAACAGATAACGAAACTCTCTAAAGAACTGACCCTTCTCTTCCAAACAGACCCAGCCTCGGGTGGGATTAAGACATCTTGAAGTTGACTCCCCCCACCTCGCGATCTCTCATCCTCGGCGCCCACCCCTCCTCCGCCCCCCTCTCTCGTAATATAAATCCCCACTTTGTTCTTGCCAACGTTGGCTTTCAATCAGCGTAATTGGATTGATGGATTCGCCTTATAAATATCAGCATCCGCATTGCAAGACTACAGCTTTCGGAGCCAGCCAAGCAAGGGGACGCCGACGAGAGACGTAAAATGCCATTTCACAGTGTCTAATATTAGACATCCATACCAGATGCAGGGAGTCGGGACAGCACCCCCAAGGTCAAAATACTTCGTTATGTTACTGTTTGGACAGTGGACTTTGGAACTAAGAAGAGTGGAGTGGACCCCTGGAGGCCCCGCCGGTGACGGACTTACTTCGAGTTCAGTTTACTGTTGGGACGGACAGTCCTGAGCGTGGGCGGGCCTGGCTTCCTTTGTCTTCGTTCTCTATTCTTGACTATGCGCGCCCCTGATGCCACACGCCACACCTTACTCTACGCGCATTTTGCGTGTGACAGTGAGCTCGTTGTTGTTGTTGCGCAATGCGCATGTGTTGTACCCCTGGGGCTGCTGCCTGGCATTGGTCACCACTCACCAGCCAGCCCTGCCCCCGCCCCCCACGCGCATACGCGCCGGTGGAAAGTGAAAGTCTCTCGGACTGTCGTGAACAACAAGTGTGTGCGCGCTGGCTGCGCCCGCGCGCATCCACCCTGTCCCTGCTGCGGCCCTGCCACCGCCATTTCATAGATTCGAGACGAGTGGCTGCTGCCTGCTGGCAGTGGACTGATAACAATACCTGCAGTGCTCACAACAGTCAAAAGTGCCTCACTCTCAGACACTCACACCTCACCACCCTCTCCCCCCACACACACACACACACCAGCACAAGGTACAACGCAGATGGGGCAGTGCAGTCAGTGCCCTCTTACTCATATCCTCTCAAAATAGCTAGTAGTATGGTACATGCATGCCTGAGGAGAGCCGGAGGCCTCAGTCAGTGGCGCCCGGTGACAAATGTAATGTCGCAAGTCGCAGTGGCGATGCAAGCTTCATTCTCAGAGTCTCAGACTCTCACTCTCCCCCACAGAACTGTTATGAGAATAGCCTTCTGACTTGCAATCCTCAGTCACAACACACGTGCAGCAGCAGAGAGCAACACCAGCAGGCCAGGTCATGTCTCCCTCCAAAATTGCCCTTCCTTCCTACCACCTGTGTAATGTTTCTTGACTGTGGGCCAAGGGCAAATTCAAAATACATGGTGTTTGGCCTCCTTCTTGCATCCTGCCCCTTGCCTTAACCTAGTTTACACTCAGATCTTCTTCTTGCATCCAGCCCCTGCTTTTGACCCAGTCTACGCTGGCACCCTCCTTCTTGCATGATGCCCACTCCCCTTCACCCAGTTCACCCTGAACTCCTTCCTGCCTCCTGCCCTCTCCTCCTAACCCAGTCCACCGCGAACCCCTCCTTCTTCCACTCCCCTTCTTCTAAACCAGCCTCTCCCTCATACTTGCATTCTCCCCTCTTCAGAATTTACTTCATCATCAACCATCTACTTGCATCCTGACCCTGGCCAGTCCACCCAAAACACCCCCTTCTTGCATCCTTTCCCTTCTCCTTGACCCAGGCCAACATAACCCCCATCTTCTTGCGTCCTTCCCCCTACAGTCCACCCGAACCCTTCCTTCTTGCATTCCCCTCCTTTTAGCACAACCCCTCCCTTATAGTTTACTTCACCTCATCCCTCCTCTTGCATCCTGACCCCCTCCAATCCACACAAACCCCTCCTTCTTGTATCCTGCCCCCCCCCCCTCCTGCCCCTCTCTCAGTCATAATTGCTGTTAATCGTTTACCGTTCACAGATAAATCCATCTGCTCAATTTCATTAATTGAAACTTTTTTAAGGTACTTTACATTTTCAAGAGTAAATATTTGAAAAGAGATAAAACATCTGGACGAGCAGCTTATGCCAACAAGCTGCCCTGTTAGCCACCGAAGCTACCGAATCCTGCACCAGAGAGCCTAATGCAATGTGTTCGCTGTCATCACTGAGACTGACCCCACGAGCTAACGTCAGAGCTTACTGCACTGCATGCACACACACATAAGAGACGGGGACTCGGAGCTCCTCTGTCAGAAAGCAACCTGCTCCAAAGACAGAGCATAGCTGCATAGGGCAGGGAGTCTGCACACCTCAGAGGCAGGGCGCTCCTCTGTCAGCTGCACACAGTCCCTATAGCACACTGCAGGACCCAACTGTGCACACATCAGAGGCGGGAATCTTCCATGTTAGTAAGATTCACTGTCTGTCTACAGAGCCTGTGCCAGCCCAGAGCATATCAGAGTGTGTCTGCACACCTCAGAGGAAGGAGTTCTGCCAATAATAAACACTCCCCACGGCCAGAGCAGCAGCATATCAGAAGAGTGGACCGACTAACTTGGACCCTGTAGGCCCCGCCGGTGCGACTTACTTCGAGTTCGGACAGTCTCACAGTCGAGAGGCTGAGCGTGGGTGGGTCTGGCTTTCCTTTGTCTTCGATTCGAATCGAAGTTCGTTGTTCTCTGTCTTCTTCCGCGGGCGATTATTGCGCATGACAGACAGTGTTGTACCCCTGGGCCCGGGGCCCTGCCTGGCATTGGAACGCACTCGCCAGCCCTTTCCCCGCCTTCCCCCACGCGGCACGCGCGCATACGCGCGGCGGAACGGAAAGTGAAACAAACTAAGTCAGGACTCACCCTGTCAGCCATTTCTTTTCATAGAAGATTATTCGAGACTTTCGAGTGGCACTGGCAGTGGCGGAAATAAATTCTAGTGCCTCACTCACACTCAGACACTCACACCCCGTCCGGGGCCCCCCCACCATTTCGGACCTCCTCTCTCTGGGCCCCGGCCGGGCCCCGCACCACCATTTTCAAAGACTCAGGGGCCCCGGCCGGGGCCTGGCGTCCCGCACCATTTCAAATACTCGCAGGGGGCCCGGCCGCGGCCCGCACTGCTCACCATTTTAGAGCCTACACACAGAGTATTGTATGACGTCAGGAGGGGCCGGCCGGGGCCCCCGGAGCGCGAGGCCCCCCCACAATGCGGGGGCTGCGGGGGCTTGTGTTACGCCCCTGCAGCAGCTGTCTGTCTTGCTGTGGTATTATACATAGTATATGGTTTTAAAGTTCCATCATCGTCATCACATTTAGAATCAACATGTTGGCAACCTTGGACTAGTAAAACAATCATGCACTATGGACAGCAGCATTCCATAATGGTCGTCTGCTCTAGAGGAAGTCAGGGGCGTAACACAAGCCCCCGCAGCCCCCGCATTGCGGGGGGGCCTCGCGCTCCGGGGGCCCCGGCCGGCCCCTCCTGACGTCATACAATACTCTGTGTGTAGGCTCTAAAATGGTGAGCAGTGCGGGCCCCGGCCGGGCCCCCTGCGAGTATTTGAAATGGTGCGGGACGCCAGGCCCCGGCCGGGGCCCCTGAGTCTTTGAAAATGGTGGTGCGGGGCCCGGCCGGGGCCCAGAGAGAGGAGGTCCGAAATGGTGGGGGGGCCCCGGACGGGGTGTGAGTGTCTGAGTGTGAGTGAGGCACTAGAATTTATTTCCGCCACTGCCAGTGCCACTCGAAAGTCTCGAATAATCTTCTATGAAAAGAAATGGCTGACAGGGTGAGTCCTGACTTAGTTTGTTTCACTTTCCGTTCCGCCGCGCGTATGCGCGCGTGCCGCGTGGGGGAAGGCGGGGAAAGGGCTGGCGAGTGCGTTCCAATGCCAGGCAGGGCCCCGGGCCCAGGGGTACAACACTGTCTGTCATGCGCAATAATCGCCCGCGGAAGAAGACAGAGAACAACGAACTTCGATTCGAATCGAAGACAAAGGAAAGCCAGACCCACCCACGCTCAGCCTCTCGACTGTGAGACTGTCCGAACTCGAAGTAAGTCGCACCGGCGGGGCCTGCAGGGTCCAAGTTAGTCGGTCCACTCTTCTGATATGCTGCTGCTCTGGCCGTGGGGAGTGTTTATTATTGGCAGAACTCCTTCCTCTGAGGTGTGCAGACACACTCTGATATGCTCTGGGCTGGCACAGGCTCTGTAGACAGACAGTGAATCTTACTAACATGGAAGATTCCCGCCTCTGATGTGTGCACAGTTGGGTCCTGCAGTGTGCTATAGGGACTGTGTGCAGCTGACAGAGGAGCGCCCTGCCTCTGAGGTGTGCAGACTCCCTGCCCTATGCAGCTATGCTCTGTCTTTGGAGCAGGTTGCTTTCCGACAGAGGAGCTCCGAGTCCCCGTCTCTTATGTGTGTGTGCATGCAGTGCAGTAAGCTCTGACGTTAGCTCGTGGGGTCAGTCTCAGTGATGACAGCGAACACATTGCATTAGGCTCTCTGGTGCAGGATTCGGTAGCTTCGGTGGCTAACAGGGCAGCTTGTTGGCATAAGCTGCTCGTCCAGATGTTTTATCTCTTTTCAAATATTTACTCTTGAAAATGTAAAGTACCTTAAAAAAGTTTCAATTAATGAAATTGAGCAGATGGATTTATCTGTGAACGGTAAACGATTAACAGCAATTATGACTGAGAGAGGGGCAGGAGGGGGGGGGCAGGATACAAGAAGGAGGGGTTTGTGTGGATTGGAGGGGGTCAGGATGCAAGAGGAGGGATGAGGTGAAGTAAACTATAAGGGAGGGGTTGTGCTAAAAGGAGGGGAATGCAAGAAGGAAGGGTTCGGGTGGACTGTAGGGGGAAGGACGCAAGAAGATGGGGGTTATGTTGGCCTGGGTCAAGGAGAAGGGAAAGGATGCAAGAAGGGGGTGTTTTGGGTGGACTGGCCAGGGTCAGGATGCAAGTAGATGGTTGATGATGAAGTAAATTCTGAAGAGGGGAGAATGCAAGTATGAGGGAGAGGCTGGTTTAGAAGAAGGGGAGTGGAAGAAGGAGGGGTTCGCGGTGGACTGGGTTAGGAGGAGAGGGCAGGAGGCAGGAAGGAGTTCAGGGTGAACTGGGTGAAGGGGAGTGGGCATCATGCAAGAAGGAGGGTGCCAGCGTAGACTGGGTCAAAAGCAGGGGCTGGATGCAAGAAGAAGATCTGAGTGTAAACTAGGTTAAGGCAAGGGGCAGGATGCAAGAAGGAGGCCAAACACCATGTATTTTGAATTTGCCCTTGGCCCACAGTCAAGAAACATTACACAGGTGGTAGGAAGGAAGGGCAATTTTGGAGGGAGACATGACCTGGCCTGCTGGTGTTGCTCTCTGCTGCTGCACGTGTGTTGTGACTGAGGATTGCAAGTCAGAAGGCTATTCTCATAACAGTTCTGTGGGGGAGAGTGAGAGTCTGAGACTCTGAGAATGAAGCTTGCATCGCCACTGCGACTTGCGACATTACATTTGTCACCGGGCGCCACTGACTGAGGCCTCCGGCTCTCCTCAGGCATGCATGTACCATACTACTAGCTATTTTGAGAGGATATGAGTAAGAGGGCACTGACTGCACTGCCCCATCTGCGTTGTACCTGGTGCTGGTGTGTGTGTGTGTGTGGGGGGAGAGGGGGGTGAGGTGTGAGTGTCTGAGAGTGAGGCACTTTTGACTGTTGTGAGCACTGCAGGTATTGTTATCAGTCCACTGCCAGCAGGCAGCAGCCACTCGTCTCGAATCTATGAAATGGCGGTGGCAGGGCCGCAGCAGGGACAGGGTGGATGCGCGCGGGCGCAGCCAGCGCGCACACACTTGTTGTTCACGACAGTCCGAGAGACTTTCACTTTCCACCGGCGCGTATGCGCGTGGGGGGCAGGGGCAGGGCTGGCTGGTGAGTGGTGACCAATGCCAGGCAGCAGCCCCAGGGGTACAACACATGCGCATTGCGCAACAACAACAACGAGCTCACTGTCACACGCAAAATGCGCGTAGAGTAAGGTGTGGCGTGTGGCATCAGGGGCGCGCATAGTCAAGAATAGAGAACGAAGACAAAGGAAGCCAGGCCCGCCCACGCTCAGGACTGTCCGTCCCAACAGTAAACTGAACTCGAAGTAAGTCCGTCACCGGCGGGGCCTCCAGGGGTCCACTCCACTCTTCTTAGTTCCAAAGTCCACTGTCCAAACAGTAACATAACGAAGTATTTTGACCTTGGGGGTGCTGTCCCGACTCCCTACATCTGGTATGGATGTCTAATATTAGACACTGTGAAATGGCATTTTACGTCTCTCGTCGGCGTCCCCTTGCTTGGCTGGCTCCGAAAGCTGTAGTCTTGCAATGCGGATGCTGATATTTATAAGGCGAATCCATCAATCCAATTACGCTGATTGAAAGCCAACGTTGGCAAGAACAAAGTGGGGATTTATATTACGAGAGAGGGGGGCGGAGGAGGGGTGGGCGCCGAGGATGAGAGATCGCGAGGTGGGGGGAGTCAACTTCAAGATGTCTTAATCCCACCCGAGGCTGGGTCTGTTTGGAAGAGAAGGGTCAGTTCTTTAGAGAGTTTCGTTATCTGTTCTGTGGGTTCCCAATTCAGCAATGGTGAGAGGCTTGGAGGGTTGGGGGACAGTGGGTATCAGTCACAGTATTGTGAAGCGGAACGGCGAGGGAGATGGAATCTACCATCACAATAACACACCTGATTAAAATAGTGCATGTATGTATCACTTATTGAGCATGGCCCCTCTGCAGCAAGCGCAGCGCCCGCTACACTATCTCGCAAGTCACAGACCCCTCAAATAAGCATGGGGGTGACCGGCCCCAGTGTCAACTCAACAAACATAAAGTTAGTAGGAAGGGCAATTTTGGGAGACATGACCTGCTGCTCTGCTGCACGTGTGTCGTGAGGAAGGAAACCTTGCATGGCAGATGCCCTATTCATAACAGTTCTGTCACTGTGGGGAGAGTGGAGAAGCTTGCATCGCCGCTGCAACATTACATTTGTCACTGCAACTGAGGCATGTACCATTACTACTAGCTATTTGATTTTGAGAGGATATTCTGTGCGTGAGGAAGAGGGCACTGCATTGCTGCCATCTGCGTTGTACCTGGTGTGTGTGTGGGGGGGGTGAGGTGAGAGAGGAAGCTTTCCACCTCTACTCATGGACTTATTGTCTGCTAGCTTGCTCTTGCTTCTCGTGTGAGGGTGGGAAGCTTAAGCTGTTGACGCCCATGCTGTAACCCTGCTGTAGGCCAGTGAAGCTAGTTAAAACCTTTCAGCAAACACAAGTCTAACTCAATGGCATTTGCCAGTGCTTGCTTTCTTCCCTATCTCATTGGAAAGGGTACTCAAGTGATTTTGAGGTATCTAAGCTTGAACAGCCACGAGTTCCGATGGTCACAGTCGCTGTGCTCTACATGCTGGTGAGTGCATGTTTGTTTCAAGGTTTTTTTTTGCTTTACCAGCGCAGAACCAGAATGTTAAGCTGATGAGGTCCTTCCAGGTGCGCTGCTGCGCGTGAGGTGGGGCACCAACACATGCATGCAACTGAAGCAGCAATAATGAACTGGGGAAATCTTGGGAATGACGCTTTGAAAGTTTTGATAAAAGTTTATGGTACACGCAAAGCTGGAGAAATGTTTAAAATAGAGAAATGTCCTTGTGTCAAAACTGGAACTTTGATGAGAATGGATAAGACGCATTTAAAAAAAATCCCTTTTGTTTAAAAGTGATGGCAAAACAGCGTTGAATTGTAAATAACAGCACTTTGACTTCATAAATCATGACGGACTGGCGCACTAGCTTTCGATATTCATAAACTTAGGTAGCAGCATGTATGATTAATGTATGATTCAGTGACTTGTCGGTAGCACCTGGGCGCCGGGTGGTAGTGCAAAGTGGTACATGGTGGGCCGCGCGCCGCCGGGGAGGCATGGTGGACCGCACCACGGGGGGCCCCTCCATGTGCTTTGCAGGGGGGCCCCCTCAAGTTTCGTTACGCCACTGGAGGAAGTGGCAACATGAGATGCAGCACACTACAGACTAAATGACTGTCAAGTATGTGACCACTTAGCACTGCCTGAGGAGCTGTGTAATCTACTACTTCAGAAACATTTACACAAAAAAAAAGCACAAGCAAAGAAACGAAAGGGCAACTATAAAGTGAGGGAATTGAAAACTATAGGACTGGCAAACCCACCCTGACACTGAAGTGCACTCATTTTCAGGTGGATGTGCACATGTGATCCGAAAATTGCGTCATTCACAGGGCAAGAGAGTCAATTACTAATGTTGACTGAAACACTGCCCTCTGCAGTATGCTGCCATAGCTGGAAACAGAATGTAAATGACCGAGAGACCAATGGCAGAAGAGGACTTGCCCAAAGACCCTCTATGTATCTATATGGATAAATATTTATATACATGAATGCATGATATTTGTTTTTTTGTTACAAGATCATGGCAGATAGATAAGCCTGACAGTCTTCTGAAAATATTTTAGTAAGAATTATTACAGTGCAAATCTTCTACTACCAAGGTTTGTTAAAGAGGCAACCAACACCAGAATCATTCTCTACAAAAGTAATCTGTGAGATTTCATGTAAGAAAATACCTGACTGCAGGCTTTAAATAGTGCAAAACAGTCTTCCATTAACGGCCTATTACTTTCAACAGAAGTATTACAAAGTAAACAAATAAAACCTACCTCCTTTGTCGTAACTTGTCATAAAACAGATCAGACATATGGCATCTGAATTGTTTTTTCCTAGAGAACCAATCAAGCCTACTTTATAATTGACTGGCCACTATAACCAACTCAGGGCTAATGTGTCAAGCTTAAGCTTTCCAACAAGGCATCCATCAGCCATACAGTCATAAAATTACAAAAGTATGCAAAGTTACAGTTGTAAATCAAAATACTATCTCTCCTAACAAGGATTGTTAAAGTGCAAATCTTCTCAACCCGCAGTTTGTCAGAGGGGTAACCAACAACAAAACCCTCGCAAAACATATTGTCTTTAACATATGTTTTTAACACTAAATATGTCCCTGCCTTCTTCGTACATTTTCGTAACAAACATTAAGGCCTATAACCTTTATTATTGGTTTGCCACCATGATCCACTCAGATGCACCGAGCTGGTTATAATCTTTCACACAACGCAACTATCAGGTATACCATACTAAAATTACAAAACTGTACGAAATTGAAGTTGTAAAAACAATGTGAATTCCCTCTTACGAGAGCCTAATAAGAATTATCAAAGTGTACAACTTCTATCCACATGGATTGTTTGGCTGGGTCCCCAACACCAAAACTCTTGCCTACTATGTTCATTTGCTAGATTCCAAGTAACAAAATACCTTCCTGTAGGCTTTAGCACAATGTAATAACAATCCATTGTTAAAAGCTTATTGCCTTTAACACATGGTTTTCACAACAAGTAAATCAAGCCTATTGGCTTTGTCATAATGTTTCTTAAGGAATAGATCAAAACTATGGAATCTGGCACAACCTTTTCCAACAAACGAAAAAGGACAATAGCCTTTACCATTGCCTTGAAACCATAATCAACAGACCTATAAAAGTGCATATAAAAAGGCAACCACCAGGGTGCTCGGACTGCAAAACAACAAAACACTCCTCATGACTGCCATCCACTCATCTGTGCTGCTGCCAGAGGAACACCAAAAATGATCTACTTACCCAAGACAGGTTAACAGCATTACAGTGCAATGTGCTTGATCCTGAAAGGAGATCAAGCTTTATCCTATTTACGCTTGATAATTTGTGGTGTTAGTGAGCGAGTGTGGGTATCCATACTCCTGCTGGTGCAGGCAGCTAGATAAACAAAATAGTCAAAGCTATGTGGTGGGGAAGCATTAGTTCTGTGGAAGTACACATCTTCTACCCAATCAAAACATGTATTCCTGTCAACCAACATGTGGGTGGAGCCAACACCCCTCCCTCAAATACTCCTGAAAGCACCTTTTTAGGTTGATCACAAAAGGTCTGACAACAACTGCACTGTCAAGCTAGCTCTAAACTTTAAAGATGATCATTTCTAACAATGTCTAGTATTGCCCAGAGTCTGGAGGATAACTTATCTCACTGAGCTATTGATGCGTATTGTTTTCATCCTTAATGTGACCATCACATCTGCATGAGCAGAGCACCCGATCGTAAATCATTTCTTTTATCATCTTCCTGCTTTGGCATGTTATTTCTTTAGCATCCGCTGCCTTGGTAAGCCATTACAGAAACCAGAAAAATATCCCAAATCTAGCTCTCTCACAAACAAAAAAACACTATCTTGAGAAATAGTCTTCTTGTTACACATCAAAAACAATACATCAGTGCTGCCTACCTCCAAATAGCATGATATTTCCACTGTATTCAGTGATGTATTTTTTTAGCGGGATTTGTAGAGCACACTACTGCCCAGAGGCGTCTAGCTGCTAGCTGTTTCAGCAAAGAAGAGCAGAGCAGAGAGACCACTAAATTACAAAGACCTAAACAGCCTGGTCTTTAACCCCTTCGCTGCGGGGGTTATTTTCCCGCTGTGCTGGGGGCGAGGGGGGCGCGCACAGCGCCCGCATGCTCATGACGAGCTGTGCTCGTTATGAGACACGGCGCTCCTGTGCTCATGACGAGCTCAGCTCGTCACAGGTGCATTACCTGCCGTGGAACGCTCAGCACAGCAGGGGAATTATCCCGGCATGCGAGCGTTCCACGGCTCATGACGAGCTTAGCTCGTCATGAGCACCGGAGAGCAGTGGCTCATGACGAGCTCAGCTCGTCATGAGCATGGGAGAGGTTAAGGCTTTCCTGAAAGCACGGAGATTAGGTGCCGTTTTGATGTAAAGACGTAAGGCATTCCATGCCTTAGATGCTTCCAACACAAAACTCTTGACCCACATCACCTGGCTCGTTTGAACCTGGGTAGTACAGCTAGTCTGGCATTAGCAGAAAGTAGACTTTCTTGTGAAAATACCATTTGAAGCTCGGACTAAGAAAATCAGGGCTAAGATCATGAAGAGCCTTATAGGCTAGACAGATCACTTTGAAGGTGACTCATTGCTAATAGGAAGCCAGTGCAGGTTTTTAATTTCTTGAGCTACTAAGCGAAATTTGGGAATTTTGAACAAAAGTCTGGCTGCAGCGTTTTGAAGAACTTGTAATTTGTTTATATTGTATTTATGGGTATTGAGAAGTAGGCTATTGCAATAATCTAATTTCAAGAAAATCGGGGGAGTGACTAGAGTTTTTTGCAGTTTATCGGGAATCAGAGGCAAGATCTTTATGATCGTCTGAGGGTGCAAAAGGCGGAGGAGGTGCGCTTATTCACCTGATCAGCGAAATTCAGTTTGTCATCGCTAATCAGCCCCCGATTCTGAGCTTTATCTACCAAGGCTGGGATAGAGCCCACAATGGCCGGCCAAGCAGAAGGATGATTGGGCTCCAAAAAGTAGGACTTCAGTTTTTCCTGCATGGAGTTTATACAGTTTGAGTTCATCCAGAGATGGACACCTGCCTGTAGTCGTGGAATCCGACCCAATGCCCGCCTCGTCATTTTCAATGGATACGACGATTTGGGTGTCATCCGCATAGGAGGTCAGGGAAAACCCAATACTTCTTATCAAATTGGCAAGAGGAGAAACAAATAATAAAAAGAGTAGGGCTAAAGGACGACCCCTGGGGGACCCCAAAAGGAAAGGATAAAAGGACAAGAAGCATATTTGTCCAGTTTAACATTTGCTCGTGATCAAGCGAATAAGATTTTAGCAGATCCCAGGCCGAGCCGGAGATCCCACAATTAGCCAGCCAGCCTAGCAGCAACTTATTACTGATGGTGTCAAAAGCCACCGAGAGGTCAAGCAGGCTAAGGGCTGCCCCTTTTTCCTGATCCAATGCCTGTCTGATCTCTTCGGTTGCCTTGATTAATGCCATCTTGGTGCTATGACTGATTTGAAAGCTGAATTGGGTGGTGTCCAAAAGCTTATTAGATTAAAAAATGCCACAAGCTGGTTGTTAATATCATTTTCAGCATATGTGTCCAGTAAGGGGGCAAGAAATGGGGTGATAGTTAGTGGGATCCTTATGGTTTAGCATGGCTTTTTTTAGGAGAGGAAGCAGGGCTGCTTTCTTCCAGATGGAAGGGAAGATACCTGATTAAAACATAGCTTGGAAGATAAAAGCTAACTTGGTCGCAATGACCTCTGCAGAAAGCTTGGCTACATTAGGAAGGCAAGTGTCACAGGGAGAACCAGAATTGGAAGGGCTCAATAAAATAGTAATATCCTCTGTGGATGGAGCAGTAAACTCGCTCAAGATATTGGCTGAGTCAGAGGGTGGGCTGGAGATGTTGTCTGATAAGATAGAAGACTCTGAAGTGCAGAAATTCATGAAAATTGTTTCCACTTTTCCAAAAAGAAGTTGGCTAAGGCGTCACAGAAAGATGAACTATTGACTGAGAAATTTCGGGTGCAGTTTGTACTTAATTCGGTAACTGTCCGAAAAAGCTCTCAAGTTACCTTTTTTGCATCCTCGATCTTCATAAAGTAATAGGCTTTAGCCTTCAGAATAAGAGCTTTATAGATAGCTAAGAATTACTTATATTTTGTCCTTTCTTCCTCTTTACAGACAGCTCTCCCTCACCTTTCCTGCTTTTTAGGTCGAGGGACCATAGGCTTGGCCTTAAGCCAAGCCGGAAGTCCGGAGAATTATTGTTTCTTAGAGTGGCTGCTTTATCCGCCTCTCTTTTCGTCTCTCCTCCCTTGGCTGGCTTCCTAAACGGAGGCCAGCCATTGGAGGAGAGATGCGTCACTCCGATTTAGCCCCGTCTTTTTCGGATTTGGGGGCGTAAGTTTTGCTGTTCTTTAGACAGTGACGTAGTCTGTCACTCAGAACCACAAAACCACGCCCCCAATTCCGAAAAATTCGGAAGCTTGCGGCCGCCATTTTGATGCTGTCTCTCCGAGCACCTACAGGCTCGCGCGGAAGTCCGCTTCCCAAAACTAGTAAATAATAAAAAAAGAGTCACATTCAGCGAACTGGGTAAACAAAACAAGGGAGTAAAGCTGTTTGGAGGGCAAGAAACGGCGAAAACACCGCGAAGAGCTGAGATCGCCAAGTCGGTCTCCAGGGCAACGCACCGCTACGGGGAACCTAGAGAAGCAAAACATCTACGTCAAAGAAAAGCTTTTTGAAAACGCCTTTGATCGGGCAGTGTGATTGCTACGGCGACCCAGTGAGGTAAAAGCGGCTCGTGACCATCCATGGTTCCCAAGAGCATGCCCCCTGTGTCTGAGGAGTCCTAGACGCCATTATCCTTGTAACCTGAGCATATATGCCAATATACCCGAGTCAAGCGGGACCTCCCGATGTTCTAAACCAACAATGGGTTTAATTTGGCTGTCTGCTGCTTGTTTTTTGTTGGTGTCCGGCGAGGGTGCAAAAGCCGATGTGGCGGGGGCGATCCCACCTTAACCCCCGTTGTATTGTAGTCCCCTGATTGCTTCAGTTCCGCACCCACGCACTTACAAAGAGCTTGCCGTTCTGCTCTATTTGCATTAATTGCGCTTCTCTCTTGATTTGTTTTATTTATTTAAGTGGCGTGGTGCAGCGAGTCTCCGTAAACCTCGTTAAAAGAGAAGCTCGGACCTCTCCAAAGACGTGTGTCTGCCCGTTTGTTCAAGTGTGTTGATATTGTGGGAGGTGAATTGCTGCTTCCAGTTTGCAACGCGCGTGGTCTCTACCTAGTGTGCGACGGCACGCTTAGTGCCTTCTCCTTTACCGGTACATAGTGGCCGTTCCCCGTGGGCCGGTTGCTGCCACCCACCAATAAAACAAATCCGTTTAGCGCGCGCATGAGATGTTATCGTTGTGCCCCTACGTTTTCCCAGTTAATTTGCGATCCATAACTAAGTTATACTTGGTTTGCCGAGTAGTTTGCCTTATCAGAGCCAGTTTAAATACAATGTTCCACTCAACTTGTCCAATGTTCTAGGGTTTGGCTTTTCTGTCGCCCTGCCATGAAAGTGCGTGTGATGACCACTGCCTCCCTGCCAATAATAGTCAGTTGTAACTGCCATTATTTGCCAATCTTGTTTTTACGTAACACCGTTGGCCAGATTTACGGACTTGCCGCTAACATCGGCTCTACCACATCCGTCATTCACTGAAACCTCTTTAATCCCTGTATATATGCATCCGTTCTTCAATTGGATGCTGAGACCAGCAGAAAAGAGATGCCCTCTAGATTCCCTTTGCCTGGTCCGTCTGGCTACTGCAATGCTCCTTAGAAGTGGTTCCTTTGGATGGCTCACTGTAAACGACGCATGCGCCGTGCCCTTTCCCTCGTGGGCGACTGGTTTCGTTTGGATATCAAGCGATTTTTGTTGAGGTAGTTATTACGTGCTGGATTTGCTGTACCTTGTTGCCATACCACCTTTTGGTAAGGCGCGTGTCATATATCCCGGATATTAATCTGCATTGTTTACACCCCCCTCCTCCCAAAACACACCTTTGGGAGTTGTTGTACTCTTGTTGGTAACTGTATTGTCTGCATACAATGGAGTAATGATTAGAAGAAACCGATGGTTGAAAGAGCTGTGTGGGCTGTGTGGGCTGTGAGAGATGTGTGGGCTGTGAGAGATGTGTGGGCTGTGAGAGCTGTGTGGGCTGTGACAGTTGTGTGGGCTGTGAGAGCTGTGTGGGCTGTGAGAGCTGTGAGAGCTGTGTGGGCTGTGAGAGCTGTGTGGGCTGTGAGAGCTGTGTGGGCTGTGAGAGCTGTGTGGGCTGTGAGAGCTGTGTGGGCTGAGTGGGCTGAGTGGGCTGTGTGGGCTAAGTGGGCTAATTGGGCTAATTGGGCTGTGTGGGCTGTGTGGGCTGTGTGGGCTGTGTGGGCTGTGAGGGCTGTGAGGGCTGTGAGGGCTGTGAGGGCTGTGAGGGCTGTGAGGGCTGTGAGGGCTGTGTGGGCTGTGTGGGCTGTGAGGGCTGTGAGGGCTGTGAGGGCTGTGTGGGCTGTGAGAGGACACGGTTGGGTTACAAGTGGTTTTTGGATTGCCCCTTCTACAGGCTAGAGCTTTGACTGACTAATAGTTAGTCTTGGTGACCCATGTCCTGGAAATTGGTGGCTTCCTTGTCTTGTGGGTAGTGGCCACTTCAGAACATCTGCTCTGTCTGGTTTTACCCTGGTGGCTGGCTAGTCTCACCAGCCAGTGCTGCTTCTGTGGCGGAAGTGTATTTGGTGGGTAAGTGCTGGGTCTGAAGCTGGGCGTGCTGCTGCAGTCTGGGCAGTTAATCTGGAAGGTGTTTGATCGAAGCCTGTGTGCATTTTTGTCCTTTCCTTTGTGCAGGTGAGAAGATGTGTGTCTGTGTGTGGCTCTGTCTGTGTGTGGCTCTGTCTGTGTGTGGTGCTCTGGCTCTGTCTGTGTGTGGCGCTCTGGCTCTGTCTGTGTGTGGCGCTCTGGCTGTGTGTGTGTGTGGCGCTCTGTGTGTGTGTGTGTGTGTGTGTGTGTGGCGCTCTGTGTGTGTGTGTGTGTAGCGCTATGTCTGTGTGTGTGTGTGTGTGTGGCGCTCTGTCTGTGTGTGTGTGTGTGTGTGTGTGTGTGTGTGTAGCGCTCTGTGTGTGTGTAGCTCTGTGTGGATAGCTTTTTTTGTCGGTGGCTCTATGTGTGGGTGGCTCTGTCTGTGTGAGAGTGGCTCTGTGTAGGTGGCTCTATATGAATGACTGGGTGGCTCTGTGTGTGTGTGTGTGGGTGGCTTTGTGTGTGTGGCTCTGTGTGGGCGTAAATGCAATAAGTCATGCATTTGCGAACGATTAAGCTATTGGCAATGTCAATGACAATGCCATTTATTTTTGATTACAAAAAAAAAAAAAATTATGAGCAATGGCAATAGCTCTACCTTTAATAATGCCGAGACCATTGCATTGTAAATGCTTGTTACAACTTACAATCCCTAAGTTCCGAAGTGAACCATGAGGCAGAAGGGTTCTGGCATTTTACTATAACCATTTTAACATGAGCTAGCTGGTTAGAAGCAGTTTCATTCCAGCAATTGCATTATTTGAAAAAAACAACAGTTTGTCAGACAGAGCACTGGTGAGAAGATCAGCTTGTATACTGAGCCAAGTCTGTGAGGGAAAGGTAGAAGGTAAGTCATTAGTGTTGGAAGAGGACTGTTGGAAAGATAGTTGAAAAAAGACTGCGCTATTATCGGACCAGACAAGTTAAAGTGTCCTTACATTGGTCAAATCGGTATTGTTGTAAAAATACCATCCAATGTATGACCGGCCTGATGCGTTGGACCATCGACTATTTGGTCCAAGCCAAGAGCGCAGAAGGTTTCCAGAGGTATCGGGATCTGATGTGGCCGGCAGGAGAAAATTAAAATCACTGAGGACTGTGTAATTGGAGGATAAAATAATTCCCTGCAAAAGGCTGGTTAGCTCGTGTGGAAAAATATTCTTAGGGCCGGGTGGTCGATAAAGGACCATGCCTTTGAAAGACTGTTGTTTAATAACCTCAATGACAAAGGAGTGAGTTTTGCAAAAGGAGAGGGCTGGAGCAGGCGGCATAATGATATAAATAAAAGCCAAAACCCTCTTTCACACATGTGGTATTCTTTCCGGATCCAGTTCTACAACTGTATGTATACAGAGTCTGCCATGTTCAGAAATCAGAAAGTCAGACATTAACGAAATTCCAAAACAACCTACATGTATATTTTCCAGTGAGACCAAATCTCAGACCCATACAAACTATTTTACTTAGCTTAACATCTCCATTTCAAATCATAGTTAATGCTCATTAATCCCAATGATTCCTGCCCAGAAGCCAGTATCCATCAGTAACATGTAAAAGAAACCTCTGTGGATACTTGTGCAAACTAGTATGCTTCTCATAAAGCCGACTGAGGAACACAGCGTCTTCATAAATTATCAGAATTTCTGGACAACTATCAACGTACTGTATAGATTTATCAAATAGGAATTTTTTCGCCAGCCAGAATGGTTCCTCTTCAGCATGTTCCTTCCAAGTAGCGTCAGGAAAAAAATCTTGTCTAGACTTTCAAAGGAGGACTATTTCTTCTGTTTATTCAGTAAAAAGGGGTCTATCTTTGGTCCTATTCCAGGCTTTTCCTGAGGAACATTATGAGAGACGTTAATTTAAGAGAGACCCTATTGTGACCTGTCAACGTCTTGCTGTAGAGGTACTCTATATTTGAGCTTTCTACTCTTAACTGAGTAGCAAAAAAGAAGAAATACTGTCATCATTCGGACTCCTTCTGCCAAACAGTTTGTCTTTTTTCTACACCCTTAACTCTAAATGCAACATTATTCTGAAAAAGAATTTACAAATCTGCTCTCTGCACTTACACCTGATAGGAAAAGTACATTTAGTGAAGAAGGATTTCAGGACAGTTGTGCATGTCCTTGTTTTTTTACACATTAAAAGGGGCTGGGGGGTGTGGCCAGGAAAGACAGCCGACGGGACAAGCCCTTAGAGAGCTCCATATCCTTACAGGTAGGATCCTATATGATCCTGCGTTTAGATTCAGCTGCTGGTGCCAACCACAGACTAGGGTGCATCTATAACCCTCTTCGATTACTACTGGTGGGTCCCCAACTCTTTGCAGATGCCCCTTCTGCTTCGGAGGTCGGGAGCACCCAGAGGCCTGGCGGACCGCTCGAGGCAGGCCTGACTGTGTCGATTCTTAGCCCTGCGTTAATCTGCCCGGGGGAGCCGCCGGCGATGCTCAGTGACTTTGCCAGGGTCCACAGCGATGTGGAGAGAGGGGCTCATGCCCTGCCTCTGGGCTGCGGCTGACATCCTGATTGATCCCTGGGGCCCTAGAGTGGGCCCCCATGGTCGACATGGAGGCCTTCCTCATGGCGACCTCAGCGACAAGTGCTACATCGGCCAGCCGGGCCCCTTCCCTTGGTGTGGTAAGTGTGGGGGAGGCCAGGGGGAGTGGAAGTTGCGAGCCAGCTTGTGGCCGAAACCTGGCCTTCAACGTCTCTTTTTACCGGCCTGCTGGAGCTGCGTGGGGATTGTCTTGGCAGGAGCGGGCACCCCATGGGAGGGTTGGAGAACCTCGACTGAGTCCAAGCCTGATAGGTCTTCCCTCAGAGTGACAGGAAGATGGGCACTGACCCGCGGGTGTCAACCTTAAAATGGTTAGGGGGCCTGGTTCATGGTGAGTTTCTGGGGCGGAGGCAGGTCAATGGTGGCGCCTGGTGGGGATTTCTGTGGGTCAGTACTGCCCCCCCCCCTTCAGCTTGGACCTACATACAATTACGGGGAGTATTTGGCATCCTGGAGGTGGGCCTAGGGTTAGACACTTGGTTCATAGCCACTTTTCGGGGCATTCACCCGTTGTTCCTTTGCTGCCCGCCGTGGTGGCAGCTATCCCACCCAGACTATGACTTGCGGATGGTCCCTGTGCATTTACTGGTACTGGCGTGGGCCAGTAAATCCACAGGGACCCTGCATCATCCTCTCACTTGCCTTGAGTCGGAGCTTTATTGTCGCGACGCCTCCGAGCAGAAGGCATGCCTCTGCAACATCTTTGCCACTGACACAGCTGGGAGGATTTCTTGTGCTGGCCTTCTCCTTCTTGGCCACGTCATGAAGAAGGACAGACCTCAGAGGCACCAGCAGGGTAATACCATCACACAGTATACTACCCCATGTCAGTTTACTCATAAACTCACCACCAGAAATCCTTGGAGACTCCGGAGCGCCAAGAGCAACCCTCTAGAGCAGCCTTAAAGGAGGCTATACACTGCTCTAGAGCAGCACTTGAGGGGCAGATGACAGGAGGGCAGATAGCAGGAGTCTCCATTGAGGTTAATTTGTTGTGTGCTGGCCACTGCAAGGTCACAGATAAAGTGGAGAATGCAGAGACCAACTTCACGTCACTGCAGGCTGAGGTGCGTCTCCAAAACAACAGGTCTCCCAGCTGTCAGTCGTCTCTAACACCTTGGATAAACGCATGGAGGATGCGGTGTGGTGTTTGCGTCGAAATAATTTGCACCTGTTGGGTTTTCCAGAAAGGTGGAGTGCCAGTTAGCGGAGCAGTTCCCGGAAGACTGGGTGAGACACACGCTGCATCTTAACCATCTATCCAAACTCTGTCATTGAAAGGGTGCAGAGGCCACTGGCTCCGGTCCCTCCTATGGGGTCACCGCTGCGGGTCTTAATTACAAAAATCCTAAATTATAGGGACAGATGCAATCCTAAATGCTGCTAGGGAAACGGCCATCCTGCAATTTGAAAGCCACAATAATGCAATATATCCGGATTATACCCAAAAAGTGCAGGAGTGGCGCGAATCCTTCTTCGAGGTGAAGAAGCAGTTGAGAGAGATGCACATTAAGTATATTCTCCTTTAACCTGCAAAGCTCCCTGTCATTACGGCAAAGAAGTCCCATTCCTTTCAGCGTCCTAGGAGGTGTGGTTCTGGTTGGATTTGGCAGGCAGGATTACAGTGTGCCACTTGATTGATGCAGACCCCTGCAACACCCGCACTGGGCGGTCTGCGGGTAGACGCTAAAGGCACAGGGGAGGAGGTTCTCCAGAGGCTCAGGGTTTTGCCCGCATTGTGGCCAGGGATAGTAGCACCATAGCCTCTGCGACTGCTGAGAGTGCCCTGGTGCCTGAGACATTTATATCTGGTGGGGGGGTTGCTGACACTCCTTCCCAATGTAGTGGCATTGTTCCTGTCACTGTGTCTCCTTAAATAAGTCTTGAAAGATTTCTGTGTGTTTAGAGGGTCTTTTTCCCAATCTGTCACATCCTTGGGGTGGGTGGTCTATTGCCATCACTGTTGTTTTGATCCTGGACATACGGGGTTGCCACTGCGGCATGGTTCTATGGGAGGTTTTGGTAACTATTACTCCTTCTGAATGCCACACTGCAGGGACCGGTCCTTTACTTCCAGGGTCCTGGGCATTCCGTCTTGGGGAGGGTGGGGTTTCTCTTCTAAGGGATGCTGCACCTGCCGCTAGGCATTTTGTGAAAACTTGTTGTGCTGATTTTATCTTGAAAGGGAGGACTTTGAATTGGTAGAGAGTTTTCTTGTGGAAGAGCCTGAGGTATTTCCTGTGGTTTTGGTTCATGGGGATGTGTAGATAGGCGTCCTCTAGATCTATTGTTGCCATGTAGTCTCCTTTTTAGGTCTCGCTACGACGAACGCGCTGAAAGCGCGTTCTCGCTGCGAGAACTATAGGCGGCGTCTCAGCAGTCTGAGAACGACGAAGTGAGACAAGACCTGGCCGCCCGCAGGGTTTCCCCATAGGATAACGTTGTGCGCGCGGCCTGGTCTTGTCTCCACAGCATGGCATGGCAGACAGGATCGCGACGCGCGCCTCTCTGGAATGCAGGGGGAGTCTGCAGAGAGGCAAGCGTCGCTGATAAAAGCTTTGCTGACGTGCTCTTTGTTTCTGGTCGCCCTAACCATGAGCGGCCCCCTCCTTCCTGTTGCTGGAGCAGCTCTGTTTTGTTCTTGTTTACAGTGCTTAGAGTCTGTAACACTGTATGAAGCGCTATATAGAACCACTACTGAGTTCTTTCTAGCAACCGTATACAAAAGCGTGGGGCTGTCTCAGACATCCATCCAAAGTGCAACACAAGGTGGGCCATCATGGTTGAATCCCAACACTACTGAAATCAGCTTCACGGACATAACCAGCTGCCCGTGCACTGATGACTTAAAGACAAGGACTTCGGAATTGTGCGATTCTGTTGCCGCATAATTATGGCTTTGCTACTTTTGACACAATCCATTATCTACTTTAAAATCTGCAGATTTAAAAATTGTTCTTTCTAGTTCAGACAGATCAAAAATGACTAAAAATAAAGCGACGTGTGTTACTGTTCAGTTAAAGGCCTTCTGCAAAGCTGACTGGTCACTTTTCTGTTGCTTATTCGGTATATGGGTGTCAAAGTGGTACCAATTAATTAATTAAAACCTTTGGCAGATAATGTTAACATCTGGAAATCCAAAAATAATGAGGTAATACTAACACAAATGTGCTGCATTACGCTGCTTAATTTGCTATTTCTTGGTGCAAAATCCAGCCAACTCTGCCACATAATTTGACACACCTTTACCACATAATTCTAGAGACCCTACTTATATCCATCATGAGTGCCAGAGTACTCTGGCGATGTCATACGGCCCAGGGAGATGCACACACCCTACACAATGGCATTACCAGCCGATCCAGAGCTGGGGCCTTCTGGATGAGGCATAACATGCGGTATCGAACTCTGCGCACTGGGCTATTACATAGTTTGAATTTGTCCTGTCTCGTTTCCCCGTACGGATTTTGCCAGTGCTTTTTCCTGGCATAAGCAGAACATTCTATGTTTTATTTTTGCTGAGACTGAACTTGCATTGTAAATAAATCAATACACCCACGCAGGATTCCAAGGTGTTTCTTCAGGGGTGCTGTGGGATTCCACAACCTTGCAAGTCTGCTGGCCCTGGTCACCCCTTCTGCCCCCGCCCCCGTCCCTGTTTTTCCTATCTTACTCTTCTGTCTCCCTTACAAGTCTTTCTCTCTCTTGCTCTGGAACCAGGTATGATCATGATAAATGCATCCTGATCCCTAGACATGAGCACAGGTGGCCACCAGCCGCCGCCACCACTGGCACAAATTAAGCATGGGCAAAGGGGTGTACATACACAAGCATGGCTGGCTAGAGACGCCTGTACTCCTCCTAGGGTGCCACAAAACTGCTCTTCCTCACTCCCTGTGATGCCCCGCTCCTCAGACAACCGAGTGCTCTTCCTTACAACACATCACTCCCGGCTCCTTCGGAGACAACTGCGGAATGGCTCATATCTATCTACCTTGGACCCGGCAAGGAAAACGCCTCAGTGCTTCATGTCTCCACTGTCACTCGGACGACATGGACTTGTAAAACAAGCACTGGCAAACCCAATCAGTCACACCTTTTTCTTTGCTACTTCAGCCCTATTGGCTTTTCTAATGTTATTGGCTGATGCGGTGCAAAAAAGAAAAAAATAAGGGTTATTGCAGATATTGCTTACCATAAACAAAGGGGGAAAAAACAGATGCATGTGTCCTTCCACATGCACGTGCTATGTCATGTCCCTACCGCTGTCCCCGCCTGATGAAGTATACATGTGAGCATGCACGCGGTTTCATATGCAATGACCCTGCAGCATTTTCGAGTTTATCATTCGAATATGGAGAACACCAATCTCAGAGTAGTATATTTATATTAAAAAAGCAATAAAATGTGCTTGAAAGCGCTTTTACAACAAGCATTGGCAAAGCCAATAGGTCTTGCCTACTCATGAACTATTGTCTTTGGTACTTTGTTAAGATGCACATTTACAAAGCCAACAGATGTTGCATAGGCAAGACCTGTTGGCTTTGCCAATGCTTGTTGCATGTGGTCAGCGCAAATATTAAAGCAAAACTGCACCGACAGAATGCTGATGAAAAGCAGCCCTATGCCTCAGCTGTCTTCTATAAACGCAGAGGAGCCAAAGGATTAGTAAAAAAAAAAAAAGCATTTGCAATGCAATAGGTCTCGCATTTGCGAGAGTTTAACATATTGGCATATGACAATGCCTTTTATTTATGTTTTAGACACCAACACATAAATAAATGGCATTGCCATTTACAATGCCAATAACTCAAACTCTAACAACTGCGAGACCTATTGCATTGCAAATGCTTGTTGTAGTTTGGGATTATTTCCTACAATGTAGTCATTTCGAAATGTTGCATGCAAATGAATTTGTTTATGAATCTGAGATCTAAAATTGGTCTTAGTGTGAGGCCCTGCTTTGGGACTAAGACGTATGGTGAGTAGTTTCCTTTGTAGTGTTCGCTTTTTGGTATCTGTTCTATTGCTTGTTTTTGCAGGAGTTACTTTATTTCTAATCTTAACTGTACAAGTTCTGATTTGAGGAACTTTTTCTATTTTAGAGGGTTTACTGGAGGCTTTTTTGTTAATTTTATACAATATCAGAGTAGTATCAAATTTAAAATCCAACTGTCTGTTATGTTTTGCCACTGTTGCAGGTGGTGTGCTATCCTGCTCCTACTGGTGTTGTGTGTGGGTCTTCTGTTGTAGGCAAGTCACTTTGAATTTGCTCCTCCGCCTCTCGAGGGCTGACCCCTGCCTCTTCCTCTGCCTCGGAACAGCTGCTTTGGCAGCTGTTGCCAGGCTTGGTACCCGGACTGCTGGTTTGACTACTGTACACTGCCTTGATTTTGTTGTTGTTACTGCAGCTGCTGGCCTGCTGAGAAGACTCCTCATCCTGTGGGTCTTCTGGTGTTAAAACCTCCTCTTTTGAAGGTCCACTCTGTTGTAGGGCACCCATAGCTCTGGCCGTTTCATTATCTTTATCTGTTGTAATGACTCCTCTACTTCCTTTCCAAAGAGGGCGTCTCCTGTGAAAGGTCCGCTAATAATAGAGGTTTGAAACTCTTGCTTGAAGCCTGATATTTGTAACCAGGTATGCCTTCATAGCGTGGTACTGTGCACATTTGTCTGCTGGCTGTGTCGGCTACGTCAAGGGTCGATTTTAGGTAGGTATTGGCTATGTTTTTACCTTCTTGTACAATGGATTTTGCTCTTTTCCTGTCTTCTCCTGGGAGGTTGTTCATGAGTTCCTCAATGTTATCCCATTGTTGATGCCCATACCTGTTAAGAGAAGCTTTGGAATTTGCAATGTGCCCTTGTGTTGCTCCTTTTTCTATTTTTCTCCCCACCATGTCCATTCTCTTGCTCTCTCTTTCAGGGGGCAGCCAGTAGCAGAGTGGGCGTTGTCTCTCTTTCTTGCTTTGGGGACCATGATCAAGTCTGTTTCCCTGGATGTATTTAGGGTCTTTTGTGGAGGGTTTATATTTCTTTTCAACTCTTGGTGTGAACCCCTTTGCTGAGGCTGGTTCTCTGAAGGCTTCTTTGCCCTGATCTAGAATGCTTGGTAGCATTTGGAGCTATTGTGACCCCTCTGGGAAAAAGCACAAGTCTGAACACAGCCGGGGGAAGACTATTGAACAAACGTTGGCTGGAGTAGAGACACTGAGGAAAAAACTCTGATTTTGAGATAGCCATCCATCCCATAAGGGAAGGGGGGAGGGTATTCCAGAATTGAATGGAAGATTAAAGGCCCTCCGTGAGCCTGACAATGTTATACTGCAGGTGCTTCTACCTTGTGTTTGCCACCACCACCCCAGGTAACGGAAACCCTCTGTTTGCAGCTGAATCCTTTTCTGGATTCACATGCTGTGCATTATTACGACATCTAGTGTTTGGGTCCAGAATAGTCTTTGTTGGGGTTTTTTTCCCCTTGTTTGGGGCGTCGTCGACCACTATTTGGTGCTAGGTCCATCCCTTGTGTAACGTCAGACGGCAACCCAGAAGTTTCTGTGTGTGATAGCCATCTTCAGATTTTTTTCCCACTGTTGAGTCTGGAAGCAAAGGGAGACTCTGCAAAGACTTGGAAGAAATCCCCGAAAGAATCACAGAATTCGACTAGATACCACCGATCATCAACTACGAACACAAAGGAGAACAGAAAGAACCTACGTAAACCAATTTTTCTCATCGAGTAAACACTGATGAGACAACAACGCACATGGATCGACAGAGGGCGAAATAGGGGACATGGAAAATACCCCTTTCAAATTCTGCCATAAGTGTCACCACAATTTTGCCCAGCACGATCCACACGATGTCTGTAACCTCTGCCTATCAGATGATCACAAGGATAAGGACTGCGAGGCCTGCGCAGTGTTCGTATTCTAAGACACTCAAGGCACGCCGTCAGCAGAAAGAAGACCACTAGGCAGCCATGTTACAGAGCCAGAAACAACCTTCGTTGAGGAACTTAGGCCTCTAAAGCGATGAAGACGAACAAGGTGTACCCACAGAATTGACGCACCGAGGCTCGGACGTCGAAATATTAGAAGGAGGCGGTGAAAAGAGGCGTACCGCGAAGAAAGCAATGGAGGACACCAAGAAAAAGACGGACAAAGTAAGAAACCCACAACTTTCGGAACCCAAGGACCACAAAAAGAAGGCACAGGTTTAAATAGGCTAAGTCATCCATTTATTGTTGTTTAAAGTCTTACGTACACTCTTCCATTACACAGATGCTGATGTCATGCATGTTTGATCTCTCTGTGGCACAGTTATTTATAGCGAATGTTGATGTTTTCAATACAGTTTTTTAAATAAATGGATAAATAAATAAAAGGGGAGGAATGGTTACCGTAGCAGATCCTTTTGAACCAATGTGGCCCAATTGCATCTGCCCTTTAATCAGTTGCTTGCCAAGTATTTGGTGCTAAATAAAAGATCACACTGCTCCCATTCTGGTGGACGTCCACTGGCCTCCTGTAGAGGCCTGAATTGCTTTTCAGATAGCTAGCGTTACATTTAAAGCTCTTCACTTTGATCAATCATTATCTCCAGAAGACTATTTTTAACCCCTTCGCTGCTGGCAGGATTCCCCTGCTGTGCTGGGGGCGGGGGCGCGCACAGCGCCCCCCATGCTCATGACGAGCTCAGCTCGTCATGAGCCACGGCGCTCCGGTGATCATGACGAGCTCAGCTCGCCACGACCACGCCCGTTTAATGGAACGCTCAGCACAGCAGGGGAATTAGCCCAGCGTGCCAGCATTCCACGGGCCATGACGAGCTCAGCTCGTCATGAGCACTGGAGCGCCGTGGCTCATGACGAGCTGAGCTCGTCATGAGCACAAGAGGGGTTAATGGATCGCTATGCACGATGAACACAAAATAATTTTGAAAAGCCCTCGACCTCGAAAAAAAGAAACATTTGAACCTCCCATCCTTGTGTTGGACCAAATTAACTGTACTCTCCTGGAGGACATTAGTCTAGCTTCTGGATAATTAAACTTTCAGAAGACCAAGCAATGCATTTATAAATCTAGTTTTATAAATCTAGTTTTCCTACTTTAATTAATGGTATTGCTGTATTTCTGGCTTTAAATAACAGATGTTTGTTCTTACTGTTGCTTTGTATTCCTGTGTAATTAGTTTTGTAAACTGCAAGAGCGCCACTATCTGAATTACATACACTTCATTATGCCTTTCATTTTTGGGAAGCATAATTGTGAACGAGAGAAGTTAAGTATCAAACTATCTTTCCAACCTACCTTCCTGTTACAAATCGCTGAGACAGTCCACCAATGTGTACATTTACACACTGAACAAATAATTTACACTAGCGAACATATTCCAGTTGAATAATTTATGAGACACACAGTTCTGAGTCACCTGGTATTTCCTCCTGTGGGAAACTATTGGAATAATGTTCATACTACAGAAATAACATTCAACTGATTGCATGCTTCAGAGTAAGAGTTAAGGGTTGATATTTTCGTGTGAATTCCACAGAGAATCAATAAATACTTTCTTATACAAGTGCATAAAATGAAAAAATATATGTTCATCCCACAACAATTTGAATGAGCTATTTCCAACAAACTCTGCGATCGCGCTCCACAGATGATACTTTGCATGGGATTGTTTATTACTAACAACTTCTCCCTAACACACATTCCGATGCAATAACTACACCAGCTTTCACCCTGGATTGAACATAAACAAAAGCAACAGAAATAAAAATTCACATGTACTGGCCATAAAAAAAGCTAGTACTATCGAGAAACATTTTTAAGTGCGAAATATCATATATAAAGAACTTGTCTACTCACACTGTGTTAAAAAAAAGTTAGCACTACGGTCCATGCAGCAGTCCAAACATTCAATTACTACTAATTGGGTGACACCAGTGGTCACCACTCCAATACCAGTTGTGATTTTGGAATCTAAATTTCAAGTGAAATGATCATTTTATAAAGTGTAGCAAAATCTCACCATGATGCAGGATGCACAATACATCTAGGTATGTTGATCTTTAACCGTGGAACAAAACGTACCTGTGCAAAAGGGTCATTTGGTTTACTGCCCACCCTTCCACCATCTGACACACGAGAGGGACATGGTGAATCCGGATACGAGGACTCCACCCCATGCAGTTTTCTATCCGTATCAACGTCTTCCCTCGATAAATCTGAGTGGGGGCCGTCCAGCTCCATCGGGGTGTGACATCCATTCTCTGGCTCTGAATCCTGGTCCCCTTTACCGTCTCTGTCGTCCTTGTTGGTGGCTGCTCTGGTGATGACACCAAACTTTCTCGTCCTTTTGCCATTCTGGAGGGCTTTGACACTTGGTTGTGAGGTAGGAGACGCTTTGGGTTCACATATACTGCTATTGTTTGGACTTGAAGGAGGAAGAGGGGCTTTGCGTTTAATGCGACGCAACATGATCAGGTAGATGGATCCGCCATTCCAACACTGTTCGGCCAGGTAGCTGCAATAAAAGGAGACACATTTTAATTAAAAAGGATTCGGTCTGACAACATACAAACACTTTGCATATCAACCCATATGGTGCACTGGCATTTCTAAATACATAACCTGCTATCAATTATCAACACATGCCAGAAATCATAAAAAATACTATCTGGGATCTTAGTAGGCATATGCCTTGTTCAGTTATGAAGTAAGCAGGCAGGAAATCTTTTAGGAGATGACCATCTGCAATGGATTCTTAGTATAATTATACTTCACAGCAAAACTTATTGAAACAAAGGTTTAGGGAATGTACATAAGCCGACATTGATTTTCTGTAAAATGTTTACCCCTGGATTTCAGGTCTCATCGTAGGTTTGAAGATGACCTACTCAATGATAAGTGTATTTTGACATCATGGGAGTTCGGTGGCGAGTGTTAAATTTAAAAACTCAACTCAGAGAGGAGAACACATATCAATAAAGGTAAATGAACTATGGTCTCAAGAGGCAGGCTACTTCTCTGCCCATAACCTGACAAACCCCAGTTTCAAATATATGTACATTGCATGTGCAAAACCATCACAATCACACCGCTGTGTAGGGTAGTTCTTCACTTTATCCTTTGCACCAACAAAAATCAATCAACAAGGCAACATTTGTGAGAAACTGCATTTGCATATGAAATGCTCTCTCTATCTTAAATAATTCTTCTTAGAGTCCCTGCAATCAGTTTTTGTATGCGGAAACAAAATGCACAACTAGCTATCTGTTTGGTTGCCAACACCAGAGGAAGGACGTGTACTGAAACAAAGAAATGAAGAGAAGAAAGAGAGCTCTTATTTAGATCTACAACCGAGTCTGTGCTTCTCATATCCTCCAGGCATACTGAAATCCAGAGGCGGTGAGTGCAGCTACGTGATGTCATGCCTCTTCTTTCCATTCATCTATCACTGCATAATGATGCACCGCAGGTGGGCCGTGGGACATGCCACTGGAAAACTACTGGGCCCCGTAAACTAACCGTGCATAGACTGTAAAGCGCGCCAGCCCTTCTACTTATATTTCAATAACTCCTGCACACATGAGAACATCCCTATGGGTCTAAGAAGGTTTTCCTTTTCCTGGTGTTGGCAGACTCATTTTCTACCTTGGTCATAGATCTGCATGGGAACACTTTCCCTCTACACATACTTGAAAGCTTGGAAAGTAAAAACAAGAGTTTTATGAGCTGCCATAAAACCAGCCCTTTTCACTAGTTCAACATGTTTCTAACCACATCCAGACCAGATAGAAATGCCTCACGCGCCTCAAATATCTCTCATCCGCACAGAATTAAATTGTTTAGCAATTCAGCAGAATCGTAATGCCTTTGAGTGTGGTGCATGAAAGGTAAGGTAGGAGTGTATGAAATAATCACATGATTACCAGTTAAGACTATCAAAAACACTTTAGATGCAACCGAATTCCTCAGGAAGCATCCATAGGGCACTACACAAAGTGGATCACACTAGAGCAACACCTCAGTTCCAAAGCAGTTCACAGGAAGTTTATTTAGGGATATAGCACAAAATAACACTATATAATTTAACATCGAACCTCATAAACAAATCACTGAATAACATAAGCATCAAAATATGTATAAAGCGAGAGACTCCACTAAAACATTCATTTAGTGGACATTACATTCATGATCTATAATCCTCGCTAAAAGCAATAGAGGTCAATTAATTCACTCGCCATCTAACTTCCAAAAAGGAGCTCCTGCTACGTGTATTTCATTTTAGTTAACTAAGAGATACCTGCTACAAAAGGAATTGAGCTTTGTTAATCTGTGACCACTCTTCCACAGATTGTATTCTATTCTCACCCCCCAAAAAAACACAACTGTAGAGCTTCTTCTAAAGTCTGTATATTCATGCCAAACTGAGTTCTTTCAATCCTGGACATACTGCCAAGCGTGTTATTTCTGGATCGAGACTGCATACAAGACCTTTCGTGTCCTGAGCCTTTTCTAGATGCCGCCCAACAATTACAGAAAAAAATAGTTTTTATTGCGTTTTCCACAAGAGAACTAATTTTCAAAACTGTGGGTGGACGCAGTCACCTGTAAACTTTCCTGACAAACTCCTTCAATACCCACCCAAAGCCCTCCCATTGGGTCACGCCCAAGCGTCAAGAAAGAGTCATATGTCATCAACCTTCCATGTTCACAGAGGAGTTGAACCTCAAGGCCGTGGAGGAATCAGTTAGCCCCAATGAAGTCAAAGTTTGAGAGCAAGTCAAGACTCTATGGTCTTTGATAAGGTACAAGATAAACGGAAAAGTGGTTTCACCTTTGCTAGGCTTCCTTCGTTTACTTTGTATTGTGCTTCTTGGGGGTGAGGTTGGTGTCAATGGTGAATCTAGTGACATGGCATGGAATGAAAGTTAGGGTTTGAATCCATCACAGTTCATGCTGCTGAAAGATGTTTTTGATTTTACAGTTTGTGATCCTGCTTGAGTTTTTCTACTTCTCAATATAATTGTCTCACCACCTTAACTACACTCAGGGTCAAAGAAATGTTTTAAACCAACGTGGGGTTTACATTTTGAAGAGAAACATGAAAATGTTGATAGTTGATATTTACCTTGAAGAAGTTAAAGAATAAAGATCATCTACAAACTCATGAAGATATTAAGTAACAAAACTATTAAGTGGTGTATATTGCTGTCAAAACAGTAACCAAAAGGATGAGGTTTTGTACACCATAGAATTGAAAAGTATATATTAACCCTCTAGCCGGTTAGCAAATACACAGAGGTTAAGTTGTGGCTCAGTGACACTAAACCATCAATTGGTTTGGTACTACAACCACCACCAATACAGCAACCTGGACAACATCCTCAATCACTTAGGGCGCAATTTAGATTTCGGTGACTAATATAAATCCCATAATATTCTATGGGATTTATATTTCAATGGGCGGGATATCCGCCACCATTGTAATGGAGTAACTGGTCCGTCAAAATCTAAATCAGGCCCTTAGCATGAGCACAAAATGAGCATAAAGTATCATCTTCCTGCCGTTACTGAACTTGCTATGGGCAGTGGACATGCACCACCTCTATAACAACAGCAAGAGGGGTTATTGAGTTTAGTTCTCCATGCAGACAACTGTGCATGCCCCCCTTAGAGAAGGTAGCACAAGCCCTTCATCCTTCCAATGTTGACAAATCATTGGGTTGTATTACAGTAACCCTGAATAACTCGATATCACATTGTAGCTAAAGACACAAGATTAGGCACTGATAGTTATAAAGTACAAATCTAGCTAGGAAGAAATGGAGAGCTTTACATTACATGGGGTGTTGGTAGTTGATTGACAATATTGTGCACATCAAGTGGGGATTGCACAAGTATATTTCTCACAATCAATTTTAATATTTTTAGGCACCGGGAACTTAAGTGATTTGAGCAGAATCCCCTAGAGAAATTTTTCTTCGGTGTTTCTGCTATTTTGGGAATGCTTATCCCCTCTGTCACCTCGAAAACAGCTGTATTACTGCCCTTAGAAGGTGTTCAACTCTGAATGTTTTCTTGGTGAGAAACTAACTCCATATGCTTGATAAATACACAAAACAAGCACGTTTGTGGGTGTTCACTAACTTCTGCAGTTTAGTCAATCCTGGAATGCCTACAACCCCCTCCCCCTCCACACGATGAGATTAATTCACATGCAAAATTACGCCATACAAGTGCTCATGCTGGTGTAATTTTACAAGTGAGTAAACTCATTTAGGAGGGCAAATAAATGTTTTATGACAAACAAAGTTGAATCTACACTTGCAAATGCTGCTCCTTGTGCAAATACCTTTGCAGATTAGACCCTATGTCTATATTTCTTTAGAGGTGATGACTTGAAACAGGGAAAGGGTTTTATTTAAAAAATAATGAAACCGATTCGTTCAAATAGGTTATAAAAGTTGTAATAGGATATGGTCTCACAACGACCACGTTTTAACTGTACCCTGCCATTTTAAGGTCTAGCTTGACAGCTCAGCTGTCACCACACTATGTGATCAACCTAAAAATGGTGGAGGACAGAAGTACATGTTTTGTTTATGCAGCTGCATGAGCCATCAGCAGTACGGCTGCCTAGAGAAGGCTCACTAATGTGCATAAAGCATGAAGCTTAAAATGGGATGGAGCTTGAACTTTCAGGAACACTGCATAGGCCACTGTTAAAGTGTCTTAGATAAGTAGATCATTTATGGTGTTTCTTCTGGCAGCAGCACAGATCCCCTTCCCTTGGGTCTGGTGGCTTAGTGGACTAATGCGTCCACTGTAGGGGCCTGTGTTTGACCTGATGATTACAGGTTCAAATACAGGCGGTTCCACTTTCATCCTTCTGAGGTCGATAAAATGAGTACCATTGAGGTTGGTAGCAATAAACATATGCTATTTAGCGTCAAGATACCCTTTTTGATGAATTTGCGCTTTACAATTACATTTTATTTATGTTTTCTATCATCAACTACAGACTTTAGAGAACAGTTGTATTTTTGAAAGCAGTATAAGATGTCCAGGGCTACAGTAATTCCCATGCATTTTTAAATCTGCATTGAAGGAGCAGCCGTCGCTATAAATTATGTAATCAATAAAAAAACGTTCTCGCAGTACTAATGAGAGAGGGGCTTATGCTCCACCCACATTCTAGTTTATGTAAGCAGATAATTACATGGGGCCAAAGTTTCGTTCTTCCACAAAAAAAGTGCTTTTATTGCACTTTATGGCTTGTGACAAAGCTTGCACTCTACACATCGGGACTGAGTTGGTGGTGGAAAACCAATGACAAAACATATAGTTCTGACTGGTGTGCAGGGAAGAGTTGTGCCAGATGCCAGATTTCTTGTCTGCTTATCAAGAAAAGTTATGACAAAGACGTAGGCTCGCTTATGTATTGTGAACAGCATTTGGTAAAGCTAATAGGCCTATAATAGTGGACTGGTATAATACTATATTACAGACTGTACACAGATATTAGGTTACATATAATCTCACAGACTACCGTAGTAAACAAGTGTACTGGTGTTGGGAGCAGAATGTTTTCAAGTTAATGGTTCTTGTTATGCCTTATGAAAAGAGTTGTGTATTATTTTTCCAACTACAATTCTGTAATGGTTTGTAATTTTATTACTGTGAGTACAATGGTTGCCAATGTTTGCACCCTTTGGTAAGCCTGTGTTGTATACTGTGTAAAGCCAATAGTAAAGGCTATAGGTCTAATCTGTTTACTGAGAGAAGTTCTGTCATATTCCTAGTGTGACTGGTGAGCAAGGCAAAGCAAGAAGTTCTGACTTACTTATTGTGAAAACATATGTTAAAAGCAAAAGACTTTTAGGGGTAAATCATTTTTACACTGTGCAAAAGACTGGAGGCTGGATACAAATGAATCACGCACATTGCTGCAGTAAGCAAGGGTTTTAATGACCCACCCGAACGATGGGCATAGAAGATTTGCACTATGGCAATCCTCAATAGGCTCTGTCAGCAAGAATTTTATATTGCTTTTTGAGAACTGTAATTTTGTACATATTTGTAATGTTATTACTGCATACCTGATGGTTGCCTTGTCGAAATGATTATGCCCAACAGTAAGTCGGTTATTGTGACATGCCAATGATAAAGGTTATGGACCTGATTGTTTATTATAACGAGTGCAAAGCTGTACAGGTAGTAAAGACCAAACTTATTCCAACTGTTTTATGCGGTCAATAAGTCTTTCCAGTGAAGATGGATTCCACCTTGGACCAGGTGCAGATTATAGGAAAGTGCCCTTTTTGTATGGTCATCCCCCCCACGCACTTTTTGCTCCAATGCTGATGGTTACGACTCTGATAGTGCACTCGATCCTGCTACCCTGGCCCCAGTGCCAGAGCTCTCTCCCTAAAACTGTTATGCATAAATTGGCAACCCCAATTGGCAAGGACCGCCCTTATAAGTCCCTAGTATATGGTACCAATAGTATCCAGGGCATGGGAGGTAAAAACTGGTGGAACTGGGTCCCCGGGGCTTGCAGCACTGTTTGTGCCACCAGGCATGTAATTGCAGACTGGAGGAGCAGTGCAAACTGCTCAAACTCGTCTTTGCCCTCACCATATGCGGCAAAGTCAATGCACTATATCTGATATACACCCATAATCTGACAAAGAGGTCTGAAAGGAAAGTGCAGTCCCTCCCCACTCCCTACTATGCACATCCATCATCTGAGAGAGAGGTCTGAAAGGAGAGACCAGTCCCTGCCAACACACTACTACACACACCTATTATTATAGAGCGAGGTCTCAGCAAAGAGGCTAGTCCCTCCACTCTTCCTACTACGCACTTACGTAATCTAAGAGGGAGGTCTAAAAGGACATGCCAGTCCCTTCCGACAATCTATGCACACTTGTCATCTGAGAGAGGGATTTGAAAGAAGACGCTAGTCCTTCCCCACACCCTGCTATGCACGCCCATCATCTGAGAGAGCATTCTGAAAGGAGCTCAGTCCCTTCATACACCCTACTATGCACATTTATTATAGAGAGAGGTCTCAACAGAGAGGTCAGTCCTTCCACATACCCTAATACGAACCCCGTTATCTGAGATAGAGGTATTAAAGGAGAGCCCAGTCCCTCCCCACACCCGGTATGCACACCTATAATTACAGAGAGAGGTCTCAGCAGAGAGACCAGACCCTCTAGACACCCTACTACAGACAACCGTCATTGCGAGAGTAAAAACACCCCAAAAAGATTGCTAGTGACATGTCTTGATATCAGAGTTACAATAACTGAGTAAATAAACTATTCCTATTAAATATTTATCTGTTAAATAATCACACACATTTTACAAAGATTTTCTAAACTGTGTACCATATCTTGGATTGTTACAATAAAAAAAAATATTTTACTAAAACAATGTCTGAACACAACATATATCATTAAGTCATTCTACCACACATACACTCACAAAAAAAACTAGACATTCACTGAAAAATCCAAGGGTTAAAGTAGTGTTATAGTAAGGTGCTAAAAATATATGTTTTTGTATTTTTTTTTTAACTTTTAGAAATTTACTGAAAAATCAAAGGTTGAAGTAATGTAATAGTTAAGTGAATTGCTCAGTGACAAACATTTTAAACAAAAAAAAAGCACAGAAATTCAGCAGTCATAGTTAGCAGCACTAACTATAACTTGTGTC
Source organism: Lissotriton helveticus (assembly GCF_964261635.1). Classification (NCBI taxonomy): domain Eukaryota; kingdom Metazoa; phylum Chordata; class Amphibia; order Caudata; family Salamandridae; genus Lissotriton; species Lissotriton helveticus. The sequence goes on from NC_136059.1 coordinate 314,263,475, forward strand.
TCTGCTATGTACTGCTTATATGACATCACTGATGACATCTCAAATGACATCCTTAAGGACATCACTGATGCCATCATCCACTTTCTTTTTTACACATTACTCTATGGATGGGTATAGCTTTAGAGGTCTAAATGTAAGTACAAAATGCCTCAGAATAATATGAACCATTATACATGCCATCACAGAAATAACTCACTTAGCTGCAGAAATATTTGGTTGTATACGACATTGATCCTATACAGATATATGCACTTCCAACACTAATTCAATTTCGACCACAACTGGCACCACTGGGCTATCCCTCAATTGTACAATATGCAATAAAGTCTTACAAAAATACGTACATTTCATTTTTTATATAAAATGTATTATTTTTTCCTGTATCTTTTTTCCCAATTATTTTTTCAAAACATGTCTTAGATAGTGAAACAATAATTTGTTTCTTTATATCTGTATATACAATAATTCAAATTGATCCTATACCATACACTTCACAGGCAGCATCGTTCACATCAACAATCACCCACAGATATATGGGAAACTCTCATTGGATAGGATGTTTGATTTGTAAACACCTGTTCAGAGAAAGCCAAGTTCCTAAAAATACTTAACATTTGTTGCAAAAACAATGACCTAGTATAGACAGCTTTTACCTGAATAAAACCCCTGACAGTCACTGAACCTACATTGAGAAATGTCGTGGATATAAATAAGAAGTAAATACTGTGAACAATATTGACTCTATGGAATGAGTTTATTCTGCACCAGATTGTTTGCACACAGTGAAACTCTCATGCCCAATACACTATGGAGTAGTAAAAAGTATATTCCAAGCACAGTGTGCACCCTATGCCAAACTTGTGAATATTCACTTAAAATAACCATGGTCTGAAGGTGCAAAAGATCATACTACCTGCAGCCTTCATACTGTGGAGAAAACTTTACAGACAGCCCATCTTCTGAAGCAGAACAAGCACATGTACATAGGTTAGTACTTGGAGCACCCAGTCTTCTATGCTAAGTAGAAAGTGTCATGCTGAGATTAGTCTATCTAACAGCTCAAGGCTGCTTACAACATTTAGTATGCATTACGGAGAATCTTTGCATTGATGTAAACTTTTCCTGCAGTACCAAAAAAACTTGTGAGGAACAGAAGTCAACTGTTACCTACAGGCATAGTCACTCTTCAATGCAAACATGTATAATGTATTCAATACCTCTACACAACTATGGTGCAATAAGAGTGCATGCATTTTGTAAACACTTTCATCCATTAGCTGGACACAGGCTATACAACATTAGGTACAAATGTAATATGGTGGTTACCCACCACTATGTAAGCTATAAAAACAACCTTACAAACTTATTGGATGATGTCATCAGTGATGATCTATTGCATCATTTATGACATCTCAAATGACATGTCATGAGTGATGTGATATGTGAGGTCATAAACAGTGCATGGCAGGGGTGCAAGTTCTACTTAGTACTGCTAACTATAACTGCAGAATTTCTGGGGCTTTTTTTGTTTCAAATGTTAATGTTGTCACTGAGAAATTCACCTAACTAGAACATTATTGTAACCTTTGTCTTTTCTCTGAGAGAAAAATAAATATATATATATATATATATATATATATATATATATATACACACACATATATATGCAACCAATTTATCCTTGATTGAAGACGCACTGTAAAACATTGATATATATATATATATATATTTGTATATCCAAAGGTTAAAGGGCTAGATCACGCCATGAGTGATGTAATATGGGAAGTAATTAGCAGTGCACATTGAAAAGGAAGTCAGAGAAATGCGATTTCAAAGCTGTTCATCATTGAGTAAAAAAGTATGGCAATTATATGCAATAAAAAAGACTGTTACTTCTACAGCCAGAACAAATAGTAACATTTTGTTTACAAAATATCACACCATGTATTGTGTGCAGGCAAAATGAACCCTTCAACGGAGAACCGGTTTTCCAACGTTCACATTCCCCTCTACTTTCTCTGAAGCCACTCTAGGTTGACAGCAGCAAGGGTGCTGACAGGAGAACAATGCAAGGACTCAGAGGCGATAAAGTAGTCCCAGGCGCATCCCTCCGCACTCAATGGACGTCCCACAACGAGCCGCTTCCCACAACGGTCCCTAATCCATTCCCACTCCCGGCCGCGGCAGATGAACACCACTATTAGACTAGAATGCGACTTTGATCATTTCTTGCTTTTTCGTCGGCTTGATTCCCGACAATTAAGAGCCTATTCATCACCATGTTGGGATGACGTTCAGCATCCGAAAGCGAGGCTTTGTTTTATGCCAGGTGCAGAATGCTGATAAACAAGCCGCGGGATGACTGGGAGCGGAAGCAGATGTTTCGCTTTCTGAAGGCCGTTGGCTTGTCACATAGGTGTTCATGCCTTGTATGTTTTAAAGCAGCAGTGAAAGCCGGCTTGACCACGTCGCCACCTGCTCTTTTTAACTGTGTAATCCATGTGACCCGTAAGAGTAGCGAGGAGGTGAGGGATTACTAAAGTTTACTTATATCCACGGAGTTACGGGCAGATAGAAGATTGCGCCTCCCACGAAAAACAAGAACGGAAACCCTGAAGGAGCCTCTACGGACTACAGAAAACAGGATGGCTGTTGACACTAAAAGAAATAGAAGAAAGACGGCGAAGGTATATAATCAGGTAGGCACAGGTGCCCACACTAGAATGCTCGTTATTCCGTATATAATACAAAGGTTAAAAGACTTGCCGAGGCATGTAAACAGGCAGATTTGCGCACACAGGCATCGCCCATGCACACCTATAAACGCATCATCTACACACACAACACACGAATGCACACCGACCTTCACCATGCCAGGAGAGCTAGTCGGCATTCCATCAAGTAACAAGAAAATGGCTCAGCGAGTTAAACTCTCGCGAATGACATCGTATGTATTCTGCAGAACGCGTTTAAAAGCCGACTTCCATCCTTCTGATGTTAATACGATGATTGCAAATTAAATGGGAAATAGTAACACCTGCCATTTATAGTGCAAGGAAATGCCTAAACCGTATGAAGCGCTATATAAAAGGCAATGTGTTATTAAGATGTTCATTCTTTTCTACTAGACTGGTGTATCCTCTTCAGCTCTGGTTTGCTTCTCTCGTGATAGTAGGAATGAGGTCTTGTTGTCAACACAAAAGAGGAAATGGGGGGGCAGCACAGAGGACTGGGAGCCAACCTGGGGCCATACTATGGAGAGTGCCCTGGGGGTGCAATTAGCACCTGCGTTCACCTCCTCACACTTTGATATACAGAAGGAGCCACAGATGATTGTTTGGCCCCTTCTGGAATAGCGATCGCATTGGCTCCAGCGCAATCCCAAAAGTGTGTTCTCATTTACACGAGGGAACATTTTGCCTCTGCATCTGCACCGTATTACAGACAAAGTTGCTGAGGCAGGGAGCTGTAAGAGGTCAACTGATTGTGAGCCAAATACGAGGTAGCGCAGACTCGGTGCTCCCCCTCGGGGGGCAGCCAGGCCTGGACTGGCTGTTGTGGGCACCGGGCAATCCCCTGGTGCGCCGCAAGGGTGGGGTCGGTTTTGGGCCCCTGGGGGCCGTTTTTGTTACAGAGCCGTTTATACAGCATAGCTGCAAAATTGGCCCTGCAACAAAATCGGCCGAAAACCGGCCCTGCCAAAGAGCTCAACAGAATACGGCCTGTGGAACACTCAAACCCTGCAGTCAGCCAAACATGGTGGCCACCTTGATTGTGCGTTTAACCACGTCAAAGTCCGCAATGCACTACTGACGAATAAGTAACACTTGCAGCCAGGGCCCAAGTTCTAAAAAAAGAAGTGGGGGAACGCTGTCACCGGAAGTGACGTCACGACAGGAAGTGACGTCACGAAAGGTGGCTTGCACCATCGGGCTCATTGCCTCCCCTCGCTCACCCCTTAGATGCGATTGCATCTGAGAAGTCAGCGTGTGAGCAGCGTGCTGTGAGCTCCGAGCTCCTCCTCCCAGAGAGGCCAAAGATTAAAGTCCAGCTGTTTGGCAGGGGGGACAGCGTCCACCCGGTAAAATAAGTGGGGGGATGCCGTCCACTCAAGTGGTACCCCGCCTCGAGTCCTGCTTGCAGCCAGTGCAAACTAGTTCTGGGTTTGAATATTTCAATGTCAGACCAGTACCAGGGCAAGAACACAACGAACTAACAGCCCACCTACATACTAAACCTAGATTTCCATAAAATAACTCATTGACTGTATCCTTGTCTGACCCTATACAGCGCTTTGCAGCCTTTCAACTAGATTTACGCTATTCAATTACCACATACATCCCATTACCACCTATCCCATTACCACATCCTTCCCAAACTAGAACCCATCCCCTTACCACATTCATCCCATACTAGTACCCTAAAGCACATAAACATGTCTGGGTTTGTTGTTTGGCCCATCAGCGGCATTAATATATTTGTAATTTGTGACTTTGGATAGAGCGTTATAAATTGGGAACGACGAGGAAAAGGCATTCCAGGTCTTGTACGTTTATTCTTGAGATTATGAAGCAACATATATGTAATGTGTTTTTTCTATATTCATCAGTTATAAAAATTACAGAGTAAAAGCCTCAACAGACATAAGTGTATAAAAGATGTCCGGAAATCATGTTTACAGTTTGTTTTCAAAGCGCATTAATAACAGGATGCATCACAAAGAGTTACTCAACATCGAATAGGAAGGAGAGTGTAGTCACTGCACCTTCACTACACTCTCCGCAGTGAAAATTCAAAGTGCAATTTTAAATCCACAAAGATACAGAATACCACTAATGTAAGCAAATCACTAAGGATTGTAGTTTCACAGATTTGTGGCTAAAAGAATTAAGGGCCTGATTCAACAGTGACAGAGTACCCTCTGCACCAAACTGAAGGTCCGCCCGCCTCATTTAGAGTCAGGCGGCCCGCCAGTATGTCAACAGTGGAGACCACTCCGACTCCATTGCTGAGATACGCCTCTATAGCCGCAACAGAGAAGGGCTATCAGAGGACTGGCCATTTGCCCGCCCTATTTAGAATGAGTAGACAAATGGCCTGACGGGACAGTGAAAACTATTAAAAAAAAAACCTGTGCAATAGTAGAAAACTCCAACGTTTAAGGGGAGGGGGTTACTGTTCTTTTTTTTTTAAGTTTCAAAAAGAAAATCTTGCTTTGGGATTTTTTTTGGGTAAATTAAAAAAAACGTTGGAAGCCTGCCACACAGCTCCATCATGTGGATGGAGCCGTTTGGCAACCTTTCAATGCATTTACAGGAACCACCATGACGGCAGCTCCTGTAAATGCAAGAAATGTCTGATGGGCCAGTGGACAGCTCAACATTTGGCAGACGGGTACTACCTCAGGGCGATGAAGTACTGTTGAACATACTCTTGTTCTTACTGTATCGTGTTGTTTATTTCCATGCATGTACGTCACTGTTGCCAGCCAATGTTCATAGGGCTATATAAGTGACGTCATCGCTGTCACCCGGCATTCTGACAGCTGTCACTTCTTATTGCAGTTGTTTTCCCTTCAGCTCCCCGTGGGCCTTTTATCCTAATAAACTCAGTGTTTAACTTATCGTTATTGCTGTTATTATTGGCCCCCCACTACAAATGGCGACGAGGACGGGATCATCAAAGGTCTACGGGTGAAGCAGCGTCTGTGTGCCGGACCGCTCTTTGATTAATAAAGCCGGCGGAAAATCGGTATATTTGCAGTTGAGGGAAAAACATTGAAGATAACAAAGCAATGAAGTAAGTGTGCATATAAAATAAAGCGGAGATTCACTTCACTTAAAAACAGCGCAGGAATTAAACTGAAGAGGAGATTCTGCATATGTGCACTAGCCTTCGGCGTAAGCGTAAACATCGATTTAATGCGCTCTGTCTGTGCTAGTGAACTATCTTGTTAAATAGCGCAGCAAATAGTGACGGAAAGGAATCCTGCATTTGTGCGTTAGCTTACGGCGAAAGCATACAATTGCTAATGAAAGTGAACTGACTGCTTATAAGCGCTGCCATAAGGAGAAACTGATCCGGATGTTAACAATAAATATCTGTTCGAATAATTGTTTAGAAGAAAGCTTAACTCAACTTTAAAGCTGCTTTTTGCTGAATCTATTCAAGACGCTGAGGGAAGTTGCCGGCGTGTGAGGAAATCCTCTCAGAGGTGTCGCGTGAGGCATGCTGGGAGAAACAGCTGATTGCTGGATAGGATTGGATAAGCAGGTCATACGTCATAACATGTGACCTCGAGCGGCCATTTTGAAAAAAAAAAATCTCCTCAGAAATACCGATGCTGTTGTAATCGACCTGATAAAAAGATTTGAATATTGATAATATTCAGAGAAAATGGAGCGGTGAACTTATATTTGAAATTTACATAAAGAGAGCATAATATAAGCTGAATCTGTGAAAATAAGTAATAAATATATGTGGAAAATTAGTACGGTTTGGTAAACATTATCTGCGCCATCTTGCCTTTTTCCCCGGATGCCACACTTTTTGTCGTGTGCACCCGCCATTTTAGGTGCCTCGATCAGAACCACCCTCTGCACGCCACTGGCCCCCAGCATAGCCCTTCGCCCTCGCAAAGCCCGCACGCTGACAACCCCCACACTCGCATGCCTTGGATCATAAACCCCCCTCCAACACAGCTCTGCCTCAGAACCCCATCCTGTTCCCAGCGCGACACCTCCCTTCATTCCTTTTCATGGTCCCAGGCCCTTTGATACCAACCCCCTTTTCCTGTGTGCCCGTTTGTCTTCCTCGTTCCCAGGCCACCACCTAGCTCTGCGGATACTGTTTATTGCCCCCCCCCCCGTACAGTAGGAAGCTTCCCTCAAATTGATCAAAGCCCCAACCCTATGAGATCCGATCAACCCCACACATCCCGTGAATCGGCGGGATGTCCAGCTGCGCGATAATCATCACCTGTTGCGACCGGGGTGGGGACTTCAACTGTAAATGTGTGTGGGAACGGGCCTGTAGGGGAGATTCAGAGGATGTCCTTTCATACTTCAAAGCATTACAAGACTGTGTTACCTGCAATAAAATTTATTTAACTGTGTATAAGAGGCCAGGCCTCAGAGATGCGGTTAGAGCACCTCGTGACGATACTGGCTGTCTGAACTGATGTGTTCTCCTCCGGAGAGAATAAACCTTGTTTCCTGCCTTCCAGTCTCCAGCGCCTGCCTCTTCATTGATTAATATTTTGTGAGTTAAAGAGGCGATACCGCCGGGCAAATATTGATTGTCCATTGACCTTAGTTTTAACATATAAAGTATTGGGGAAAAAAATTTGACTGTTAACAACACACAAGCTCTGAGTGTTACATAAAAAGAACTTGTGCATCTGAAATAAATAAATTACCAAACAAGTGTAGGGGAATGGCAGAAAGTAACAATATATGTGCTCCACCACGCTTTCTTGATGATCCAGGAAAGCCAACTATGAGATGGAAGAAATGGATAAGAGCATTTGAAAACTATATTATATCCATTGATGGCAAAGCCTATGATGCGGAGAGGAAATTGTCTATATTATTTGGCCTTTTAGGGAAAGCTGGTCAGGATGTATTCGATAGCCTACCTGAATATGAAAATCCACCAGGCACATTTATTCCGTTAAATGAGTATGAAGAAGCTATAAAAAGGCTAGAGAAACAATTTGATGAGGAGAATAATGTCATGGTGGGTAGGCATAAATTCGCTTTGAGGAGACAACAGGAAGGAGAAACCATAGATGAGTACATTGCATGTTTAAGGATCTTAGCTATGGAATGCGAATTTGAGGACATGACTGACATTTATATTAGAGACCAAATTGTTTTTTATTGTTATTCAAAAAAGGTGCAAGAGAGGCTATTGGCATGTAAAAAACCAACTTTGCAAGAAGTTATTGATATCACTAGAGGGATAGAAAGGTCTTTAGTATCAACTAAAGTGTTATCCAATACCAGTAGTAATGCTAATGTATTTTACATGCAGGAGAGAAAGAAAGGGGACAGCATGAAAGGTGAGAAAAGTTGGGGAGAGAGAAAAACTGGAGGTAAGCAGTTTAGCTGTTTCAGATGTGGATCAAAAGATCATCTTGCTGATAGCAAAACATGCCCAGCTATTAATAAGAAATGTACTAAATGCAAAAAGTATGGTCATTTAACTGCTTTGTGTAAAACTAAGAGAGTATATAGTAATGTGAATGTCAATACTGTTGGGGATTTTGATGAAGAAATGTGTGCGAATATTATCTTATATGTTGACATGGAAGATGGTAAGATCAAAGGGCCAATCGGTGAAGGGAAAATTGGTGATATTGAGTTGCAGTTTACTGCAGATTCTGGATCACCCATAACCACCATTTCTGATAAAATGTTTGAAGAAAAATGGTCGATGGTGGAGTTAATTGAATCAGATGTAAATCCTAAAGCATTTGGTGAAAAGGATATAAACATGTTGGGATATTTCCATGATATTGTCACCTTTAGAGGTAGGAAGATCAATACTAAAGTGTACGTTGCTGAAAAGGGGAGAATTTTAATAGGATGGAAAGATTTAGCAAAGTTGGGAGTGATTTTAGTTCCAGGTGCTAAAGATCCTATTATTTTAAGAGAAGATTGGGTGAACTGTGTGAGTGTGGATGACAACAAGAATTACCTCAAGAGTACCTTAGACGAATTTAAGGAGGTGTTCAAGAATGAGATTGGCTGTGTAAAGGGTTTTACTCATAACATAAAATTGAAAAATGAAGCCACTCCTAGTAAACACAAGGTAAGGACCATACCTCTGTCTATAAGGAAAGAGTTGAAAAATGTATTGGATAAATTATCTAGAGAGGGAGTTATTGAGGAGGCAGATGAATCAGAATGGGTTTCTGCTATTGTTGTGTCCAAGAAAAAAAAACAGGTGACCTTAGGCTGTGTGCGGATCTAAGGTCCCTGAACAAGAACATTATTGTTAATTGTCACCCTCTTCCAAAAATCCAGGACATTTTACAATCAGTATCAGGCTCAAAATTTTTCAGTTTGATTGACTTAAAAGCTGCATATCACCAGGTATGTCTAACTGAGGAGTCTAAAAGACTAACAACGTTTATAACACCGTTTGGAGCCTACAGGTATGTTCGCTTACCTTTTGGTTTAGCCTCTTCATCTGGAGTATTTCAGAAATTAATGGATGTTTTGTTAAATGGCTTGGGAGGTGTAGAGGCATTCCAGGACGACATCCTGGTGCATTCCAAAACAGAAAAAGAACATTTGATTTTGATAAGAAAAGTATTGAGCATACTGGAAAGGAGAGGAATGACTGTATCAAAAGAAAAGTGTAAATTTATGACAGAAAAGGTGGAATATTTGGGACATGTATTGACCTCCGAAGGAATCACTCCTAAAGATGATCTTGTACAGGCGATAAGAGAGGCACCAGAACCTGATAACAAAGAAAAGCTTAAGTCATTTTTGGGCTTAAGTGAGTATTATGCAAAATTTATACAAGGGTATGCTGAAAAGGTTGAACCTCTCAGGAAGCAATTAAGGAAAAATGTGTCATACATTTGGTTGGATGAGCAAGTGCAAGCTTTCAAAACAGTGAAGGAAGAAATAGCAGGAGCTCCTGCTCTTAAACCCTATAATCCAGAGCTTGAGAATGTTGTAACAGTCGATGCCAGCGCTGAAGGAATTGGTGCTGTGTTTTGTCAGCTAGAAGGAAAAAATGAAAATACCATCGCTTTTATTTCAAGGAAGCTAAATGAGACTGAAGTACATTATAGCACCATTGAAAGAGAGGCATTGGCAAGTGTTTGGGCTGTACATAAATTGAAAGATTATTTATGGGGGAAAAGGTTCACCATTGTCACGGACCATAAACCATTAATATACATGATGAACGGTGAAGGCCGTGGCAACGGCAAAGCTAGTTCAAGACTAATAAGGTTGTTATCTAAGCTCCAAGAGTTCAATTTTGAGATACGACATATTAAGGGTGGCAAGAATTACAGAGCAGATTGTTTGTCTCGCTTACCAGTAGATACAAAAGGAGAAGAGGCTCTTGATGACATTGAATGTGTGGTGGCATTGATTGACGCTACTGTCATGTGCGAGGGTTCTATAACTGAAGTGGAATGGCAAGAAAACATGGAGAATGATGCCACTCTAAAGAAAGTAATGGACTTTATAACAACCAAATGGCCCCATATTAGAAATTTGCAGAACGAGTTGAAAAGTTACCAACAAGTTAGTGATGAACTCTCAATAGAGAACGGTTTCCTAAGAAGAGGTGAACTTTTCGTGCCGCCAAATGGTTTAAGAAAAAGAATAATTTCCCTTGCTCATAAAGGTCATCCAGGTAGTACCGCTACTAGGAATATCCTCAAGATGAACTACTGGTGGCCCGGGGTAGATAAGGATATAAAAGAGTTTATTGACAAGTGTGAGCAGTGTTTGAAATCTGATAAACATTGGCGTATGGAAAAGAATGAACTGCAGATGGTGGAAATTCCAAGTGAACCTTGGGTCAAAGTTGCTATTGATTTCGCTGGTCCATTCCAAATTTTACCTAGTGACTGTAGAAACCTAATTGTTCTTACTGATTACTACTCCAAGTGGGTATTTTTCAAGTTTGTTAAAGTAGTCACTACTGAAATAGTAATAAAATTTTTGAAGAAAGTTTTTGATAAAGAAGGCCAGCCTAAATTGTTAGTGTCTGACAACGGTTCACAACTGGTTTCTAGACAAATGACTGAATTTCTTGAAAAAGCTGGAATCGAACAAGTTAAAACGCCTTTGTACAGTCCTAAAAGTAACGGCCAGGTGGAGAGGGTAAACAAATTCATAAAAGAAGGCATCCAACTGGCCGTGGCTTCAAACATGGATGTGAAAGAATTCATAAAGGTAAAAATCAATGCATATAACAATACACCAAACGAAACTACGAAACATACTCCGTTCTTTTTAATGAGAGGGAGGATATGTAACAATCTGATTACACCCAAATTCAGTGACTGGTATAATAAGTGTGAATTCTCAGAAGAAATAAATGACAGAAAACTTTTGGTGAAGGAAAAAATTGTAGAGAAGCAGAAAAAGGCAAAGATGTATTCTGATTTTGTTAACAGAGTAAAAGCGAAAGATGTTCAACCTGGTGAGCGGGTGTTATTGAAAAAACCTGGGTTGGTATCCAAGGGTGAAAGTAAATATAGTAAACCAGTTAAAGTTTGCGAAGCATCTAAAAGTGCTGTTCTAGTTGAAGGAGGAGGATGGCGGAGCAAAGACGATGTGATAATCTTAAAGGAGGGACAAGAAAAAATAATAATGGATAGCAAAGAAAGCGAGGAGAGAAATCTTGACGATAGTGTTCTGGAGTGGGAAAATGTATCAGATAACCAAATCTGCTCTAACCCCATTTTTAGTCCCAGAGTTTTGTTGGAAAAAGGGGAAAGATCCAGGTGTTCTATGACTGACGCTGATAGTGAGACCATGGACGGAGGTGTATCTACGTCAGTTAGGATCTTGGACAAAGTTGTGTCTCCCAGGGGACATGAAACTAACATTGAGTTCCCTAGTACCTCTGGTGTGCAATCCAAGAGTGGAAGAATTGTTAAGATGCCTAAACACTTTGATGACTATGTTATGGAATAACATGTATTTTCTTGTGTTGTTATTGGGGGGAAAGGGAGATGTTGAACATACTCTTGTTCTTACTGTATCGTGTTGTTTATTTCCATGCATGTACGTACGTCACTGTTGCCAGCCAATGTTCATAGGGCTATATAAGTGACGTCATCGCTGTCACCCGGCATTCTGACAGCTGTCACTTCTTATTGCAGTTGTTTTCCCTTCAGCTCCCCGTGGGCCTTTTATCCTAATAAACTCAGTGTTTAACTTATCGTTATTGCTGTTATTATTGGCCCCCCACTACAAGTACTTTACTCCGTTTCCCGGATGGAGTAAATACTTGTTCGACAAACTCTAAATCAGGGCCTTAGTCTTACTGAGCTTGAAAGGTACTCACCTTACTGGCTTAAGAAGAAAGTTCTGTCATAGATTTTGGAGTTTGAATCTTTATCGAACAGCTTGCACACAGATGTTAGCAGTGAATGCTTAAATCACTGAGCTGTCAGTGACTTAAGCCTACACACATAAAAGCCAGCATGCAGGGAAGCAGCAAAATATATTTAAAGCACAATGCAAAATACTTGAACTTACTATTAAGATGTTCTTTTTACTTTCATTATTTATTTACTTCTATGGTGATGATATTGGCAATTCTCTCAAATTCAACTTCATGAATGATTATGCTGAATTGGTCTTCCCCAGTTTATATTTGATATGTTTACTCTTCAGAGCCATATACATATCGACCCTACACTAAGCGGTTATGACTGAGTAAGTAAGGCGGGGGGGCGAGGAGAGGGAGGTTGAAGGGGGGGTTAGCATGTGACTGTGGTTCTGCTGCTGTTGTTGTTTCAGTTTTCTTTACTGTTGTGATATAAATATTACTTCTGTATGCAAGTCCAAGTTGGGGGGCCCACCCAAAAAACCTTGATACTCGGACTGGTTCCAGCGCGAGGACAGTCATGGACAATTCTGGAGTTTGCCTGCTTAGGCACTCCACGATCTAGCCAGCTTTGGGCGATTATCCTCTATCTCTGAGATAACACAACTGAGTCATTGTGACCCCAACTTGTAATGTTACTATGTATGTGAATGCTAACTTGACATGCCCAGATAGCTGTGCTGAAATGGTTGAAGTTCCTACTGTATTATGAAACCCTAAAATGCCAATAAACAGATTTGACAAATAAAAATTACTGAGTAAGTAAGGCACAAGGTTGCTGTACTGCTACTTTCCCTTTAGTAGTTGTACTCATTGTCTATAATTGCGCTGAGACACAACCAAGGCTCACACAGCTGAAGCACAGACCTTGAATACATCTCTTAACTACAAAAGGGAAAGCAGCAGTGGTGCAACCAATGAACGTTCTCTTAGTTCTCATTAAAAAGCTGACATGTTACACTGCCCTTCCACCCAATACTACCTACACAGTGTTTAATGCCAAGCTGAGATGGCAAGATACACAAGTTGAATCCCTTGGAATCTAGCAAATAGTTAAATATTACAATGACTACCTTCGATTGGGGGGCTGGGTAAAGTCTTAAGGACAATGGAACCCAAAATATAAAAGACAAAGAAAACCACAGAAAAGATAACTGTATTAGTTCTGTAAACCTTTAAAAGAGACTTAAAACTTAAAGACAATTGTGTGGTTGGACTACAAGTGGACCACATCGCCCCCTTACGCTCTTGTTTTGTGCTCATATATTCAAGGTTCTAGAGTTGTCTTGTATCTGAATCGTGAATGATGCCATCAAGCAGTCTGCTGGATGTTGGAGAAGTCGTAACTAACTGAGAAAAGACCTCAATTCATCTTATTTTCTGGATTCAAAGAGCCTAAATGAGTACACATCTCAAAGAATAATGTATTCAAACTGAGTAAAATAACACTGCCATAAACGAAATCTTGTGTATAAGATCTGATTTAAGCTACAGTGTGACTGTGGTACTGCTTTCTATAATCATAACTTATCTAGGATGGTAATGTAAATAAATGATGCTGTAATTAGAACTGTACCATATCAAAGGAGAAATGAAAAATCTTGGATCCTTACAGGATTTAACTCTTCAATTAATGCTACGGTGACTTATTTTGTTTTTTTTGTAGATACTTTTTTGCTAGACCCCACCTTTGCCATTCCGGTCATAAATCTTTCTCCTACAACAGAAGTTCGGAAAATGCCCTAGTAGCTTATGGGAGGTCTTTTTTTCACATTTATCAAATCGTAGGCCTCTAGCTAATCCAGAATGATCCTCTAGGGGCGATGCACAAAGGTAGAAATTATAGAGTGTACGGATTTTTCTTATGCATGCCTAAGATGCTGGTCTTTGACAATTCACATGAGGTTACATCTTCCATGTATACATTTGATGTATTCAAAAGCACATAGGTGTACAAAGGCTATTCATGTACTCTGATGATCAGCAATAAATGTTTCCCAAGCCTTATATGTGCATTCCAGACATTTCAATTCACACGGTGCCTCTGTGTGTCACACAATATTGGCACCCTTCTCACAGACAAAGAGACACCGGGGAGGAACTGATATCACTCGGTGTGCACACAATTAACTAAAACTTTCTACAGAAACAAGATGTCTGACTAGTTGTTTTCACAGACCATGTCCACTACAGGTGGAACATGTTCAGATAATAGCAGCTCTGACAGTCTGTCCACAGTCTATGTACTACACATGCTCATGGTTGAAAACATTGTGGAACAAGCATTTGCAATGCAATAGGTCTCGCACTAGGAAAGTTTGAGCTATTGGTATTGTAAATGGCAAAGTTTTTATTTATGTGTTGTTTTTGAAAATAGCGAAATTAATAGCTTTGTCATTTACAATGCCAATAGTTATAACTTTCGCAAATGTGATACCTATAGCATTTGTAATGCAATATGTTTTGTATCTACATGACTTACATGTATTGCTATTACAAATAATAATGGCGTTTAATTTTTTTAAATAACTAATACTTAAATAAAAGTTATTGTAATATATAATGGCAATAGCTTAAACTTTTCTAAAGAACACGGAGGAGAAAGCGAGAGAGCGAGAGAGAGACACGGGTTGAAGGTAGCCAGCACTGGAACCAAATAACTGCATTAACACACTATGGATGGTGCGTGGTTGGGTCCAACAAGCGATGTGACTGGCAAGAAAAGATTGAATGGTGCCAATTTTGCATGTCATTCTCAATGCTTACTCGTGCCTAACCTAGACATTTTATGAAACTGGCATCCATATGTAGTGGGAGCTCCACACACTACTGGCTGGAAAACGATTCACGAGGTAAGACGTTTTTTTACAGTGTCTACTTAGCAACACAAGGGAAGCTAAGTTTGCTTTTTTAACTTTACTACACCTAATTTACACGTTTTCTTTGCTCGTGGGGAAAGTGGGACTACTGTGATCTGTAAAGGCCGGCTAGATCATTAGAATCCAGAGAGCTGTTATACAGTATATTTTGTCAAAGTTATGTTATTGGTGCATGCATATGGAAATATAAACTAGGAGGTCTACGGCATGTGTACAGCTGAAAGTACTAGCAGTTTACAGCATTTGCTACTAAAACTCTGGATTTCCCTTCTCTTTTTGAAAATTGGGAGCAGCAACATTGTAGTGGTGTCACCAGGGATTTAAGTAGATGCTTTTTCAATATTATACACAAGCCATAGTTGCTGCTTTATTATCTTATGCAACTAACAACCATTGACAAAGCCAATAGTCCTGACTTGTTGTAGGTATGATGTTACTTGTTGTTTCATATATCTGGATGCAATGACAGAAACAGCAACAAGTCGGTAGGTACACTATTGTAAGCACAGATTTTTAGCTCATGTGTTTTTAAGCTGCGCCCTTAATGACATTGGAAACAACCCTTAGAGAGACCTCCCACCCCTCCAACCCCCAGCCCCCACCTCCAACCAGTGTTTTAATCTAACTTAAAGCTGTGGAGTTACCACTATATTAACCTGACAACAACTAAAAAGACTAAACGAGAGCTAGGGGGTGGGCAATAAAGGCGGGGATGAGTGGGTGACAGAGAATGACGTCGGGGCAGGGTGACTGGAGAGTAAACAAGAGTACCTGAAGGGGCTGCGGCCAGTGGAAGGACACAGGAGCAGTGCTTGGTCCATGGTCCATAGTATGGACAGGAAGGCTGAAACCCAGGAGGAAGCAGGCGGAGAGGCGGAGGAGACGAACCAATTGGAAGCGAGGAACCGAGAGTGATTTCATGGTCAACCAATGGTAGATTAAGTGAAGTGATGGACCGGCTCTAAGCCCTCTTTAAGATTTGTTTTCTTCACAAGAGATTTGCAAGCAGGCAGGCGAACCTAAAAGGTGCCCGGGTGGCACCGAGTCTTTCAGTCTCACAGCTCAATGTTTTTACATCGTAAAACAAAGTTCTGTTTTTGTTTCATAGGCTCTGACACCAGCTGGGAGACCGCAGCCCGTGCAAAGTCACAGTGACACGAGCAGGGGAAAACGGCAAATCTGCTCGACTGGGGGAGGCTTCGGGCTGTCTGCCGTTCCTCAGTCATATGATATCGATATGTGCGTGAGTGCGTGTAACCTTGGGAGAGCGGGGGGAAGTGGGGTATAGATAGCGGTTCACTGGTAGACAGCCTTCAGGCACAGAAGGGTGGGGGTAGCTGCTGCTGTTTGTTTGATTGGCTATACACAGTAGATCACTAGTACATTGTGAACCCCTCTGTGTCCGGCGCACGTGCTCACTTCACCCTCGCCCCCTCCCCCTGTTTGTGTTATAAAATCCCTGCCTAGCCTGAGACCATTCAAGATTACTGCACTCTGCAGAGTAACTTAGCACTTACAGTTATGACTCGTTTTTGTGTGGCTAAGGCTCATACCCCCTCCGCCATCGCACCGCCAGGTGCTATGACCCAAGACAACAGCATAGCGCCTCTCTGGTCAGCCATGCAGGCAGCACACCAAAACACGCCACAGCACACGTGAGCACCACAAATACAGCGTTCTGGAAATCACACAATCCTTTGTCATAAAGCCGCTGCCCGCCCGAAAAATCGCACCGACTTCCCTTTCAGTGTACGAAGCGCTATACAAACGCTAAAATATTATTATATGCGTAATGCAATTACAATATTGGCACACTTTTATGCGGATGTTCACTGTTAAGCCAGTCAAAGAGAGTAGGTTTGTAAATAATTAATCACTGCCATGCTTTTTAGCATACACCACAAACGGAATTGAATCTAGGCGCTTGAATAACACGTTGCTATTACCGCCTCAATGGAACTTATTCTATTTCCTGCAGATGGATGAGTGGCTTAGCCACTCTGGCCGGACTCAAACTTCTGGTGTGCAGAGGACGCACAGATGTTTGCAGCAGGCACACAACCGACTGAGCTGTCTCAGTGACTCGCATCTCCTTTAAACCGGTGCCAGTGACTCAGGCAGCGCTGGCGAAAATGAATCCGCTCCAGCCGTGGGAAAAACACGTCCTTTAAGCAAGAAAAACAAAAGCAGAAATCTCCGTTTTGACCTTTCACAAGCGAGAGCTCCCTTGCATCAGTGGCCGGGTCTCAAACTACCGCGGCGTTCCGGCTGGAACTCCAGGAAAAAAATGGAAAAAAAGGGTCACCTTTTAATGTTCTAAACACGTCTATACATTAACAAAACAAAACATTTTACAAAAACGACTACTGATAAAATCTGACACAGACCCCATTTAATATTTCCAATCGCTTTCGGTATTAAACTGTAAATTAAAAGACTAGGAGAAAGTGACGGCGCCGGTGTTAACAAGCCGTGAGCGTGCACTCTCCCGAACTTCCGGTCTTGGGATGTGCACGCTCACGGCAGTCGTGGGGCGGGACTTCCGACTTTGCGAGAAGCCCGGGCCCACAGAGTGGATGGCAGCAGAAGTAAGGAGAGACGGCTGAGGCGGTAAGTGGGGCTTGGCACCTGTGTGTGAGCGTGTGTGTATGCAGTGTGTGTGTGTGTGTGTGTGTGTGTGCGATGGCGGCGGAGGGGGAGGGGGGTCTTTGTATGTGTGCGTGCGTGAGTGTAGGTGCGCTGGTGTGTGTGTGGGGGGGTCTCTGTGTGTGCGTGTAGGTGCGCTAGTGTGTGTGTAGGTGCGGCGAGTGGGGGGTGTGTGTGCGCGTCTGGCTGTGTATGCGTGTGACTGTGATGTGCGCATGCGTGAGTGTGGGTGCGCGGCACGCAGTGAAATCCAGCCGGAAAGCGCGTGGCACTTTCTTGTCCTTCATTCCCCCGAGTCAGCTAACTATAGTTCTCCACCTGGACCGAATCCTTCGGATGCGTGTATTCCAGGCTCGACCTAAAAATGAATTATTCATACTTTTTATAGGGATACTTGTTATATTCAGCACTGCAACTAAATATCTCGACTATCACACCACTGTCATCCCACCATCGTACACCATCAGAGTGACCTTTCAACTTGGCAAGCCAAAAAGACCCCTGGACCCAAATTTTAGACGCCCACAGTTAGACACCCTACCTACATTACCAACATTTTGGAACCCACAAATACTGCACCTCACAGGCACTGATCTCCTTCAGCTCATCTACACCAACCATTAGCGAGTTGAATCAGATCCAAGTAAAAAATGGCTCAACCACAGTGCCTTGACGACTTACTTGGATGCCACCAACGCACCTTCAGAACCAAATACAGCAAGCTCAAACAGTTTAGAAATTACTACCCAAGTGACACCCTATCAAACAATGACAAAGACTAAAAAGTAGCATGGTACACAGACCCTAAAACACTCTTTACTGAATGTTGCTTTAATAGCTTGATGAGTGAGCTCAACCAATCCCTACAACAATAAATGGCAGAGATGTCCACAATAAGTACAGAATGGAGTGTATACTTTTGATACAGTCAATAGTTATCAACCCTTAAAAAACAATGCTTGAACTGTAATCAGAGAAAGAAAAGTTCCACCAAACTGGTGAAACATACATTCTGAAAGTCTCACTGTTCCATGTGTAATCATTGTCATCTGTTGGACAGATTCTTTTATGACAGCCATGTATGTTCTATGCCGTTTTGACATAGCACTTGGCTACGTCTGGATACTTATTTGTATGGAGGTAGAAGGAAAGAGGGTATGTAGAGGTCACAAGGGGTGACACAGGAATTAGTGAGGAAAGGTGTAGTTCATGTGAAAGATAAAATAATGAGTTTTTACACATTTCTGATGCTTCACAAAAGTCACATTCCAGGTAAAGGGTTATAGAGGTGGGGGTTCCCTTGGATAGAGCCTTCAGTGTGGAGCACGTACCCAGAAGCACTTTGAATTGCTTAGATGACTGATAGTCATCTATGGAAGCCCGACTATGGATGTCCAATAAAAAGGAGGAACTCAGTATTAGATCATTTGGAAATATCTAATATAGCCTTAGAGCCTTCCATAGCGGGCTCTACCAGCCATTAAAGGCTTGCTCCAGCGTTGGCCTTTAATACAGGAGGAGGCCTTTAATGGCTGGTAGAGCCCGCTACGGAGGGCACTAAAGCTATTAGAACATTCCGCCCCTAGAGGGCAGAATATAATTTTTTGTAAAACAAAGGCCTCACGGAGCCCGAGGAGATTGAAACCCCATCGGGCTCTACGTGGCCTTTTGCTCACAGCAACAGCTGTGAACAAATATTGCAATGACGGAGCTCTGGGCTTCTACCGGACATTAGAAACCCGGAGCACTCCATTGTTTTCAATGGAGCTCCCAACGTTCCAATGTTCAAAAAACTTTATTTGATATTTACCAGAAAGCCTTGGAAACATATTTGCAGTGGATCAATTTTCTTTTTAGAAATGCTGAGAAATATTAATGCTGTATAATTAACATGCCATGAAAAAGCTTGTCATAAATTTGCATATATTTTTGCATCGCATCCAATTAATTTATGTTCTGATTTTTTTCCTGTCTCAGGGATGGCAATCGGAGGCTGGCTGGTAAGCGAGATAAAAAGCACTTTTATTAATAGACTCCAACTTAACACTTACAGATGTTTGAAGCACTCAGCTGGGTTGAGAAATGTTTATATGGCGTCATTCACAAGAATAAATACATTCTAATGTATGCAAGTTATATATCCTTTTCATCTAAACAACTTCTGTGCTGAAGCTATCCCTTTCAAAACGTCTGCTCAAAAGTTTTTTTAGATCTATGTTTTAATGTTTAAAGAGTAAAGCAGTCACCATTAAATAACCACCTAAAAGTCTGATAAAAACTCAATGAAATCTGTATTCCCTCTGTACTGTAATGTTGGTTTTATACCAAAAGGGTAACTGAAACTAGTTATTGATCTGTATCTCTCATTACACAATAGCAAGAGGTGATAGGTGGAATCTTCTGCAATCTGAAGATTTATGCCAGCTAAATATTCTACCTATGAAACACACCTATCAATGGGGGTGCATTGACAAAGCAGGTGGGCCTTAGTTTTATGGGGTACAAGCTCATTGAAATGAAGTTCACCTCATCCCCCACTAACATTATGGAGCATATTGATATTACATTATTAGTAGAAGGAAATCTACCAAAAACAAGATTTAAATTCTGCTATTATCTCAGGAGTATTTCAAGGATAGCAATGGGAGCTTTCACGGAGATTTTACAGGGCGCGGGATCGTTTTAGAAGACCTCATCCACCAGGAGGCACACTCCTCTGGTGCAACAACACACTACTGCATGCGCCGAGTGGTACCATTACTACCCTGCACTTGAAGTACCGCACAAAAGTGGTCGATGGAAGGAGTAAAATAGACCAAGAGGCTCACTCATCTCATTATACTCTCCACTTGGGAAAAAGAGGAATCGATTTGACACCCGAATAATACTTGATACAGAGCTATCCTGCTTACCCCAATGGCCGGCAATTTTCAGTAATAGCACGTATCATACATAATTAGTTATCTTCAGACATGCAAATTTAGAATCATACTATCTGCCATGTATGCTTCCCTTAATCAAGATTTAGAATGCTGAACATAAATCAGTTGAGGTCCAGCCCTCATCTACAGGGCATTCTGGGCGCTAATATAGCGGGGGTGCTGTGAGGGACTTACCGAGTTCTCCCCTTAAATTGTACTTTGGGAACTGCCCACTTACCCCCCTCACACCTTGGACTCAGCTGGAGCTGTGGTATGTCTTCCCTGCCCAGGAAGGAGGGAGGAAGGGCGCTGATGACTTTACGCTTTCTAGAGCACCCTCTGCACCACCACCTGGTCCTTGGACTTCCACCCTTTCCTTTGTTCACTTGCCTGGATTGATTAAACAGGTGGACTCCTTCCTACCTAGAACCCTGGGGGCATTGCTGCCTGTGCCTGCCCCATGAGGGACTACTGTGAGGTTGTCACCCCTTATCACTGGGGGGCCCATTGTTCGACAAGAGGTCGCTCTACATGGAGGCACTTTGTTCCATTTCACATGGCCCTACCTGCCAATGAAAAAAACACTTTCACCTATAATATAACAAGAACTGTTGAATTTTCCAATGCTTGTTTTAATTGCTTTAATTTGAGTTTGGTTTCAATGACAACCTATTAACAAATATATGAACGAGACTAAAGCAAGTGTTTAGCAAAGATGAAAATAAGTGAACTTCTCAGATCCAGTGCACCTGACCATGAAACCTGTCAATCAAATTTACAGTCCTGGCATTGGCACATGACATGAGGAAACTATATGATAATCGGCAAAGTGCTTAATTTGACAGTTTTTAATATTTAAATCCAGTTTATAGTGTTCTGACTAGTACTGCACAATTACATGTTCCCACTCCCCATTATATTGATATCTCTGAGTGCGATACCCAGACACAGCCAGAGTAGGTGATGGGATGGCAGAAAGTACCTTGAATATACAGGAGAATAACTGCCTCTCGGCATTTCGAGTACCTTCTCAGGAAACAATATGCCACATAGCATGTAGCATCAAATCAGGCTCACCGAGTGATCCAGCAACCCCAAAAAGACTCCATTGCAGCATAACCACCCTGGAGCCATATATTAGTCATCTCCTTGCTCTCTCCTTTAAAACAGGATTAGTCCCTACTGCATGGAAAAGAGCAATAGTACTTCCCTTGAGAAAAAAACCTAATATTAGACTAGAAAAACTGGACAATCTACGACCTATCTCCCTCCTCCCCTACTTTGCAAAAATTGCTGAGAAACCAGTCAACAAACAACTCTCGGCGTTTGCTGAAACCAACGGACTGCTCCACCCCTCACAGTCGGGATTTCGAGCTTTACACTCGACCGAGTCGGCCCTGCTATCTTCAACGGAAGCCCTACGAAGGTATGCAGATGAAGGCCAGACGGCGGCACTGATTCTCCTCGACCTCGGTGCCGCTTTTGACACTGTAGCTCATCACACACTGCTACAGTGCCTTAAAAAGGGAGGGGTGAGAGGAAAAGCCTGGGAATGGCTTAAATCATTCCTTACAGATCAAACCTTTCAGGTCGCTCAGGGCCAGTTCAGGTCTAAAGAAATTAAACTCAATCAGGGAGTGCCACAAGGCTCCAGTCTCAGCCCCACCTTATTTAATCTGTATGTGGCCCCAGTAGGAGGAATTACTGACACATATGGGGTTGAGATAGTGTCGTATGCAGACGATACGCAACTGATTGTGACCCTAACACAACCAGAGGAGCAATGCGCTAACAACTTCGTGTCTTGCATGCAGGAGATGGCACGATGGATGGCGGACAACTGCCTCCGGCTTAAAGGGAATAAGACGGAGGTATTGATTGTAGGTAAATCCCCATCAGTGTGGACCTCAGCCTGGTGGCCGGAAGAACTGGGTGAACTACCCACACCTAGTAATCTAGTAAAGAACTTCGGGGTATAGCTAGATAAAAACCTATCGTACGACCACCAAACCAAACAAGTGGCAGGCACCTGTTTTGGGATACTGCGGGTCCTTAGGAAAACGCTGGACCTTATGCCCATACCGGTACGCCAGACCCTGGTCCATACCTTAATAACATCTAGGTTGGACTATGGAAATGTGCTGTATCTAGGGGCCAGCGTAAAAAGCCTCTCGAGAATACAACAAATACAAAGTGCAGTGGCCCGCTTGATCCTACAACTACCCAGAAGGGCATCAACAAAAGAAGCACTGAGAACCCTTCACTGGCTCCCGATTAGGGAACGGGTAACTTTCAAAGCCCTATGTGTAGGGCATCGTATCCTTCATGGTAGAGGCCCAAGGTATCTGCATGGGCTTTTGAATTGATACAAGACCACCCGCCAGCTTAGATCATGCGGCACTGGGCAAGTACAGGTCCTGAAGGTTAAAACAGCTAGAATGGGTGGGAAATCTTTTAGAGTCATGACCGCTAGGATATGGAAACAGCTGCCAGAAAAACTGCGTCTGGAACCCTCTGAGTCTAACTTTCGAAGAGACCTGAAAACAGTTCTCTTCCCCAAAGATTAAGACCGGATCAAGGACTCTGCAGGCAGTCATGCCATGGACTCTTGGAAACAACTGTAGCGATCAGCGCGGGGACACACTTGCTAGTGTAACCATGCGCTTCACAAAACACAAATAAATAAAATAAATAAATACCAAGCCCATCCTGTGGCGTCCAGCACATCAGGTTTGAGGGGTTCCTGCTACAACAAAAATTGTCTGCACAGCAATCTAGTGATTCTTGTTGCTATGCTCTGGCTGAATCAAACGCTATGAACGTCATTATACAGAAAGACTAATTGAAAGCCCAAAATTTACTAATATCACGTATGGATTTAAACAAAATTATTACTGATTTGACTCACGCTGCTTTTCAATGTCTTGGCACACAAAACACGGATACATACCTAAGATCAAGAACAGGGAAAGTATAAACATACATAACGCTAATTATTTAAACAGCATTTCTCTAAAAACACACACTTTGCTAAATTCCAAGCCTGGGGGCTGGTATATCAGTGCGATTTCCCTTTCAAAGGTAAGCATTTTAGTCTGAGTTTGAGTGCCAAGAAAAAGCAACACTTGCAACAGTCTGCCATCTACTTCCAGCTTTCAAAACAATCTCTCTTTTCAGGAAGGGCAAACCCTGCTGTACTGTAGGGAGAAAATAACATGCAATGCAAGTTCTGTTGTTAGATTGGTGTTTTTTCTCTCTTGGCTTCAAGAACTGAAAGGTTTGAAAAACAAAGGAGCGGGGGAGATGGCTCAACATCAAAGCTTCATTATGGCTGTTTTTGTAAAGCCGCTGGGGGACTAGATGTGCATATTTTCTGAAGTGGCTGGGCTAACACAATTTCTCAATCCAAGCAAAAATTGTTGCGGTTTCGTTTTCTCCCCCATTCCCCCGCAGAAATTCGAAATATTGCATTATTTTCTCGGCACACCTCAGACCTGAGCCATGTGGGCGATGATTAGCTCGTGTGTCCCAGCCACCCAAGCTCGCCAGTGCCCACAGGATGCAAGCCAGTGCAAGAAAAACACCCATTTGCAGTCTGAAGAAAATATACAAGCCAGCAACCTGAAGTGATGGATGCTATGCACAGCAAAACCTGGAGAAAACTGGGGTGTGGCTTACCCATGCATGTTGCAAACACACAAAATAGTGCACAGCCAGGTGCACACATCACGAGAAGTCCATTTTGAGGCTCGTGGCTGTCCGAGGAAACATGAACATATATGGGGGAAATGTGTGCCTATTATTGTCTATTAATATGACAATGTATTGATATCCTGTCCATATCTGAGATTG
Organism: Lissotriton helveticus; assembly: GCF_964261635.1. Taxonomy (NCBI): domain Eukaryota; kingdom Metazoa; phylum Chordata; class Amphibia; order Caudata; family Salamandridae; genus Lissotriton; species Lissotriton helveticus. The sequence continues at coordinate 314,287,869 of NC_136059.1, forward strand.
CTGCCATGCCGTGCTTGTACATTGGCCAAATCTTGTACTGTGTTATGTTGTGTCTTGCCGCAAACCTTTCAATAAAATTGGTTACTAAGAAAAAAAAAAGAATAGTGCACAGTCAATGGTGTGACCCAAAATGATGTGGGTCTCCTGCAGCACGTGGTGCGGGGGCCCTGAAACCCCCCTAAAGAGTAGGACTCCCCTGCAACACAGAGGCAGCAATGGCCCGCCATCCGCCCCTATACAAGTGAATCTTGATGTCATATCCCTAATAATAAAAGCTGTGTTGGGCATTTGTTTTTATTTAAACATGTTTGCTGTGGTTTTATTACGAATGCTCTAAAAGGTGTAGGAAAAGTTGGCAGAATACCTAAAGTCTTGCACAGCCAATTTTTTTAATATTCCTGCCTTCTTACAAGGTGTGAAATCATCAAAAGTTACTGTTTCTGGATTTTACATTTTAATAAACGTGTAGTGTGCCCAACTTTAGCACAGTATTCGAAAGAGCGCTCCACCCTGCCCTTGCCTTTTTCCCTCAAGACTGGAGTGATTTTGAACCAGCACACGGACATCCAACCACTTCTACGCAAAACTACAGAAAAGAAAACAGGTTATTTATGAAAAGAACACTTAGTTCTCTGTAACTGAGGCTTGTGAGGTGGGTGCTCACACAAGAGAAATACATGCTCCTCTCTCTCCAGTTCCCATGTTTCTGCCAAGTTTGTTGCTACAGTGATTTATATGCCGATGTATCAAGACATAATGAAATGTATTTAATTAAGTAAAATATAAATTCATAACTTTTTGGGAGTAACAGCTAAATTCAAAACGTTTAACATGTAGTCCCAATATGTGGTGAAATTAACTGCCTCTGTATTTATTTGGTGGGATTACTTTTATAATTTCCATGAAGTTATATATGTTGCTTTAAATTCAACTTGGCCACAACAAATATACAGCTGTGTGAGTGTCTCCGGACCTTCTGAAACCGTGGTGAATACAGGCACTTTTTTGCTAATAAACCTCCGATATAAAGTGAACAGCACTCCTTTTCACGAAAGAATATTTCTCACTGATTAAGCCGATGAGCAATCTTTAGTCCTCAAAGGAAGCAAGTATTTGTGGTGAAGCCATGATAGCTACTTTAATTACAAGGAGATTAGGACTAAAAGCAGAGAGGAGTGTGGAGTAAAGAAATATGAACCCTCTGCCATCCAGGAATTTGCAGAATACACGTGCTAGATTTTAGTAGTCTGGATGCAACTCTGGTTAGATATTGCAGGGGCATTTTTCTGTAAGATGTAGTACAGAGAAGGTTTAGGGCAGCTTCTGCATTTCAAGATACAGAAATGAATAAATATAATTCTTTTTTAGCATCTAGCTGTGCCAGAGTCCCCTCAATGTGTATAACTCCCCGATGATACTTCCTGAACCCTATAACAGAAGAATACACATATGTACATGTGTCTGACTCCAGTTTGGACTAAAACAATCTACCAAAGATGAGTCAAGCAGTTCCCTCTGCTTCCCATGGCACCAGCTGGGTCCTCTGCCCACTGCATTGTCCTTGATGACTTCTGCAAGATCCCAAAATAGACATAGTGAATGATGGAAGAGGTTGTGAGTACTTAGGAGAACCCTGAGGCTACAAATGAACACTCTAGTAAGACAGAGTGCCCACCTGCCTTCATTGTATATCTGGCTGTGAGCCAGAGAAAAATATCATTTATTGCCATTTAATGGATCTGAGAAGTGACCACTCGGTTGGTGACCAGATTTTAAAAGTCTGAGGAATGGATGCTGTCCAGCCTTCAGTTACCATACCAGCTTGACATGGACTCAAGAGAATCAATACAGCGAGGCAGAAAGCCTCTTTTGGAAGCTAAAGTATCTCCCAACTCTCGGCTGAAACAGCACCATATGTATCTAACTATCTGCAGCAAACTCACACACACACAAACACTACAGTGGATCCTTTTCGAAGCTGCTGGCGGTGCTCCCTTCTTCATCACCTCTGATCAATAGAACTGAGGATGTGTTCACTCGCTGAATGGACTCCAGGGCCACTGATGACTGGTTCCATGCAGCGTTTGAGAGTGAAGAGACTGACAGCAGCTCCCCACGAAGGACCAAAGGGCCAGAGCTGGGAAGGTTCTGAGCTTCACCCTGCGTGCCCCTAGTGAGCGCAACGAAACTATGCAAGACTACTGACGCGAATGCTCCTTCCTAAATCGGACACTGCGAACAAAGATCGAGATATTTAGAACAGAAATGTTGTAGTGAGTTCCATTCTATTACACTGTTGCACCTGAGTTGATGAATATTTTTTGTGCTACTGAAAGCTCACTTTCTAAGTAAACGAGCATAACAGTCTTATTTCTGATGTCTTGTTTCTTTATGAAACCCACTAAATCAAAAAATGTATTGTGCATTATCTATGTGCTAACTGAATGAAACATTCTTGCTCCCACAACAACCTTCAGAGTAAGCTGTAATTGTTCGTTCTAGCTACCCTCAAAAGTCAAAGCACAAAAAGGTACTTTGCATTTTCAGTTTGTCAGTACGTGACTCTTTATACCAAAAGTATAATGACCATTCTTATTTCAAGAATTGACTAGTTGGCCATTGAACACCGTAGGCCCCAATGAACTGGCCAGGCACATTGTATGTGGGGAGATCCGACGAAAAAGTGGGAGAATATGATCTTTAGAATAGAACAAGAATTGGCATAGCCAATAGGTCTCGCCTTTGAGACTTTATAAGTGTTTAGCCAGAGCTATTGGCTTTGCCAATGTAATTTAGCTATGTTGTAGAGCATTGTGGCTGCTGTGCAGGATACTATAAAGTTATAATAAAAAGTGTTATAAGCATTTTTGTAACCTTATATATAACCAAGAAGACATTATGTACAACTGAACTACCCTATTAAGAAAATAATTAACATAAAATGTCTTCTAGTTTTTTGTCCTTTCAATGCTGGCAACTTCTTCCTCCCTGTTCTAATGCTCGTTTGTTATAGCTTTTGTTTTGTTTTGGGAGGAGGGACATAAACAACGGGATGGTGGAGGTTGGGAAGTAGTACCTGAATTATTACAATACAAGCATCGGACGGACAATGGGGTGCCAGATTCCGAGGGCAGACTGAGGTGGTGGTGTGCTGGTGCAGAGGTTGTGCTGAATGATACTCAGGTGATGCAGAGTGATGCTGGTGCGAAAGGTGACAATGATAAAGATGGGCGGTTCTTGGAACCATATTGTAGATACAGCATGTCTTGAGGTGAGACCTAAAAAGGAGCTTAATTCTGGGAACAAATCAGCCTCCCCAGGAAGCTGAGAACTGCAATTTCTTCTACCAATAATTCCGTGCAGCATAGATCCAGAGATACAGAGAATATATAGAAGGGAGAAGCTATTGGTCTTACTTCTCTCCCATTTTGCCCACAAACATCTATACCGCTTCCCACTGGGATGGGACTACATCCCCCAGCCTGCCTGAGGAGCGAGGAGAGGGCCGCAATACATGCATTTAAGGCGCTTTGACTTCCACAGCGCGTGATGCGTCCGGGTACGTGCCCTGAAGAAGGCCTGGGACAGGACGGGCCCATCTGAGAAAGGAAGAGGCAGGGCGACCTTATTAACATCCACAGCCCCAGACATCCTAGCCTCAATTTGGAAGCGCAGATCCACGGAAATACTACGGTAAGAGCAAATAAACTCTGAAGGGTTCATTATCACAATGGGAAATAGGAAGGCCAGGGGTAGTCCTCTGGGGGTGGTAAAGAGCTCTAAAAAGTGATACGTCATGCGGCAAAGAAATGCACTATTGATGATATTGACAATCTTATTGAAGAGGTGAAAACAATGCTAAGCAAGGAGAAAATGCTGAACCGCCCTGAAACAGGCCCAAAGGTAGCAGGAATGTTTAAAAATAAAACCCACATAACTACCACAGCGAGCAATCCGCCCAAAAAAAACCCTCATAACCAGATGTTTGAGCTTGATAACCCCATAGAAAGGATGGGTAGGAAATGGAGCCAGACTGCAAGAAACAGAGACCCAAGACTTAGGAAGCACTGGTCCTGGACGTAATGGAGGTGGGAAACCACCAGGAGTGATTATTTTGCCAGAGACTGTTTGCATGAATTGCTATAGCCCTCTTACAACATTAGAAAATGAGAATGGCCGTGCCAGCCAAGGAACTCTAACTGGGCTAGTGACCCATATTGAACAAAGTAAAGCCTGCACTAGTTGCAACTATAATAAAAAGACAAGCCAACTATGAGACATTATTAAACAGATAGGGGAGAACTTACACAATCAAGGTTCTAAATTGTACTATTGGTAAAAAAGAGTTGGAATAATACAGCCATTGTATACTAGGTATGAGGTGGATAGATGTCTTGTGGGGGGGGGGGGCTGCCATCAATTGTTTAGGTGACACTGCTACAAAGCAAAAGGGGAACACACATTTGCAATCTGTGTCTCGAAGGGCTTCAACACAGAAACTGTTAGGGAACGAGGGCATTGCCTATAAATAATGAGTACCCGCATATGGGAAACACCAATATCGCAAGTAACCAAGTACACACCAAAGTATCTCATCGTAGAGCAGGTCAAGCTACCAACAACCTAAATTGCCCATACCACCAGATATGATGTACCATCCTAGGTGGGAACTGTAAATGCCACGGACAGTAAATACAAGAAGAGAGTGAGTGGCTATGAAAAGTTACTATTATAATGACGACTGTGATTACATAGCCCTGGAACTAGCCAAAGATGAATGTGGGGTAGGTCTGGTGAACTTGGATCAGCACACTTCCCCTCTCAATGGGTCTAAGATTCATTAAATGTAATTTACCCGGGATGAGTTGCATACAAATTAATAAGGATAGAGGGCATTGTGGCCGACAGACAAGAAACAGAGCAGGGGGATAGTGAAGGAAGAAATGCTGTTGTAATTGAGTCTGTGAGCGTGCCCTTGACAGTCTGAGGGACTGTCATCCTAAACCAGAAGCTCAGTCCTAGAGAGGTTGTTTATAGTACCATCACACCAGAGCTCTTAGAGGTACAAACACATATAACTGAGACCAGAGAATAGGGGGGGTGATGCCTATAACAACAACCTCCTAGTGTTATGGAGACCCCTACACAGATTAAAAAACTTCCCTGGAATGTGGCATGAAAGTCGTCCAAATTGAATAATGTGGAGTGGGGATACTTTATAGATCACTTTCACATCTACCTTTTACAGTAGTCATTGGCTCTACAGCCGGTCTACAGAGTGGGCTTCGTGTACTACAGCACAGAAGCTTCCCGTTCACCAGCGGCACACCCCTATGGTGGGCTAATTATTTGGATAAAAATTGCCCTGAAATGTAACGTCAAAAAGCTTAAAATCAAGACTACTGAAATATTAGGTTTGAATATCTCCTTACCCAGCTGAGATTATTCTATATGGCTGCTTAATATCTATAATATGTTTCCAGCGCATGCCCATGAGTAATTGTCACCCTTTATAAAATAAAAAATCTAATCAAACTCTAATCACTACTGTTTATGATTAATGCATACTTTTAACTGGATGGAATCATCAGGAGCGTTGAAGCAACAGGATCTTTTGGCACTTTAATACATAAGCACTTCAAATGAACAAATCATGTCTGGTCCATCCATGTGTGCTGTAGCACAATCATTTGGTGTGAATTAACTTAATTTAATTTCGTTCTTAATCAATGTTGCTTTCAGTCAGTTGTAATTATTTTGACAACATGAACACTGTATCCTAAATGCTCTGGGGTATTGCTCTAGTTTCAAATTGTCTGGTCTTAAATACAATTATTATTGTCTAGATGTTCTGATTATGTTTTTTTTAAATGTAACTCTGGAGCAAGACCTTTAGTAACTAATGGGATCTGTTGGCACTTTAATGCACAAGAATCTTAGAACAAATGGAGTATGCTTCTATTTGCCTGCCTATTGTATCAAAACTAGCTAGAGTGAATATATTTGTATTGAACTTGGTTCCAATTAATGCTGCTAATATCCTTTACCAAATTAGCAACTTGGCACCAAGCTCTATTCAGTTATATTGCATTCAATGTGGACTATTGAACTATCTACAACGTTTGTAGTAAATACAATCATTTGTACTATATATCTGTAATTAGAAGAATATTTGTATAGGTTATGAATTATGACAAGGTCAATTTTGGTTTACCCTACATTTATGAATTGTGCATACATACAAAAATCATTATCCCAAACCTCCTTCAGTCTTTTTTTATTTTAAATTAAACCCATGCCTTTTTCCCCTACACCATGTAGTCTATCACCATTTGAAGGAGGAAGATAACCCATACCCTTTATACTACCTCCAATACTACTATTCTCCTACACTTTATTCTAACACTATCATTTACAAGTTCCATTACTCTAACCTAAATCCTAATCTTAAACCCATCAATTACACAAACTCGAACACGTATCCCAAAACTAATACTAACCATTACTGAAGCCCAAACTATAAATATTTTCCTCACCTTTCCTTACAACATTCCATATTGTAATCCTAAATCAACCTCAGAAAGGTAACCTACTGATAACCCAACCCCATACCCAATTCCTTACTCCTACTCCAAACGTATTATACCTTTCTCCTAACTCATACACTTTAATATACCCCTAACACCATACCTTACATTCACTGTAACCCCTGTGAAAAACCAAAACCTAATCTCAAGCCCAACCCATACATTTCTTTTCGGAACCTTGTTGAACTTTTTTTGCCTATTCTACTTTTTGCAGGTCAGTGTTCTCATTTAATTTGTTTTTACTATGAATAGAGTAACTTGGCTTCTGGGCTACTTTACATGCCAGGCTTCCAAGCTACTTTACATTATTATAAAATAAAATGTTAGCTGGATAATAGGCTATTCATCTATGAAAGTATGTATCCTGTGGTACTATTTCTGACAACAGGGAAACATGAATATTTAGCTTTGTGCTGAAGCTATTGAGTACATCATTGTGGAGACCATTTGAAAAACTTCTTGGTGCACTTTTATGTATATATTATTTCAGTTATTCTAAAGATGAAATAGGAATTCTTGCAGTGAAAAACAATTTAAGACTGATTAGATTAAGCAGCCACATGGCTCCACACTAATAAAAATGTAATGGGCATAGGATGGGATGGTATTTTATTTCATTTTTGACAGAACACCCATCCCACTTACAAGAACTGAAGCATCAAATGCATTTTTCACAGCAATGCCATCATTATGATTGGTAATCAGAAAAAACTCACAGGGCCCATGACTCGCGAAGTTTCGAATAATTTTTTTACACTGAATTTGCAATGCTAATTATGAGGAAAACAATAATTGACTAATAGTGAGAAAATTGCACAACTGCATTCCACTTCAAACAGATCACTATTTTAGATTTAGAGTGACTTGACTGAGAAAGATCCCATTAACAGTAACTAATACGGATCCAATTCGCAAAGAGGGACACAGATTTCCAGCTAGATGCCATTCTCATTTGTAGTGCAAATATTCATGATTGTTTCACTTAATCACAAAACTCCCAAGCCAAAGCATGTATGATACGTAGCAAAATACAGGTATAATTATATAAAAAATTTATGTGCATTTCTGACGGACACCTTTGTTCCTTAACTTTACATTTGTGAATCCTCTGCTTTGTGGAGCTATTACATGCAAATTGAAAATATATGTTAACTCCCAACTTAATCTTTCAGGTGTAAATTTAGAAGTTCAGCTAAATTTGAGAAATGCATTACATGTCTGTGAAAACCTCCCAAGTTCTGACTCCGTGGGTGTTAAACTCATTTGCATTGCTTTTCTTCATCCGCTCCATTGCCACTTCTCTGTTAACCCGTACGCCCACCCATCAAGAAGTCATGATTGCATAGTTTCCTCATACTTTACTTAAATAACACACACATATTATTATGTTATTTTGGAATTAGATCTAGCTGTCATACACAAAACTGACAACCAGAGTCAGAAACGCCATGTGGTATCAGACAGTTGAACACATGAGGCATACAACTTTCAGTGATTAAATGCGAAGCTAAAAATCTACCTGACTTGGCCATAAAAGGAACTCATTCTGTTCTTTGGGCTACCAGGTCTTTCATCCAACTGAGATATTTAACTATTGCCATTGAGTGGTGGTCCATACAACATAGAATTGGATGCTCGCTAAATGGTTGAAATAAGATGAGAGGCAGTAACATTTATCTAGACAGTCACGTGGCACACCACGAGGATGCTAAATGTTTGTCGAATCGAGGTTGATTACTAGACAGGTTTTCCTGGAGGTCAATATATCTGCACCTGGGCTACTCGAGAGGACCAAATGGCTTAATACTTTAAAAAGTAAACCTCGACAAGTGTTACCCTATATATTTTGCATCTTCCTTAGTGTTAGAATGTAATGTGTACATTTTTCTTCAGAGTTTCATGAGTAAAATGTATTTGAAAAACAAATTACGCTGTTTATAGAGACTAAATAACTAAATAAAAATACTTCTTGGGGAAAGCCAGGGACCAGGGGGAAGGAGCAGTAAAAAAAACATAATGGGGAGGGGGCGTGTAGCCTCTAAGGGGCCTTTGTCAACATCCCTGGGGCTAAACTTCAATTACATGGGAGGATGTGCGCCCGCCCTCCCCCGAACCTAAGAAGGCCACAGCACCATATCCCTCGGGCCAATTCAAAATATAGGGTTGAGGCGAATGCAGCCTCCCCTACCTGAGCCTTGCAAGGCCCCGGAGACTCCATCCCCTGGGGCCGGCTTACTCGCTGTGTTCCAAGGAGACCACCCACTGGACACAGCAGTTTCCCTGTCAGCTAGAGCATGAGCAGGGACACACGTGTCTGCTCGCAGCTAGCGGTAGCATTAAAAATTATGAGGTGCCTGGGGCCCTAAAGTCTCAGGGAGGAGGGATGCACAACCCCCTTCTCCATAAAAAAATAATACGTCCTGAAGGTAGGGTTCCCGTGGCCTGTAAATCCTTGGGGAGGAGAGAGCATAAGAGGGCAGCCGGTGGAGAAGTGGGACTACCTCTCCAGCCCCTTGTGTTTGGTTGTTCCTAGGTCCTGCGGCCAACCCCAAGCCGGGCACAGACAAAGGGAATGCGTGGTTTGGAATTGGCTGCCCGAAGGATATACAGGTGTGGGATGGGTGTTTTACGCAAAAAAACAAAAAACTATAAATTCACTAAAAATACCAAAGATTAAAATGATGTTATAATTAGGTGAAAATGTCAGTGAAAATATACTGTTTTAAACAAACAAAACCATTGAATTTCGCCAGTAATAGTTTTCCCACGTAACTACAACTCGTCCCTAAGGTAACTATAACTCGTGCCCTAAGGTAACTTTAACTCGCACCCTTACCCTGCACTGCTAATTACCCCACATATTACATCACTCATGACATGATCTAGGACATCATTTATAATATCACTGCCAACATTTGCAATGAAATTATTGAAGATAAAACTGTGCACGGTGAGGGCATGAGTAATAGTTACGTGCAAACTGGTGAATTTCAGTGGTAATGTTCATTTAAAACGGTTGGATGAAGGATGCCAAGGAGCAGACCATAGGAAGGTGCATCTAAGAAACCATCAGGATGATTTATCTACGGTTCCTACCAGGGAGCGACAGAGTGGGCCCAACCCCACCACGGTACATGCTCTGTAGAGTCTACGCAGGACCAAAAATGGGCCAATACCATCAAAGGTACTGTCAAACGACCATGGTAGTTTCCTGCTCTCATCTGCATTTCACATACATAAAAAGTGCAACATTGATTTGCCCTGCTTTTTACACCAGTAAAACTTTCAGTAATATAGGGCCAGATGTACTATGGCAAAGGTCAGATCGCGGACGGCGCATCTGCGATACAACACTGCTTTTTTATCACATTGGGCCAGATGTACTAATCTGTGAAAGTGGGAGAAGGCCATTTGAAAGGATTCACAAAAATCCCGTCCCACTCATATTAATGAGGAAGAATTTCCTGTGTAAATCCAAGTAAAGCAAAGATGGAAGTCAACGGGGACCATCAGTTCTCCATCTTTGCGTTCTCAAAACGCCCTCAATGCAACCCGTCCCTTGAACCGTAGGAGAAACAATAACAAAATGGCTGCAATAAAGCAATGGGGCATGCATGCAACAGTCCCCTGACAATCTTCCACTTTCTGGATGCAGCAGTCAGTAACCCTTCAATGGCTGCGTCAAAATTCTGACGTATTTCCTCATTTGTCACAACGATGAGGAGTTGCCTCCTTTTCCATCCTTTCTTCATTCTGATTGGCAAGCAATCAGGTGTCCGTGAGCGCCTGGAATCTTGAGAAGGTGTAGCTCCTCCCACATTGCATGGCATTAACCGCATGCGCGCTAGCGGTTTTCCCGCTGCGCGCTGCGATTTTTCAAAACCTGCATTACGTGACGAGCTCAGCTCGTCATCAGCGTAGGGCAGGTTACGCCCATGACGAGCTGAGCTCGTCATCAGCCCGGTTAATTGGCGCAAGCCTACCTGGCTGGATTCAGGTGCAGAAAGCACACAGTCCTGCCATGTAAACAGAGTTAAAATGTGAGAAACATTATAACTCTGGCACATAAGCGACCAGGAAAGCTGTTAGACACCCACTCAACGATTTATTTTTTCACACCAACAGATTTCATTTTTGTTTTTCTGCAGTATTTCACAGATGCCTTTACATACGTGTTTAGCGAGACTATAATAAAACAGTTTTCAATGAATATGCAATGTCCTTTATTCCCACCACTCCACTGATTGCTATGTTTTTTCAGGCAGTTTCCAATGGAATCAGGTTTTCGGATCAAGTTTTTGAAGAAAAAAAAAGTACTCTCTTGCTCAAGTTTGGATTACAATCGAGACCACCATTCAGATAATAGTTTTCACTGAGTTGCATGGTGATACCAGTATGGATCAGAAAGGACAGTCCAGCCTGTCCCATAAATGCAAGACAGATCCAGAGAGGGGTACCACTCTTCTTCCCGGACCCCTTACCACATACTATAATCCATAGACTATAACACAAATGTAACAGCTGTGTGGAAAAGGCAGCACTGGTCCACTGGAAAGCCATAAGGGATGCATTTGCAACCTCCATACATATAGCAACAAACATCCGCTGGAGAATTGGCGCCATAGACGGGCTGCACGACCAGTGGGCTGCTGTAACAGGTGAGCAGAGGTACGTTTCCTACTGTCATCTCAAGTGTCATGAGTCGCAATACTAGTGACTCCAGCTAGAAGTGAGCAAGATGCCAATATAAAGCAAATTATTTACATTTGCCACAAGGGTCAACATACCAGGCCACTCCAAGCAGAACACACACCATGACCACTTCGGTAACTCTGAAGGGATCGCAAGAATCCCTCGGGGGAGGGGGGCAGCATGGGGCACGTGCATTAGCTCTATTTATTATATACATTGGCAAAGGCAACAGGTCTCACCTACACAGAAGCTGTTGGCTTTGGCAATGTGCTTTTGGCATGTTGTCCACCGGTGTGGCTGCTGTTCAGCATGGCTAAAAGTTAGTGACATTGAGTGTCCTAGAGTGGAGTTGGGGGGGAGGGGGAGTACAGTGTCTTAGATTAGATTTGTTGGAGTAGTGACCGCGTTTGGTAGAGGAGAGTAGAGTTCAGTGGCAAAGTTTGTCGTAGAGTACAGTGTCATTGAGTGGCATGTAGTGGGGTTGAATAGGGTGAAGTGGGTTGGATTGGATTGAGGTAATGGAGTAGTTTGGAGTGGATTGGATTAGGGTAGAGTGGGTTGTTTTGAGTGGAGAGGGGTGGGTTGGAATGGGTGGACTGGATGGAATGGATTGGATTGGCATGGGGTGGATTTAAATTGGGTAAGGTGGATGGGATTGGGGTGGATTACATTGGTTTGGACTGGATTAGAGTAGGATGGTTTGGAGTGGGTAAATTGAAGTGGAGTGGGGTGGACTAGAATGGAGTGGATTGGACTAGATTGGGGTGAATTTGACTGGAGTGGGGTGGCGGGGAGTGGGGTCTATTGGAGTGGAATGGAGTGGGTTGGATTGGAGTGTGGTAGCAATGGTGGATTGGATTGAGTGGGGTGGACTGAACTGGGGTAAGCTGGATCGTGGTAGAATGGATTGTATTGGGGAAAGTGAGGTGGATTAGAGTGGGGTGGGCTGGAGTAGAGTGGGGTGGATTGACTGTGATGGAGTAGGGTGTTGTTTACTGTAAAAAATAAACCTTTGTAATTTTGTTTGTCCTGTTAGGCATGTTTTGCCAATCATATGCCTTCTGTTTGCAAGGCACTAAAACTTAGAAAGAACAAAATACTACCTCAATCACGTAGGGAGCAGCGGACAGGCACTGATTAAGTTGAATCAATCAGTGCTTGGTACCTACTCCACATAGAGGAACGGAAGTGATGTTAGGCCTGCAGTGTCGAGTTACGGGGCTGTAAAGAAGTGTGCCATGCAAGCCAAGAAATGGGTAAGCAACGGGTGGGCTCCGACCCCTTTTTGTTACAAGCAGGGCCTCGCAAACGAGACGCATGCCCTAGTGTATGCTCTTGCAAGCTCGACCCTAAAAACAGGAACATAATGTTAATACTATATAGAAAAAAACGCCTTCAAGTTGCCCGTAACCTATCGTGCTACAGTGCATGTGTTTCATGTCACAAATGCCTGCTATATCACGGCTGTAGATAATGTGTGCAGAGTGCAATGGTGGATTTACAAATAAGCAAAGCCAATAGGTCTCTCATTTGGGACCAATTGACTTTTCCAAATGTTCTAGCTATGTTGTACAGCATCTCCAAAGCTAAGCACTATGGCTTTCAAAAAAAAGAAGAAAAAAGCATACGGGCCTGCTGCATCATTTTGTAAATGAGCATACCTACAGAATGACGATAACTTTTTTTTCGATTTACCGATCCGTATTAGACTGGTAAGCAAGAAAAAAAATAGGGTGGGTGGGGGAAGCAACTCACTTTTGACACCCACTCTACTCACTATACACGTGCCCCAACACCTCATTGCCTAGGGCCTCCTGGCAAACAACATAGAAGACATCCAGCAAAGGGCCCCCCCCCCTGCGGGTCCCGTTGGGCATTGCAGCACCGGCCCAAAGAGGAGCTGCCCCATGGTGAAGCATGACACCTCTCTCTGTGTATACTAGGGTTTGGAATGTCAGTAATGAAAGATGCAAGACTTTCAATGATTCAAAAATGCTGAACTGAACATAAACTGGTAGAAAACGTTAGATTTCAACCATAGACATATTTTCAAAGAATACAATAATGTATTAAATTGTTCAGTTTAATTTTCACAAACTTTATCTTCATGTGTAAAATTTGTAAGTTGGAATGTTTGAGAATTGCATGATTTCTTCTGCATGATGTAGATACCTAACCAGGAATTGTTTTGTCTTGTAGAAAAAATGAACAGTGGGAACCTAACCTTGACTTGTACAATGTTCATGAAATGTTTCATTTAACACTTAGGGGCACATTAGGATGTTATGTTATGTTATGTTATATGGGTACTTTTATAGCGCACGGCTACTCCGAAGAGTGTCCCGGCGCTAAAGACCGTCATCGACCCAGAGTGGAAGGCAAAAAGAGAGGGGAACTGAGAGCAGAATGAAAAGAATCACTGCGTGAACAGCAACGTCTTCAGATCCTTCCTGAAGGCCAGAAGATTGGTGTTGGATCTGAGAGACAGCGGAAGAGCGTTCCATAACCGGGGGGCAAGATGTTTAAAAGACCGACCCCCGCAATGCGTCGTCGGATCAGCGGGTTGATGGCCCTAGCCTGGGTAGCAGATCGCAGAGATCTGGAAGGTAAATAGAAACTGATTCGTTTCTGGAGATAACAGGGACCAATACCGTGGAGGGCTTTAAAGGCGATTCGCTTCTTGATGGGCAGCCAGTGAAGAGTTCTAAGAAGATCACTGGCCCTGGCTCTCCTGGAAAGTCTGAAAATAGCCCGGGCTGCAGAGTTTTGCACTACCTGAAGACGCGCTAGCAGGAAGTCTGGGAGGCCTAGATAAAGTATGTTAGAATAATCTAGGCGCAAGCCTATCAGGGCCTGAACCGTGATTCTTCTATGCTCTAAAGAAAGAAGAGGCAGGAACTTCCTCAGCATCTTCAAGATCGCAAAACACCTGCCGGCCAGACCAGCCACCTGAGTTTTAAAAGCGAGGCTGTTGTCAATCTGGATGCCCAGATTTTTGGCAACCCCTGAATCGCTGGTGGGAGGGAACATGGCAGGAGGCCACCACTCCTTCCATCCTGGAACCACGGAGCAGCCGAAGAAAAGCACTTCGGACTTATCGGAGTTGCATTTGAGGCAATTATGACTAAACCAGTCAAGCACCGCCCCAAGGCACCCCCGAATGGATGTCCCGTCAAAGTCGCAGCCCTTATCACACGTGAACAAAAGTTGTGTGTCGTCCGCGTACGACACAATCTGGGCTCCACACCCTTCCGCCAATCCCGCCAGAGGAGTCATATAGATGTTAAAAAGCGACGGGCTCAAAATTGAGCCCTGCGGTACTCCGACCTCCAAAGGCGGCATCTCGGCAGAGTAGGGGGGGGCCCAGACCGTTTGCTGACGGTTCGAAAGGAAAGACCTAAACCACCGGAACACCGTCCCCCTTAGACCGATCTCCCAAAGTCTAGAAAGGAGACGGTCATGGGGGACGGTGTCGAAGGCCGCAGAGAGGTCAAGCATGACCAACATGGCCTTGCCTCCTCTGTCCAAGGTTTCTTTAATGGCCTCTGTGACCTCGAGCAGTGCTGTTTCTGTACTCAGATTGGAACGAAAACCGGACTGCGACTTATGGAGTATACCATTCGTCTCGAGAAAGTGGGACAGAGTGGCATGAACGTGTTTCTCCACCACCTTGGCGAGCGCTGGCAGGAGGGAAATAGGTCTATAATTGGCGTGAGAGTCCGGGTTCAGATTGGGTTTCTTAAGAAGTGGCAAAATAAGGGCCTGTTTCCAAGGTTGGGGAACCTCACCAGTACTGAGGGAGAGATTGAGTATCGGGTTGATGAGATGGTCGAGGCTGGGAGCCATCGACCCGAGGAATTTGTCCGGACAGGGGTCTAAAGGAGAACCCGATTTCAATTTGGAAAGCAGGTCCAAGGAAGCCTGTGGGGTCAACAATGGAAAGTTCAAGAGAGTGGGGCCAGCAGAATTCGGACAAGAAAGGGGAGGTTGCCAATTAGACATAGTAGACGAGTCCACCTTTCCGAAGGAGGCCTGGATCGTCCGAATCTTGCTGGCAAAGAAGTCCGCGAGTTCGATGATCCAGGACTCTGAATGCATGGTACTGGGGGTACACCATGGGGGGGAGATGAAATCCTTAACTATCCTGAAGATTTCTTTACAGGAACTAGAGGCCTCATGAATCCTGCATGCCAGATAAGATTTTTTACCAGCTATGATGTCGCGATGGTAGTCTCTGACCATGGCCCTATAGGTTTCCTTCACGTTGGCATCGTAGTGCCTACGCCACTCCCTTTCGGCTTTTTTACATTGCCGTCGCTTCTCAGCTAAGGCCGGCGAGAACCAAGGGGCGGAGCCCTTGACGGAGGCTGTCCTATAGGGCCGGGGGGGGCTAAGACAGCTAGCCGTTGAGTCAGCCAGAGCTGTAAAAGCTCAATGTTTGAGTCCAGGATACCTGTTAGCGGGCAAGGTGGGTGTCGCCACCGCCCGCATGGCGGTGGCGATCCGCCCGAGATCCGTCCCAGCCCGCCACATATTTCCCCCTGCCATATTACTATGGCGGGAGGGACCGCTCGATTTTCCGCCTGGTCAACAAGTCGACCGGGCGGAAAAGAGTTTAATATGGTGGCTGTGTCTGTTAGACACCGCCAGCCATATTATCATGGGTGCGGAAACATGCCACAGAAAGGCATGCGGGAATTGCTTGTGGGGGCCCGTTGTGGGCTCCCAGGGACTCTGGGGGTGAGGGGTGCACATGTGGGGTACCTATGGTACCCCCCTGCAGTTCCATACACAACATGGCAGGCACCGCGCGGTGCCTGTCATGTTGTGCATGGAAGTGCACGACATGCCTTCCTGGGATAGTGACAGGCGGTGCTGAGTGCACCGCCCGCCACAATGTCAGGTATGCAGGATGCGCGCGCCACTGTGGCGGGTGCATCCTAATGGCCCCCACGGGACCCCCGCCCTTATGGCGGGCGGTCCCATTTCCTGAAAGGATGGTGGATCCTAATGACCCCCTTAATGTCTGCAAGCGTTTTTGTCCTGAACTGTTTAGATGATGAAAGCTTTCCTGTTCCCATGATAACACTG
Source organism: Lissotriton helveticus (assembly GCF_964261635.1). NCBI lineage: Eukaryota > Metazoa > Chordata > Amphibia > Caudata > Salamandridae > Lissotriton > Lissotriton helveticus. The sequence continues at coordinate 314,304,239 of NC_136059.1, forward strand.
TGCAATGATTTGCTGAGAAGACAGAAAAATGTTACATTTTACCTTAGTGATAGATATCAAAATGTTACATTGGTGCATGTTCCTAGAGTGATGAGAGACATTCTTCAGACCCTTTCAAGCATCTCTACTGAGCCCTTCGCTGAGATTTTCTCTGATTCTCTCAGAGTAACCTATTCATTTCTCTGGCTTGAATCAATGCTGCTCTCAGATTCTACTGAATTTCGTGAGCTTCTCTTTAGAGGAAAAGCTAATTTATTAGGATTTTCTTTAAGCTTTATGCTTTCACCTCTCAATTTGGAACTCTTTAGGGTTCTAAGATACTTTTCTCTCATTTCCTAGACTTAGAATTGAGATTCATTTATATGGAATGTGCTTTATGCAATTGTTCTGTACTGTATTACTGATTAATTGATTACTTATTTTGAGAACTTATTAATAAAAGATACTTACTAAAAGACTTAATAAAGCTTTGAAAACTCACATCAAATCTCACCATTGACTCCTAAGTGATGACAATTGAACTGTGATGTATCGATTGATTTACAGCTTCTCATTAATTCTATTCTAACGACCAAGGTCTTTCGGCCTTAGGCCTGGTAAACAAGCGGGGACTTTCCTTCAGATGAGTAATAACATGGAGATCATAAACTAAATATTTAAGTTCCTGCTCCACTTGACTGTTTATCAAAGCAAACCGGGGTTTTAGTGAGAAAAATCTTCTGCAATCTTAGGTGTCACGGTACCATGGCCAGCGCCCATATTTAAGCAGATATGCAATATTGTATCGCTTGCGTTCCAGAATGGTTCTTTTTTTTCAGTTTGTCTCAGTGGTAGCTCAACCTCGGATAGACTATGGTGATATTTTTATGATATGGATTGGAACCAACTATAAATTCTCTAAATTCGCCGAAAAATTCCAAGGTATATATTATTCTATTTCAAAGTAGATGTGAGTGGAGCAGGGGTAAATATGAATATTAAAAGTTGTGACCATAAGCGGATAACTGATCTATATGTAAAACACTCTAATTGAAATTGTTAACTGTGATACAAGTTGTCATCCTGGAAACTGTTATGTTAAAGAGGGGCTTGCCATACTGTAGTTCGACTAAAACAAATTACTTTGAGGGGAAATATATATTTAAAACAAGGAGTAAAGGAGGACCAAAAGTTGAAAAATCGAGGATATCCCAAGGAAATTTTAGCTGGGGCCTTGGTGGGATTCATAGCAATTTAGAGAAAGTAGACCATTATTAAATTCACCTACTAAAAAACACAAGATTGAATGCATTCTATTAGGCCCATTCAGTCAGCAATCAAACCACATAAGAAAGATGATATGATAACACTGGAATATCCAACAATGCAGCTCTGCAGGAATTCTGAGAAGAGCAACCAATATTTGTATACACACAGAATCCAAATAAGAAAAAATATGTCGAATAATGGAGAAAGAATTGTACCTTAGTCTATCCAACATACTTTACTTTTACTCATTTATAGAGCGCAAGCGAATCATCCCCAGGGGGATCTCTCGGCGCTTCGAGAAATGGGTACTCCTAGGCCATGCTCATCTAAAACAGCCAGGTCTTTAGTAATTTCTTAAAACTAGTTAGCTCAACAAAGGCCCCAATGTTCTGTGGCGGACTATTCCAGAGACTGGCAGCCAGATGGGAGAAGGCTCTTTCCCCCATCTTAGCCCTGTGTATTCTTTGGATGCACAGGAAATTGCAGTTACTTGATCTTAGCTGTCGAACCGGTTGGTACACAGTGAGTTTATTTTTAAGATAGGCGGGTCCTTTTCCCTGTAGTGATCTAAAGACCATACAGAGCATCTTAAAGAAAGCCCGCTTCCTAACCAGGAGCCAGTGGAGCTGGCTCAAAAGGGGGGCAGAAGGGGTCCGCGCCGGTTTGTTACATTTAAACTTTGGAAAATTAAACTTTGCACACTCCTTCTTAAGGTGCAGTAACTGAAATAAAGTTGGTAAAAGAGAGTTTTTGCATCTCATCATGGACCCAAATATTTAAAGAAAACACTTTGCTAAATCTGATACTTCATATGTAATATACCTAATAAAATGTTCTTCTTGATCACCAAATATTGGTCTAACCTTAGGTAAACTAAAATTGAAAAGGACTGAACATAAGTAATAAATTGGCACAAAACTTCGCCTTCAGTATTGTGTGCGAAATGATATCAGAATGATCACGGTGGAAATAGGGTTGAAAACTGTAAGACAACATTGGAAGAATTGTTAGTACGTACTTATTATTCAGGGTTACAGTAATCTGTGTTGAACTGAACAACGATAACTTAATATGGAGACTAAAATAAAACAAGAAGCGCTCATGGAGGTTAGTGTTCCAACACACAAGTTTCGGAAACAAATGATATTGACATTAGGAAAGTGGAGTGAGTAGGTAAAGAAGAATATGCTTTTTTAGAGAAATATCTGATGACTAACTAAATTCTTTGAGTAAGCTATAGTTCTGTGGGTGTAAAGCCTTTGGTCATATCAGGGATTTGGGTTTGAGTATGGAGTTTATTTTGTTTAGAGAAAAAGACTTGCCATAATATTTTTCAAGAAGAGAGTAATAGGTGATTTTCCAGGAGAAGGGTACAGTATTTAATGTTCCTAAACGCTTTGGAATATATATTGATATGCTTAGAAACTGATGAAATGCAGCGCTATATTTACATATGGGTTGTGGGGACTCATTCCACAAATCACGTGCTTTAAATGTGGGCGAGTAATTATCCTGGTTTATTACATGTAAGTATTAGTCCTTGAGTTATAAGGCACACACAAAACTAAAGTCTACCAGGAAAGGGCGGTGCAGAACCAATTGCTCAACTGATTTTAAATGGTGTGCCTTTGATTGCTTCATATGAAGTGAGACAATGACCGTCTGAAACCTTTACCACTGCACAGGGCATATGTGGCAACTCCTACGGCGGTATGTTTTTGTCACACGAAGCTGGCGATTACTTGACTTTTACAGCCATTGTCCGAGCATTTTTTTTAACAAAAAATTGCTGTCGGGGTGTTGAACTGATGCACAGACATGTATACAAATCACTTCCAACAAATGCAAAAAAAGTATTTTATATATAAGCAACTATTTTAATCTATAAACATGCAGCAACACAGAGGTGAAGGATTATGCTAAACCCCATTATGTTGGAAGTAAAATTGTGCATGAAGTGATAATATGTAAGGCTCTGTTTGCCGCGCCTGTCCTACTTGAGCTCACGTTCTTTTCCATTCAATAATTGTACATTTTATTCTTGGCAAAGTTGCTGCTCCAAAGAATGACTTCTTCACTCGACAGACAATAAAGCACACCTCACAAGAGTAAATCCAGGCATTCTCTGTACCCATGCATATCCAAACAACGTCTATTATACCTGCTCCTCACCGGAAATGAGCCTGTGTGCGACACTCGTGTGCTGCCAGCCCCGGATTAACTGATGCTGCCTTCTCGCTGACGGATTCAGCTCCGCGCGCGGTCTTAATCCGCTCTGTTATTGAGCGAACAAAGCTGCAGCGGGGCTGGAAACTGTTGGTAAATGGATCACACGCCGACAATTACAGGCAGGCCTGGTCATAGGATAAACCATGTAGAACAATGCTATTTTTAACAGCATGCACTGCGGCACACTGTCACCTGTCGAGTCTGTTCATGTCAAGAGCGGCTGCAGCGTGGAAATGTCAGTCTCCCCGACTCCCGCTGCGGGCCACGGACGGTCAGAATATAGGAGTTTATTAACTATTAGCTCCTAAGGCCCTCAATTCTGATTGAAATGGTATTTTGGCGCTTTGATGCCATCCCGCAAAAACAGACACCGCATGGCTTGGTTTTTCCCCATTCCGTTATTAGCACAATTCGAAGTTATGCAGTTCAGATTGGGGGCTAATGCAGTGATATTACGTGTTTTCTTCCCCCAACACACACATGAGGAAATAACTGGACTTTTCCTGCACGCATTTTGAAAAATGTAATCTGGCAAAATGTGTGCATGGGAAGAAAATCCAAACTTTGTAGTAATTTCATATAAATGTCAATGGTGATTCGGGGGCAAGCTCCCATTTGACCGTGAATTGAAATTGTTGTCAAAGTTAAAAGGCCAGCTGAACTGTTCGCAGAATCCTTTTCAATCTGTAAAAGGTGAGCCGGAAACCTGATAAGCCACAGAACTAAATAGGAGTGCTCTGTATGCTCCAAAGACCCCCATAGGGGGCAAACTGGTCCACCTTCATTCAAAATGCACCATTAGTACCTACCAAACATCCTGGGTCTGGAATCCTTGCTTAAATGTAACAGGATAAGGCTCGATACTGGAACCTTAAGCCGCTTTGCAAATAATGTAAATAAAACAGTGGAGCCCTCAACTAAAGGGTGAAAACTATCATCCACAGAAGGACAAACCTAACAGGATTCAAGACTGGAAATTCAAATTACACACGGATTTCCCAAAAAAGTGCCTAGGTGCTGTGCTGGCTTCAGTGAGCAAGAGGTGAAAGAAGAGGCTAGGTGGATGAGGGTGAGAAGAGGCTAGGTGGATGAGGGTGCGAAGAGGGTAGGTGAATAAGGGTGTGAAGAGGGTAGGTGAATGAGGGTGTGAAGAGGGTAGGTGGATGAGGGTGAGAAGAGGCTAGGTGAATGAGGGTGTGAAGAGGCTAGGTGAATGAGGGTGAGACGGTGCTAGGTGAATGAGGGTGTGAAGAGGCTAGGTGAATGAGGGTGCGAAGAGGGTAGGTGAATGAGGGTGTGAAGAGGCTAGGTGAATAAGGGTGTGAAGAGGCTAGGTGAATGAGGGTGAGACGGTGCTAGGTGAATGAGGGTGTGAAGAGGGTAGGTGAATGAGGGTGCGAAGAGGCTAGGTGAATGAGGGTGTGAAGAGGCTAGGTGAATGAGGGTGTGAAGAGGCTAGGTGAATGAGGGTGAGACGGTGCTAGGTGAATGAGGGTGTGAAGAGGGTAGGTGAATGAGGGTGTGAAGAGGCTAGGTGAATGAGGGTGAGACGGTGCTAGGTGAATGAGGGTGTGAAGAGGCTAGGTGAATGAGGGTGAGACGGTGCTAGGTGAATGAGGGTGTGAAGAGGCTAGGTGAATGAGGGTGCGAAGAGGGTAGGTGAATGAGGGTGCGAAGAGGGTAGGTGAATGAGGGTGTGAAGAGGCTAGGTGAATAAGGGTGTGAAGAGGGTAGGTGAATGAGGGTGTGAAGAGGGTAGGTGAATGAGGGTGTGAAGAGGGTAGGTGAATGAGGGTGTGAAGAGGCTAGGTGAATGAGGGTGAGACGGTGCTAGGTGAATGAGGGTGTGAAGAGGGTAGGTGAATGAGGGTGCGAAGAGGCTAGGTGAATGAGGTTGTGAAGAGGCTAGGTGAATGAGGGTGTGAAGAGGCTAGGTGAATGAGGGTGAGACGGTGCTAGGTGAATGAGGGTGTGAAGAGGCTAGGTGAATGAGGGTGAGACGGTGCTAGGTGAATGAGGGTGCGAAGAGGCTAGGTGAATGAGGGTGCGAAGAGGGTAGGTGAATGAGGGTGTGAAGAGGCTAGGTGAATAAGGGTGTGAAGAGGGTAGGTGAATGAGGGTGTGAAGAGGGTAGGTGAATGAGGGTGTGAAGAGGCTAGGTGAATGAGGGTGTGAAGAGGCTAGGTGAATGAGGGTGAGACGGTGCTAGGTGAATGAGGGTGTGAAGAGGGTAGGTGAATGAGGGTGTGAAGAGGCTAGGTGAATGAGGGTGAGACGGTGCTAGGTGAATGAGGGTGTGAAGAGGCTAGGTGAATGAGGGTGAGACGGTGCTAGGTGAATGAGGGTGTGAAGAGGCTAGGTGAATGAGGGTGTGAAGAGGGTAGGTGAATGAGGGTGAGACGGTGCTAGGTGAATGAGGGTGTGAAGAGGGTAGGTGAATGAGGGTGTGAAGAGGCTAGGTGAATGAGGGTGTGAAGAGGCTAGGTGAATGAGGTTGTGAAGAGGCTAGGTGAATGAGGGTGTGAAGAGGCTAGGTGAATGAGGGTGAGACGGTGCTAGGTGAATGAGGGTGTGAAGAGGGTAGGTGAATGAGGGTGCGAAGAGGCTAGGTGAATGAGGGTGTGAAGAGGCTAGGTGAATGAGGTTGTGAAGAGGCTAGGTGAATGAGGGTGTGAAGAGGCTAGGTGAATGAGGGTGTGAAGAGGCTAGGTGAATGAGGGTGAGACGGTGCTAGGTGAATGAGGGTGTGAAGAGGGTAGGTGAATGAGGGTGTGAAGAGGCTAGGTGAATGAGGGTGAGACGGTGCTAGGTGAATGAGGGTGTGAAGAGGCTAGGTGAATGAGGGTGAGACGGTGCTAGGTGAATGAGGGTGTGAAGAGGCTAGGTGAATGAGGGTGCGAAGAGGGTAGGTGAATGAGGGTGTGAAGAGGCTAGGTGAATAAGGGTGTGAAGAGGGTAGGTGAATGAGGGTGTGAAGAGGGTAGGTGAATGAGGGTGTGAAGAGGGTAGGTGAATGAGGGTGTGAAGAGGGTAGGTGAATGAGGGTGTGAAGAGGGTAGGTGGATGAGGGTAAGAAGAGGGTAGGTGAATGAGGGTGTGAAGAGGGTAGGTGAATGAGGGTGTGAAGAGGGTAGGTGAATGAGGGTGTGAAGAGGGTAGGTGAATGAGGGTGTGAAGAGGCTAGGTGAATGAGGGTGAGACGGTGCTAGGTGAATGAGGGTGTGAAGAGGCTAGGTGAATGAGGGTGCGAAGAGGGTAGGTGGATGAGGGTGTGAAGAGGCTAGGTGGATGAGGGTGTGAAGAGGGTAGGTGAATGAGGGTGTGAAGAGGCTAGGTGAATGAGGGTGTGAAGAGGCTAGGTGAATGAGGGTGAGACGGTGCTAGGTGAATGAGGGTGCGAAGAGGGTAGGTGAATGAGGGTGTGAAGAGGCTAGGTGAATAAGGGTGTGAAGAGGGTAGGTGAATGAGGGTGTGAAGAGGGTAGGTGAATGAGGGTGTGAAGAGGGTAGGTGAATGAGGGTGTGAAGAGGGTAGGTGAATGAGGGTGTGAAGAGGGTAGGTGAATGAGGGTGTGAAGAGGCTAGGTGAATGAGGGTGTGAAGAGGGTAGGTGAATGAGGGTGTGAAGAGGCTAGGTGAATGAGGGTGTGAAGAGGGTAGGTGAATGAGGGTGTGAAGAGGCTAGGTGAATGAGGGTGAGACGGTGCTAGGTGAATGAGGGTGTGAAGAGGCTAGGTGAATGAGGGTGTGAAGAGGCTAGGTGAATGAGGGTGTGAAGAGGGTAGGTGAATGAGGGTGTGAAGAGGGTAGGTGAATGAGGGTGTGAAGAGGGTAGGTGAATGAGGGTGTGAAGAGGCTAGGTGAATGAGGGTGTGAAGAGGCAAGGTCAATGAGCATGTGAAGAGGCAAGGTGAATGAGGGTGTGAAGAGGATAGGTGGGTGAGGGTGTTAAGAGGGTAGGTGAATGAGGGTGTGAAGAGGCTAGGTGAATGAGGGTGTTAAGAGGGTAGGTGAATGAGGGTGTGAAGAGGGTAGGTGAATGAGGGTGTGTAGCGGTTAGGGTTGCACACTCATGCTGTGCACTGGGATCTGTTTATTCAGCTTGTGTCGAGTATGTGTGGCTTCTCTTGAGGACTGTAGCCTCCAAAGACTCACTGGATTCCAAAAATGAACATCACTGCCCCCCCTGCCCCCCCTCCCGCCAGTGAATCATTCTGATGTTCACAGGCAGCTTCTTGGCACTTTGTATCCCTTAGCGCTGCCCTGGCCCTATGCCTGGTGTCAGGTGTATTCAACATTGTGTAATAAGGGAACTCGTTTTGTGCCGGCAGGCCTAACGTGAGGGTGCAGTTGGTAGGTTAATGCATATATAAACATACACAGGCACACTCTGAAGCCAACACTCCCATGTGAGCTGATAAAGAAACAGGATCTGTTGACACAGTCAAGGATACAGTCGTATTAGGTTACAAGCTCTTTGCACTGCAATCTCTTCCCTGCTACAGAAGAGACTTTGGGGCGAATCACGTCTGAAAGTACATCTGTGCCCTGGTGCGATCTATACAAAGTTTTAGGCGCACTGATGAAGTTTTGAGAAAATAGTTTGCATTGGACATTGCACAGCAAAAACGTAGGTCACTTAGCTATGGGAACTATAATAACTTGTTTTTTATCACTTGCTTCTCTAAATAGCACCCCTACCACACTCCTGCCATTCCAAGCACTGTAAATAAAAGACATTTCTCTTACTCAGCTTGATTTTACCTGTTTAACTGGCCTCAGAAGTATGGACAGCTAAACCACCCTTGTAGGGATTCAAACTTCTTGCCCCAGGATAACTAGGTATATTTGAGGCAAGTGTTAACTCACTGCGCCATCTTGCCAGCTTGATCAGTACTCTTCAGCCGTGCAAAGGATAGTCTAACAGACTCTTTGCAAGCATTGTGTTTGATGTCATTCCCTAAATGGTCAAGGGTATACAAAGACATGGGTCCCTTGCTCTCTGCTCCACTGGAGCCAAGCAGCACCCCACTGAAGAGGCCCAATTTGGCAAAAAACAGTCTTGGGTTGCTTGTGTTCTGGTGCAGAGCGGACCTGGCTTGGCAGCACAGGGTTGGACTGTTGCTACTGGAGCAGGATCAAGAATGATTTCCAGATGACTGGGTCTAATCTGAGGTGGCATAGTGGGTCAAAGAACGATGGGTTGGAACGCTAAACCAATTGCTTACCAGTGCTTAGGCATATTGCAAGCATCCCCCTTCCATCACCTTTTGCGTTTTTAGTGTCAAATTGACCGGTGAAATGTATGTAATGGGGCAATCATCTATGGTAGGTTTCGGAGTGTGGCTGAGGATAGTTCTAAACTTGAGCTCCATGAAAGGTGTCTGAGACATGCTAAGAAAGTGACATCCAGGTTTTCAAAGTATTTGCTAACTTTTGTATACGAGTTACATGTTGTGAAGCGCTCTGATACCTTCTGGTCTAGCCAGCGCTATACAAAACTACTAAATAAATAATAAATAAATAAATAAATCAAAGGAAAGCAACTCTTCAAAAAAGCTATTGTGTGATATCAAACCCCTGCTAACGTGGAGCAATTATGCCACTGTTGGTTGCAACAGACAAGGCTGGCCTGGCCCTTCTGCCACCCTGGCATTTCTGCTGTGGGCCATAGGCTAAGGCCTTGTTTTAAAACAAGGATGGGCACCAAGACCCAATCATGGTCAGTGGCGTAGACGGCAATTAATTGTTAACGCCAATGCTTGTGACAGTCTGCCACAAAGTGGCGCTGTCTGGCTAATTTAGCGATGACCAAAACAACAGTTAATTATTAATTCAATATACTTTAAAAATGATTATTACCTGCTGCCCAAGCCATTATTATAGCTTCGGGGCGGAAATAGTCTGAACTGTCACAATTTTAGGAGTGTGATGGTTAGTAGTTGTGTTGTTACGATCACTGGCAGCATAGCAGGGGCAATGTGTGGTGCAAGCTACAGTGACCTTCTGACGAGAGCCCTGGCAATATATATATATATATATTTTTTACAATGACACTATAACTAGGCTATGACACTAGCACTAGCACATGCTGCATGTGAGCAGCACCAGGATTGGGCAAGGAAGTTTCAGCATCCGGTTCCAGTAAAGAAGATGTCCGGAGCGAGGACGTCAGGTAAGTTTTGTTTATTTATTTATACAATATTTTCTCCCTGTCGGTGCCAGCAGCCACTGCTGTACTTTCATGCAACAACCTAATGCCTTGTGGGCGTGGAAGTCATGAGTTGCTGCCACTGAACTAAACAGACTAACAGAACTGATATGAGAGCAAGCATGTGTGTGTGAAAAGCCCACGACCCTAAACACGGTGACCCCAATAACAAGGCGAAAGGATGGAAGGCAACATGAACTAGTAAAAGTTCCTACACGTGCCTCCTGAGTTCGGTCTTTTGACACGAGTCGGCTCATGAGCTGCCGCCTGTCGCCTGCCATGCACCCCTCTCTGGTGAGCCCTGGCACCTGTTACTTGGGCACAGCCACCCCCATCGCATCAGATAACATTTCTGCACTTCAACTGTTGTTTCACGAGCTGCACATTGGGGCACCTGCAATGGTCATGCTTGTTCTGGCAACTTTGCAATCAGACAGTATTCATCTTATAATCTTATCGCCGCGCGCCGTTCAAACTGCGGATAAACAATGCGTACAGTTTTTACTGAATGCCTAGTTCAAGTGACAGATTTGCTTCTGTGCACACCCGGTCATCTGTCCATCCCCCGAGCAACATTCTCCTAACTTCTTCAAACAGCCTCGCCTGCGCATTCTCTCACCTCTACACAAGTAAATATTGCAGATTTACTCACGGCAGGGGGAAAAATGTCAGGCATGCGTCCCCTCCTCTCCGCGCATCCTGCCTGCCTCGCGCCGCCGCCGCTGCTGCTGCACACAGACAGCGCCTTCTTCTGCCCTCCTCCTGCACGCTGACAGGCCCCGCCCCCTCGCCCGGGCAGGACTCGGCTTTCATTCAGGAGTCCCCGAGGCCACGCCCCCGGCGGTGGGACTGGGCCGCCCCTGCCTTTACTTCCCTGGTCTGCTGCAAGCGGGTCCTTCCGGCGTATGAATGCTTTCATTCAATTAAAGGCATCGCCGAGTAAACTCGGCTTCGTTTTAATGGGCCGGCCGGCGTGCCAGAGAAATCACTGCGTTAGGGTTTAATTAACGCGATGGAAATTTCACGTGGAAATATTCAAACCACGCATTTGAATTTGGAATAAAACCTCGTCCATTCGAAAACACCAACAAACCAAAGCAGTGGCCGTTTAGGGGTTGAGCTAATGGTAAAAGTATCAGATGGAAATGTGTTCAGTTTGCTACTCTCCGCCTCGTCCGATTTCGTAAGCCCTTATAAATACAGTTACTCGTGGAACGATGCAACTTTGTTTCGGCGCCCTTTGCTGGACAGGCTGTTCTAGGCAGTTGTATCTATCCTGTGGGTCGCAGTCCGCTTCTGAGGCTCGGCGTTAAGCCCAGGGGCGTGGACCCGCTCCGCCCGACGCCCGCCAGGCATGTGCAAGCTGTGCACCTGCACAGGGCCGCCAAACCCTAGGGACCGCCACGCCAATATATATCCTTAAAATAATAATCCTCTGAGGATGGATACATGTTTGCATGGTGGCCCCTGGCAGGGATTTGGTGGCCTCCGGCTCTGTTCCACTTCAAAACACCCTGACCCCCCCTCTTCACTGGCCTCCGCGCCTGCGTTCCTCCGGGGTCCCCCTACCTACGCACCCTGCCCAGGGCTTTCATGAGCCTAGAGCCGCCCCTGCGCCCGCGATCTGTATAAGAACAGTATGGTTGGTGGGCTCCAGGTTCGGGGTGGGGCACTTTCAGGAAGAAATAAAATAGCCTTGAAACACCCCCATTCCATTTGGAGGATTCTATTATATTAAACCTTTCCTCTTGTAAGCAGGTAGCCAAGTCTCTTAGATTGTGAAATGTAGATTTGTTGAAGTAGAGATTACTGAGTTACAAGTTACAAGTAACACCCCACCAGGAGCAGCATCCTAGCTGCTCAGCCTACTCTCTACAGAAACACACACACACAGAGCAGCGAACTTGGAACTATGGAGAAGACGCATAGCAACAATCACAGGTCACAACACATCCCCTCCCCATAGAGAAACAATTGAAAATATAAATAAACAATTAACCAGTTCCATAATTATTCGATGTCAATGCAATGCAGCGTTGTGATTGGTGAGCAAGCGGGCTCCCAGGAATCAATCACATGCTGCAATGCAGCATTGTCATTGGTCTGAGAGCCTGGTTCGGTGATTTGACAGGGAATGGAACCCTGGGGATGTTCTCCAACCAGGCTGTAATGCAATCCAGTCCATTGGGCACTGTAGACCAGTCTGACAGCTAGGGCGTGACAGGAAAGGTGGGAGTTGTAGCCAAGGGGCCAATGGACAGTGCATGCAATTCAAGCAATGATGTCAGCTAGGTGGACGGGTGAAGGATCCGCGATGCACAATGTTGAGAGTGAGATCGAAGACAAAAAGAGAAACACATTGAAATAAGGGAACCAGCGAATACTGTCCTATAACCCCACTATCCCAGCATATCCCAACTTTTGGAGGGTTTAATAGGATTCTGAGTTGTCAACCTCTATCCAAAGTTGGGCCGCGGGGAGGGGCAACTTGACATTTTTTCTCTCAGAGGGGCTTTGCATGTCAATGTTTCAAGACCACTGATCTAGGACAATACAGGCCCTGGGAGGTCTGCCTCTTCACAGGATTAGTAGTTGACTTAGGCCCGCCATCGAACACGTGTGGCACAGAATATCAGCTCTTTTAATATGATACCAGCAAAAAACTGAGCCCAGTGCTTAATATGAGTTGTGGTTTCCGGTGCTAAGAACCGGCCATTATGGCAGTCTGCCACATAGTGGCGCCGTCTGTCTAATTTTGAGATGAGCACAACACTTATTTATTAATTCAATATACATTAAAAATGACTACGAGCTGCTGCCCAAGCCATTCTTATAGCTTCGGGTGGCCTGGAATAGTTTGAGTTGTCACTCTTGTAGGAAGGAATGTGATGGTTGGTTAGGTTGGTACTGTCATCGGCAGTGCCGGCAGGGCCAATGAGTGCACGCTCCTCGCTCAATAACTCGCCTACCAGCCTTTTAATGAGGGTAGCATCCAAACCATTGTGACACATTTTTTAATAAATGATTTGCTGGCATGGAATCCACGATTGTAAAATCAAGTGAAATAATTTATAAAATGTTCACTCGGCGGCTAACCACCTCTTAGAGCTCTGTGGTATTATAATGGTAGCCAGGACATATATAAGGAGCACGAAAACCATTCAATATGTGACTTATGAAGCAATAAGCTGTGTTTGGGATGGGTAGAGTCAGAGATGAAGGTTGTCCAAATTGCCAGGGTCAGTGCAAGTGTGCTCGCGCACTGGTCAAATCCCCAATTACGTAACAGCAACAGTATCTGGTCCATTCTTTAGCTCCTCAAAAGCCTTCTAGTCTAGAGGGTCTAGAAAAAGAGCAAGGTGTGGGACTGCGGGCAGCAAAGAGAGCTTTTTGATTCAGATTAACTTTCTTTTCATGACAAGGCCTTTGCAAACCCTGAGAGCAGGGCTTAGCAAGGGCCGGGGGTACCAAAATGCAAGTCAGGGATTACAGCTACCACCTCAGGCTAATCCATATTTACATCCCTAGGTTGCGTGCAGTGCTTAATTTGAACCGGTGGCGGACACAGGCACTTCTTTTTGGGGACCGGCACTTATTTTTCTGCAAGAGACGGCAAAAAAAAACTAAGCAGAAAGTCGGGTGAAGAGAAGGACGGAAAACCCGTCATGAAAGGATAAAGAAGGAGCCTGTTAGAGGGAGAAAGAGGGACAGGGAGTGTCTGTCTTGGATTAAAGATGCATGAGGGGGCTGTGGATTCAAGACTATGCAGCATTGGTATATGGTGCGCCAACATTTAAATACAGTGGGTGCAGGATTCTGAGCAGAGCTTTGGGCACCAGCACTCATTCCATTACAAATTAAGCACTGGCACTGTATCATATGGTGAGCCGCAGATAAACTGGATTTTCTAAATAGTAAACTTAATTTCACAATCAATCGATCAATTAATCAATCCAGGTTTCCATGGCATTCCCAGTAGAACCCCCGCAGTTGCTGGAACAATGAAGCCTGGCCCTACTGTCAGGGACGTCAGCACTCCTGAAATGCCCCTTCACCTAAAGCAGTACAAGTTCTTGCACCAGCTCGGTTAAAAACCAAATTAGAATGTATTGGCTCCCTGTGGTGTTAAGTAAACAGAAAACAGAGGCAAAACCATGTTCCTGTTTTGAGAACAGGTGCAACACATTATGAGATTTGAGTGTGATTACTTTTAGTGTAAAACGTGATCTTCATTCCCAACTATGCACACAGAAAAATGGGGACAAAATAGGTAATAGGGTGCTCTCAAAGGCCTTAAACTGTTGTGCAGGATCTCTCACAAAGCAATAACAGCCACAGAGTGGGTTGGAAGAGGTGGTAACTCTAAGAGTTAATCAGTTCCCCACCCAGACCACATTGTCTAACCTGCTCTAGCTCTAAAGAAAGCAGACACAACAGTAATAATGCAACTATATGAAAAGCAGTCTGCTGCAGCCTTTGTCCTCATACTGCTATCGCTCTCACATTATGCATCAGCCACAGACTGGGTTCCATCCCTACCATGGTACTGAGGCGGCTTTGCTGGCAGCGGTTGAAGAAGCAAAAAGCTACTCGGTCGGGGAGTTTCGGCAGTGATCATCCTCCCTGATCTTAGCTCAACTTTTGGTACTGTAGACCACAATATTCTAGTGGAGAGACTATAGAATGCCGGTATTGCAGGAATTACTCTTGCCCGGTTTAAGTCTTTTCTTGAGGATAGGACGTTTCAGAGTTTTGAGGGGAACTGTACCTCAGAGTCTACCTCTAAAACTCGAAGTCCCACAAGGCTCCTCGTTAAGACCAACCATTGTTCACGCCTTTACCGCGGCGGTTTTTCCGCCGCGGTGTGGGCGTCCGATTGAGTGGGCGGGGCTCCGTCGGCCATTGGCCGACAGCATCACTGGGGAGGTAGTGCTCGGGAGCATGGAAGGGGTTAATCTATATTTGAGACCTCTTGTGGATATCTTCCTCTCCTTCAGGATTTCGATAATATCATATGCGGACGACACGCAACTGGACTTCTCACATACTCTGACAGAAGGTTCTGCAGCTCCCTTTTTAGGCATCTGTCTTAGAAAGGTCACAAAATGGATGAGAAGCTCCTGTCTTAAACTGAAAGGAGACAAAACTGAGCTTATGCTTTTGAGCAATAACCCGGATTCTCTCTCATATTTGAGCTTACCAAGCAGTCTAGGCTCTATTCCATCACCTACACCTGCCATAAAGAGCCTAGGGAAGTGGCTTGATACGTCTTTTAAATTTGATACTCAAGCCGTCAAAATAGCCGCAATTTGCTATGGTAAGCTAAGGACATTGCGCAAAATTCAACCCCTTCCTACCACTGCAAAGAGAACTGTGGTCAAGGCACTTAACCTTTCCCGCCTGGATTACGGCAATTCCCTGTATTTGGGAGCGCCTAAGGCCACAATCCCAAAAATTGCAGGTGGTACAGAATTCCGCAGCAGGTTTACTATTTAATTTACAAAGACATCAACTTGCATCAAATAATGTGTCTCCTCCGTTGGCTGTCAGTAGTGGAGAGGATAAAATGTAAATCTCTCTGCATCGCACACAGGGCCCTGCTTGACAAAGGACCGGCGATCTCTCGATCACTGCTCTCCTTCTACAAACCTGGTAGGTCGCTGTGTTCCACCAAAGCCTTCTTGGCTAAGATCCCTCTGATTAGAAGAGCACAATCGAGAGTGTCGATCTTTTTTCATTCAATGCTGCCAAACTGTGGAAAAACCATTCCCTTCTCTCTTCGAGTTGAGGAAAAGGAGCTTCCCTTCCGCAGAGTACTAAAAACCTGGCTGTTTGAGTGCGTTCTTGTAAATAACATCATCTTCTGCTGCAATGACAGCGCTGGGAGGCCTACGGATAGCCATGTGCTATATAAGTGTGCTTGAATACAATAGAATTATGAACTTCGGATGGATGGAAGGCGAGGTCAGCCGTCCCTAGATGAGCAGTGCACAGGGTTTCTGCAGCAGGACACTACACCGAGCCATCACAAGCACTCCAATCCGGTTTTATGTTGTTACAACCCATTCAGTTGCAACGCATGCCTTTTCCACGCATGCGTTACAACGGAATGCTTTTTGAATGCATAACCTTTACCACGAATATTCCTTTACCACGCATACCTTTACAACGATTTTCATTGTAAATGTATGCATGGTAAGGGAATACTCTAGGTAAAGGTTATACCCCTTACGTGACACCACATTCCCAATCCTTCTCATATTTACCCCTGTCCTTAACCCTCAATTCTTTTATATATGTTTTTTTTTATAATACTAAAATTCCCCTTACCTCTTCACATCGTCTCCTCTCCATCTTCCGTGGTGACGTCCTACGTCGTAAAGAGGAACCAGAAGTTTCTTTCCGTTTCCTCTTAAACTTCGCCGATTGCCTGACGTGACTTCAGGTAAGTTTTTATTTTTGGGGGGAGAGCCCCCAAGCCCTCTTTTTCTAATTCTTCCCTTTACCACACATGCCTTTACTACGTATCTTTTAGTAAAGGTATGCATGGTAAAGGCTTTCGTGGTAACCACGCTTGCGTTGTAATGCATGTGTAGTTAATGCTTTCGTGGAAACAGCTGCGTTGTAGTGGCCGTTTCCCTTCCAATCCTAGTGGACCGTGCTGCACCATCCGCGCTCTAGGACCCACACCAATGGGGCATGGCACTCCAGGGACAAAGCAAATCCATGACATAATTGATTAGCCCCTTGAGACCCTCACGGGTGAGTAGCGCGCTTTAAAATCCCCTGATTGATTGATTGAGACGTGCAGGCCTACATCACCGGCTGAGAGTAGCTGGGGCATGAAGTCCTAAGTAAACAGGCACCGGAGTAGGCCATGATCAACAGTGCCTGAAATTAACTTTTATTAGAACATTGGAATGTTGGGAGCTCCATTGAAAACAATGGAGTGCTCTGGGCTTATAATGGCTGGTATAAGCCTGGAGCTCCAGCATTCCAATGATTCTTTGTTCACAGCTCTGGCTGTGAACAAAGGCTTCAGGGAACCTGAAAGGATTCCAATCCCCTCATGCTCCCATAAGGCTTTGTTCTTTTTTTGTTAGAACATTCTGCCCTCTATTGGCAGAATGTTCTAATAGCCTTATAGCCTTTCGTAGCTGGGCTATACCGACTATTAAAGTCCCTCTCCCTTGTTAAAGGCCCTCGCCTTCGGCTCGGGGCCTTGAACGCTGGAGAGGCCCTTTAATAGCCGGTATAGCCCTCCACGGCGGGCTATAAGGCTATACTAAGTCATCGGCTAAGGGTAACATATATTAAGTCCTCTGTAAGCAGGCAGTGGAGTAGGCCACGAATTGCATCACTGACAGTGCCTGGCATAAAACTTCTTCCTGCGTCATCGCCTATGGATAGCTGATTCATTTAGTGCTCTGTAAACAGGGCCACGAGCAACAGTGCCCAATATTAGGTTCTGTCTACGTCAACTGTGGGTAGCTGATAAATGAATGGCTCTGTTAACCGGCACTGGAGCAGTGCACAATCAGCAGTGCCTAATATAGGCTTTTGCCTACGTCATCGTCTTTGGGTAACTGATGCATTTAGTGCTCTGTAAGTGGGCGCTAGAGTCAGCCAAGAATCGCGTCACCGACAGTGCCTGATAAAACTTCTGCCAGCAGTGGAACCAGGACAAAACTTTGGAATATATACTGAATCGATGACGCTGAATACAGACTTGGAGATTTGAAAGTCTGGTTCCGCTACTTACCAGCCTTTTCTGCACCCCCCTCCTACTTTCATTTGGTGTTCACATACCCTGCAGGGTGTCCCGTGACAGTGTTACCGGTGCAGTCACAGTGTCTAATAAAATGAAAAAAAATAGAACTCAAACGCTCTGTACAGACAGACTGTAGTATTTTCTTTACATTCATTGCTCACTTTGGAATTAGATCCCCTTGTGCTGTTTATCTCTTGTGGTTGGACAGGTCCCCGCCTGTAAAAAGTCTGGGATTAAAAGCAGGCAGGGCGCAGCGAAGAGTTTATTTAGAAATGTAAGAGTGGATGACTGCTCAATTTCCGGCAGTTAGTGCGGTCGGACAGGATAGGGAGACAGGTATTGGTGGGCGTTTAGATAGGAGGGGCTGGGAGGGTAAAAGAGAAAGTATTAGTGTGTGACCAACAGTGTTAGGAGAACCCTCCAACATGTCGGTCAGCAGATAGGAAGTTTTGTGCCTCCCTCCCACCTAGTCTTTAAGCATGTTGAGCAGTGCTTAATTTGAGCCAGTGCTTGGCACTGGCACTTGTCATCATGGGGGCGGGGCTTGTAACAGTCGGCCACATGGTGGCGATGTCTGTCTAATTTAAGGATGAACACAACAACAGTTGTTTATTAATTCAATATACATTAGACATGACTATTGACTGCCGCGCAAGCCATTCTTATAGCTTTGGGGGCCTGGAATAGACTGAATTGTCACAATTGTAGGAGTGTGGTGCTTAGTAATTGTGTCGGTGCTGCCATATCCTTGATAGAAGCGGTCGCTCACTTCACCTCCTCCTCACTCGAGCCCTGACATAGCGCTTCAATTCTGCTAAGTACCTCCTCGTTGCGCCCTGCTAGACGCTGTGGGCCTCTTTGCTATTGAAAACTGCTGAGTATATTTGGCGATTTGCTGTACCTTAAAACAGCTGAGTGTATTTGGCGCTTTGCTTTTGCTATAGAACACTGCTGAATGTAATTGGCGCTTTGCTTCGCTATAAGAAACTGCTAAGTGTAATTTGTGCTTTGCTTTGCTATAAGAAACTGCTGAGTGTAATCTGCGCTTTTACAACTACGTAGCGCACTGCGGGGCTTGGGCTCACCTTACTGACTGTGTATTATTGCTGTGGGCTTTACCTCGCTTCCTGCCGTTTTTTAAATCCCTCGCTCTGGGCTCTGTGTATTAATTGCTTGCACAATCCTTAGCGCCCCCATCGTTTCCTTAGCGCTTTGTACCACTAGAAACTTGTGCTTTATTTGTCCCCTGAACGCTCCATCTTGGCCAATTTCGACGTGCCCCTCGCAGCATTTGTTGTTGTTGTTGCTGCCATTTTGTCTGCTGTGACGTCCCACACCACCTCCCACACCTGATCCCGCCCCCCAGCTGACCCTCCCACGCTCCGCCCCCTCCACCATCCATTTATGGCCAATGTCCCCACGCGCAGCGTCCACGCGCTTCGGACACGCCGAAGGTGCGCCAAAGGTAAGCCCGTCTACGCCCGTCCGCGCCTGGACCGCGCCCAGCGCCAGACCCCCTGCCCCTCGCGCCTCCCACCCCCCCCGCATTACCTACGATGCCGCCACCCTCCTAGCCCTTAACCCCGGCCGCGCCCCCACCTGCGTCCAAGCCGCTCCTGGACGCACCCATGGACCTTTCTCCTGCTACTCCTGCAAATTCAGCAGCACCGACAACATCTCCGCTACGACCACAACACAGATTCCCGACCCCAACCACCTAGAATGCATCCTTCTCAACACCCGCTCGGTCCATAGGCACGCCATTGACCTCTGGAACCTACTAGACACCATCTCTCCTGACGTCGCCTTCCTAACGGAAACATGGATGAACGCTTCCTCCGCCCCTGACATCGCCATCGCCATCCCTGATGACTATAAGATCACACGCAAGGACCGCACCGACCATACAGGAGGTGGAATCGCTATCGTCCACAAGAAAACAATCCGCATCTCAACCAGCTCTGACGTCAACCTCGCCAACTCCGAACACCTTCACTTCCAGATCCACATCGACCCCAAGACCACACTCAGAGGCACCCTCCTCTACAGACCACCAGGCCCACGCGCAAAATTCAGTGAAGACATCACGGACTTCATCACCCCACACGCGCTCCCCTCCAAAGACTACATCCTTCTGGGAGACCTCAACTTTCACCTTGAAAAGATCAGCGACCGCAACACCGCCACCCTCTTAGACAACCTCGACAACCTCGGACTTAAACAACTGGTCACTTCCCCCACCCACATCGCAGGTCACACTCTCGACCCCATCTTCACCTCCAGCAACCATGTCTCCTTCAGCCACACTACGGATCTCCTCTGGACCGACCACAGCTGCGTTCACTTCACCTACAACAAGCCGAAACCCATCATCCACCTCCAACCAACTCTACAAAGAAACTGGAACAAAATCACCACAGAACAGATCTCCACATCGCTCCTTCAAACCTCCCCAGCCCTCTCTTCTAACGCCAACGAAGCCGCCTCCAACCTCTCCCTTTGGTTATCCAAAACCGCCGACACCTTAGCACCACTGAAAAAACGTCAACACAAACTTGGCATCAAGAAGGCCGCATGGTTCAACGACGACCTCAAGAAGTCCAAGAAACTATGCCGCTCCCTTGAAAAGGCCTGGAAAAAAGACCCATCCACCAACAACAAGGACGCCTTCAAAAGCGCCATCCGCACTCACCACCAACTGATCCGAAAAGCCAAGAAAACAGCATTCAAAGATCGACTTGACAATAACGCCCACAACAGCAAGGAACTTTTCAACATCGTCAAGGAATTTTCCAACCCCTCGGCCAACTCCAACGACATCACCCCCTCTCAAACCCTCTGCGATTCCCTAGCCTCTTTTTTCCACAACAAGATTGCTGACATCCACAACAGCTTTGACAACCAACCCGGAAGCCAACCCACCCTACCATCAGCTGACCATCTTCCCCCCGTCAACACCCTTAACGCCTGGATGCCAATCTCCACTGAGGACACCATCCGCCTGATGAACTCCATCCACTCTGGATCCCCCTCAGACCCATGCCCTCACCACATCTTCAACAAAGCAGACTCCGTAATAGCTCCGCACCTCCGAGACGTCATCAACTGCTCCTTCAACTCCGCTACCTTCCCAGAAGACTGGAAACACGCTGAACTCACCGCCCTTCTGAAAAAACCAACAGCAGACCCCACCGAACTCAAAAACTACCGCCCCATTTCGCTTCTTCCATTCCCGGCCAAAGTCATCGAGAAAGCCGTCAACAACCAACTCGCCGCCTTCCTCGAAGCCAACAATTCCCTCGACCCCTCACAATCTGGCTTCCGAGCCAAACACAGCACTGAGACCGCCCTCATCGCAGCAACAGACGACATTCGAACTCTGCTGGACTATGGAGACACAGTCGCCCTCATCCTCCTCGACCTCTCTGCAGCCTTCGACACAGTCTGCCACAGCACCCTTTTACAACGCCTCAAAAACATCGGAATCCAAGGAAAGGCACTGGATTGGATCACTTCGTTCCTCACCGGAAGAACCCAGAGAGTCAGCCTCCCACCTTTCAAGTCCGAGGCCACCGAAGTCATCTGCGGCGTACCACAAGGATCCTCACTCAGTCCCACCCTCTTCAACGTATACATGAGCCCCCTCGCGGCCATCGCCCGCCAACACAACCTCAACATCATCTCTTACGCGGATGACACTCAACTGATCCTATCTCTCACCAAGGACCCCAGCACCGCCAAAACCAACCTACACGAAGGAATGAAAGAAGTCGCCGAATGGATGAAACAAAGCCGTCTGAAACTGAACTCAGACAAAACAGAAGTCCTCATCTTAGGTAAATCCCCCTCTGCATGGGACGACTCCTGGTGGCCGGAAGCCCTCGGAAATGCACCCATCCCGACAGACCACGCACGGAATCTTGGCGTCATCCTGGATTCTTCACTCTCAATGAACAAACAAGTCAGCGCCGTATCCTCTTCCTGCTTTAACATCCTTCGCATGCTCAGAAAAACATTTCGCTGGATCCCCTCCGAAACAAGGAAAACAGTCACCCACGCTCTAGTCACGAGCCGACTGGACTACGGAAACACCCTCTACGCAGGTACCACCGCTAAACTCCAGAAGAAACTACAACGAATCCAAAACGCCTCAGCCAGGCTCATATTAGACATCCCACGCAACGAACACATCTCTGGTCACCTTAAAGACCTCCACTGGCTACCCGTCAATAAGAGGATTACCTTCCGACTGCTTACCCACGCACACAAATCACTCTACGACATCGGACCAGATTGCCTCAACTCTCGACTGTCCTTTTACACCCCCTCCCGTCAACTTCGCTCTTCCAGCCAAGCCTTCGCCACTGTACCTCGCATCAACAAGACCACCATGGGAGGCAGATCCTTCTCATACCTGGCTGCCAAAACATGGAACTCACTCCCCGCTTACCTTCGCCTCACCCAGAATCACCTAGCGTTCAGAAAGCAGCTTAAAACGTGGATATTTGACAAATAATCCTCCTCCCCTCCTAAGCGCCTTGAAACCCTCTGGGTACGTAGTGCGCTATATAAATGCTATGACTTGACTTGACTTGACTTTGACAGTGCCGGGAGGGGCAATATGTGGTACAAGCCTCAGTGGGCTCTTGATGAGGGCACTGGCTCGCATTTTCCCACAAATTAAGCCCTGGGGATACATATGCTTGGGGATCCTGGGACACTGCAGCTTATGAATTCGTGTCTGTCTTTGGTGAGGCAGTTTTTTGATGTTATGTTACGAGTTGGATGGTGGACAAGGCAGTGCCTTGAGACCCTCACAGGTGAAACTCGGTTGTAGAGCACCATTTCTATTCGCCAAAAATAAAAAAAACTCCACTAAAGGATAGCCTTTTCTCTTTCAAGTAAACAGCTGTCGGTCCTGACAGTGTTTTTATTGTGGAATTTACCATGTTTGCAGCAGGCGCACAGACCACCTTGCCCTCCCTGGTGTGAGCCCAAGGTGTGACCGTGCAGTTTGCATGCACAACTCTGCAGCAGGTGTCAAACCCGCTGAGCTGCAGCAGGGGCCAACGGCAGGCATTTTAATATCTATGCTGCTGGCTTGTGCCAGTAATTGAATTGATATGCCGCCGCCGCTGCTGATTTAAAGAGAGGGTCTTGAAACACAGCAGCAAGTAACCACTCCAGAACCCGCGCACATGTTGGGAACAAAAGGCGCGTTCAGCTGCAAGCGCCGTCGAGCCTGGTTTCCTCGACGACCATGGAACCAATTATTCATCAAAGCTGGATTAAAAGTAAATGACCGAGTCTCGCACATGCAGATGTGTTACTTTGATGCTTAAGTGACCAAGAAGCAGGCCCTTGAGATGGGCCACGCGGTAATGTATTCAGAGGCCACCATGGCTGCCATTGAACCCAGGGGGATGCTCGATGGAACCTGACCCCCTGTGCCTCAGAAAGGAAGGCACCAAGGCATGGCACGTGCAGAAGTGAAGATTTAGACTTTGTAGGGGTGTGTTGTGTCGTAGGCTCTAGGATCCATACTCAAGAAATAATGCACACCGACACCGTAGGTGAGGTACTTAGAACTGGCCATGAGCACGTGCGCTCGGCAGGGTCACCTGATCAGTGACCCATGTGTTGGATGGGTGTGGAGTGGTAGTAAAAACCAGCCCTCTGGGAGTGGCTGGCAAAAACACTAGACTGTGTCGGCACAACACTACATTCCTCCCAAACTTTATTAAAAGCATAAACAAGTCCAACCTGTGGGGAATAAACAAAACACAAGACACCACTTAGCCTCTCGGCCTCGAGAGGCAGGCCACAGGACAGCAGTGGACAGGTGCAGCTGGGAGCACCGGGCATCTCTGCACAGGTCCATGGTTAACCAGCTACCACTGAGTACAGACACTGCGTAGATGGAGTCCGGATCCTTTGACTGCATGTCAGTTGGGTGAATGTCCACTCACACACTGTTGGATGGTCTTGTGTGCCATCGCGGTGATGTGGTTGATTTAAACAGTTCAAACTTGGTGCATCGGGAGCGGTTGTGGGGTCCGCTGCGGAGCTTAATCTTGGGACGTCTCGACTCCATAAAGGACATTCGTGTCAGGACTGGGATGATGTCTTCCTCTGATGCCCCATTCCCCTTGCCTCCCAGTACCTTATCGGCGGAGCAGCTTCCAGACCATCTCTCGTGCAGGTATTCCCTTGATGCCCATTTCAATGACTTGCCACGGGCGATGGATGTTGGTCTCCGAATGTAAGAGGGCATAAGGTGCACCCTTGCGATTAGATGTTCCTTGTTGGTCCAGGAGATGCACATGGCAATGATGGTGTGGTTACCCTAGATGACCTGGACGACAGGCGGCAATGATTGGCTTGGAGTGAGAATGACTGGAGAGACTTCGCAGGCAAGTAGCTCGGTGTCTTTGCTAGTGCTGTTCTTCTCCCATGGCATGTGCGGTTGCGAGCAGGGATGCCATCTGTCTCAAGCAGCTGATGCTTGGGAACTGACGGTCGCACTGGGAAGGCTGGGGTAGAGACACGGTTTGCGCTTGCTGGCAACTTACGTTTGCTTCACCCAGTGAGCTGTCGCCAGGGGCAACACTCCGTCTTGGTGGCTGGCTTTGTGTCTGCCAGGGTACTCTCTGGTAGTGGCATTAGTCTTAAGTTTCTACACCCAGTGATCTTGTGCTCTTGTTCATCTGTGTTCGTCCGGTCCTTCAGAGTGACAAGTCTGGCCACATGCTCTTCTCCAGTATGGGAGGTCTAATCACACTTCTCTTTCTTCCTTGGTTCTCCTGTATGTGTCGCCTAAGGGCATGTCCCAGTTGTAGGAACCTAAAATACTCCGTCTCCGCCATCTCATATTGTTGCAGGACCTCAAACGTTACCAGTGCTTGACTCGAACAAGAACTGAAAGCTAAATCTGAGTTATGATTAAACATGAAATATATTTTATAACCATATACATTTTAAGATTAGATGTTTTTAGAGACATGTAACACTTAAGCAAAGTGATTCTTTTAAAATGAGAGTTTATTATATAGTTATGGTTTTAACTAACTGAACAATAAATAAATAATTTCAATTTCAATGCTTGAGCCCTCCAGATGTCGCCCAGTCGCTCTTTGCAAATCAGGGTGCCTGTAGACTTTTAATGACTTTTACATCATTTACCAACTTCTGCCGTTGGCCACAATGCAAGTGACATTGCGGTCCATCAATGAAAAGTCTAAAAATATCAGCTGGTAAGATAGTTTGCTGGGCAGAACGCCTGCTGCAGGGGGTGAGTAATTTTGTCCGTGATGACGTAAAGTAAGGTGACCACCCTAACACATTCTGGTTTGATCCTATGTTTGTGTATTTGGGATGCTCTGGAGCGGGAACATAGTTGACCCGCAATGGAGAGCATTAAAACAAGTTAAAGTCTTATTCCAACTCAATAGGCTGAGTTGTGAACGATATGAGAAGACAATGTGTAAGCACCACCAGTTCCTTCCTGGTGTTTGTATTTGTGGAAGGGTTTGACAGGAAAGAATATATCTATTATGTTTTAAAGTATTCTACTGAAAATAGCCTGCTGAGATCCCTCTGCCTGGCTGGATGCATACTAAGCATGCCATACAAGCATAGATCACAGAGGGCTTGATGTCCACTCATTTCAACCTAGGTCAGCAAATGGGGTGGCTCAGAAGTACAAATCAAAGTCGGCAATTTACAAAACCAGAATTTATATTTCAATTTAGTCGCCTGTAACGTTAGATCACTGTGGTATGACATGGGGAAGTAAATCTGCTGCTAGGGTCAATGAGACGTTCCAAGACACGGGTTCCTTGAAAGATGGACTGCTACTTAGGAATCTGCTGTTTTTGGGTAATGGCAAACTTTGCAAGGCACACTCCCACTTTCAATGCAATCAGAGATTTACTCCTGTCAAAGGCAAGAGTAAATCTGTATCCTGGTTCACCCCCCCCCCAAATGTGTGAAGTAGGAGGTGACCTTTTTCCAGTGGGGAATCATATTTTCGCTTCAGAGAAAAAAAAACAATAAGAATTGAACTTGCACTTGTTTGGTGACGTGCACATGTTCAAATACATATGTGTATATTTGCTCATGCAAAATGTTAATTCACATAAGATTCCCAAGGGTACGCCTAGTTAATTTTGGGAATTCCTCCCGACACAGGAGTTACCTAGAGGAGCACATTGTCACTGTGAACCGGACCCATAGTATATATTGTCGCCAGAGGGAATCAGCTTCTTTAAACGTGATGGATTCCTGTGTTTCTTTTAGTAATGTCACCGTCTCATCACCACATACAATGTTCCTCCGCGGAGTTGCCTTCCTTATGATTAAGGCTCCCGGTTTTCCGTTTTTACGGATTTTTACAGATAAATACAGACAGAAAACAATGTGTTTTCTGTCCGCATTTATCTTTAAAAGTGGATAAATACAAAAAATGGTGCTTCTTTTAAGTGACTCACCGTGATTTCTTTCATTAATTATAGGCCAGCAGCTGAGCAGATGGACAGCATGGGAAATTAAAAAAACAGGATGAAATGTCTTTAAATAATGGAATATGTTAATATATATTTATGGTATAGTGCTAATATCTACCAGTGTATATATTGTGCAATATCTGGCAACTTAAATAGCTAAAACATGGCAGACATCAACGTATGAGTGCGCGTCTGTCAGTTAAATAGATATTGAAATGTACAGTTTTACAACTTCATTTATACGCAAACACAAATTAAATATGGATAAATACACACGGAAATGGGCAAAAAATAAATTCCATAAAACCGGGAGCCCTACTTATGATACATAGGAACAGAAAGTGACCTGGTGGTTTCCTGCCCCGCGAAGAATGCAGGAAACCACAGGCCATCTGCGGAGGCTGCGCTGCAATCGATGCTTCGCCCTGTGACCACAGGCAGTGTCAGGGCATGAAACAACAGGCTGCTCTGAGGGGAGCACTGCAACACGTTGGATATTACTTCCACAGCGAGGAGTCATCCCCGTTCTCATCTTCCCCACCCCACCCCAGCACACATTCTTGGATGAGACTCCAGCCCTTCAGGCAGGCTAGGCGAGACCAGTGGCACCCAGAGCCTGTGGGGATGAATCAGGAACACAATGTCACCGAGATAAAAGGAACACCTCCCTCTCTCTCTATCGAAAAGTCATGTCTGCTCTTGTGTTATTCAAAGCCTGGAGTGAGCAACAGCGACGCGAATTCTTACCTCTAGCCAACACTTCCCTTTCCAGCATCAAGTTCTGAAAGTGCTACAAGGCAATACAAATTGTTCATAAGCACTACTACACGCATGGCAATAACTAAACATTGTATGCATGATACATTCGGGTACCTTCAATTTCATACACTGAGCAAGGAACTGAGTCAGGGAAATGCAACAAACACAAAAAAATGTCAGTGAGACACAAAAGGTAAAAAAAAAAATAATAGAAACAAACTCCATCTTGCCTTCTGTCATCATATTTTTGCTATTTACATTTGCTGCTTGATTGTGACAATTCATGCCTTGGCAATCTTTGGGCAGGGGTCCGGCTTCATTGGAGGAGTCTGGTCTGTCCTGGGCAACTGAAGATCAGCTTGGAAGGGGATGTCATTTGGGGCTAGAAAGATGGCGCTAGACAGAGTGACTGGTTTGCTGATATGTGGCTCAAATTAATTCCTGCAACTTTTTTGAGTGCGGGCACAGCCACTTGACTATCCAGTTGGCTCGCGGCCTCAGCAGTGTTCTTTTCTAATGGGCTGTTGCTAGTTAGCTTAAGAATCTCTCATTTTCACGACCATTGAAAGTTAGTCGGTTGTTAGTTTTGTATATTTCAGGAATTGCCCACGTGACAAACAGAATAATAAGATCAGGCATAACAGTCATTGCTACATATACGAGTAGAGGAAACTTCAAACACTTTTATGGGATAACCTGCACAGTACTTAATTTGAGCCGGTGGTTTCTGGTGCTCCGCACCTGCACTTTATTGTCAACACCCACACTTAGGACAGCCTGCCACACGGTGACGCTGTTTCCGTAACTTTGTGATGAGCACAACCATATTTGTCTAATAAATCAATATACATTCAAATTGACTAATTCCTGCAACCAAAAGCTATACGAATAACCTTGGTGTCAGGTAGTGGTCATTTTTAATGTATATAAAAAGTCTGAATTGTCACACTTGTAGGAGTGTAATGGTTAGTAGTTGTGTTGTTACTGCCAATGGCAGCACTGGTAGGGGCAATGGTGGTGCGAGCTGCAGTTGCCTCCTAACAAGGGCCCAGGCACTTTTATTTTGTTTGTATTATTATTATTATTTTTTTTTTTTACAAATGAAGCACGGGATAACCAGTAGATATTTTTCTCACGCCAGTCAAAAGGAATGAGTGGCTAGTGATTTAGAGAAGGGGTCAGTTAGGACTGTCATTATTAATCAATCACTGCTGCTGCAGACTGGGTAGAGGTGGGCGAGCAGACAAATTAACAGGGAGAGCTGAGCCACGGGTCTGGCTTAGTTCTACGAGCCTGTGCACGAGACACGCCTTGAAAATATTTGGCATGTAAATCATGCAACTTGGATAATATAAAAAATATGATAAAGTCGCTCTCAAATAAAAAAAAAGTTTACTGAAGCGTTTCACTATAGTACATCGGATTATATCACTGCATGAGAGATATTTTTTGAAAGTGATAGTTTTAAAACATGAATTTAGAAACATTGAGACAATGTTATTAGTGAACTCAGAGGACAGGTACTTGTTCTGTGCATCCTATAGGTGGCCTAGATTCCTACAGATGGTGGAACATTATAGTTTGTTAAATTAAATATGATATTTTAGTCCAGCGCACTGCCTGAACTCACATTTGAAGGTACTCTCCAAGGAAGAAACAGGAGGCTGGTTGAAATAAAATATTTGTGGCCTCACCAACAGGTCTGGTGTTGTCTGCCATTCTTTTGGCTTTGTCAATGATTGTTGTGCCATGGTGTTTATAAAACTTTATCGTTTGCTGCTGCTGGGCCTCACAAATATAACAATAAAAAATGGCTAAAAATAAATAAAAAATCTTTTTTTTGATCTTGAAAAGGACAAAAGCACACAATTTGCCAAAGTAGTCCTTGTCACTGAAGGGAGAGTAACTACTTTGTGTATGGATGTGCTCCTTGTGAAAGAGTGGAATGAGATACACTGAATGCTCAAGAGAAGAAAACAAATTCAGTGCTGGAGCTGACAATCTTGCTTAAAACAAATTGCTAGAAGG
Source organism: Lissotriton helveticus (assembly GCF_964261635.1). Taxonomy (NCBI): domain Eukaryota; kingdom Metazoa; phylum Chordata; class Amphibia; order Caudata; family Salamandridae; genus Lissotriton; species Lissotriton helveticus. The sequence continues at coordinate 314,332,988 of NC_136059.1, forward strand.
GTCTATAAAACCAATTCCCATATCGACATTCCAGGGGCACCTAAAACCCTAACCACACCCTCCTACAGAGGTCTCCAATCACACACACACATGGATACTGAGAAGCTTTTATGTGTTCATACCCCCAGCGTAGGGGCTAGGCCACTGGCTTCATACATATAAGTACATATCAGATTTGCTGGTAGAGGATGAACTGGCTGATATGGCCAGGTTTCCGGGGAAACGTAAGCCCCCAGTTACCAAGTCAATTTTTGGGAGAATTTACGCCAGTCCCTAGGGGTGTGTAGAGAAGAGTGGAGTGCTGCGATTGTATTGCTACCTGGCTCGATGAATTAAGCACAATGAGGATTGGCAGGGCACTGGGGTGAACTGTGTTCTATACATATAAGCAGGGATTAATTTGAGCCGGTTGTTTCTGATGCTCGGCACAGCACTTTTTTGTCAACATCGGTGCATGTGGCAGTCTGCCACAAGGTGGTGCTTTCTGAGATGATCACAAAAACTGTCAATTATTAATGCAATATACATTAAAAATGACTATTATCTGCTGCCCAACTCATTCTTTTAGCTTTGGGGACTTGGAATACTCTGAATTGTCACGCTTGTAGGAATTTGATGGGTAGTAGTTGTGTTGTTATTATCATTGGCACCGCTGGCAGGGGCAATGTGTGGTGCAAGCTGTAGAGGCCTCTGGACGAGAGCCCTGCCGCTTATTATTATTATTATTTTTTAATTAAGCACTGAGCTGGTTGGAGGAGGAATGAGAACTCACGATTAGGCCGGGCTGGACGTCCCATGGGTGCTTCCATGTGCTTTCAAGATGAGGTGTGAGGGAGTGCCAGTGGGGAGCAGCGCTTCTTTACAAGTTTTCAAGAGCACAAAATATGTTGTGATAAACAACAGATTTAGAAATACGTTTCAACAGCTGGAGGTGCTTATAAGGAAGAACATGAACTTTCTCAGCCATGAAGCAGACCTGAGCCAACAAGGGATCAGCTTCAAAGCTTCTAAATACAAACAAGCCCGACTGCCCTTTGCCTAAATGAATGAATTGTTAGTCCACCTCTGGACAAGTGGACCTTCTGTGGAAGAGAACCAGCTGGGGAGGCAGTCATCGCCGTGATCAGGTCCTACTTTATATCTGACTGGTTCTTCCCTGGAAGACATGCTGACCACAGAGGACATGAAAAGTGAACAGGGTGAGGCCTCACTATGGGTAACGCAACAATATAGCTCTTCCCAGGGGAAATTTACAGTGGAACTCCAGCATGCGGGCTCCCACAACACACTGTTAATGTTATTATCGATCAATCAATCAATCAGGGGTTTGTAAAGCGCACTACTCATCCATTAGGGTCTCAAGGCGGTGGGGTGGAGTGCAACTCTGTTGGGGTCATTCGAAGAGCCAGGTCTTGAGGTCTTTGCTGAATTGATGAAGTGTCGGGCTTTGCCGGAGGTGAAGGCGGAGATCATTCCAGGTCTTGGCTGCGAGGTAGGAGAAGAACCTTCCACCCGCTCTGTTCCTGTAGAAGAGTGGGACGGTGGCCGGCCAGGCGGCAGCTAGATAAGTGACATTTACATTTTTCTATCCCCCGCCCCACCCCTTCTATTCCGTGGCAGCCACCACTGGGAAGCGGGCGGCTGAGAGGAGGTTTCTCTTGGGGGTATGGAAAAGGAGGTTGTTGAGGTATGGGTAGATAATACACAAGTGAAGAAAAGACCGGGAGAACACCAACGCACGCACATGAGAGTGTCAGATCCCAACTGATAACATTATGTGCCTTTTAAGTACCAACAAAAACTTATATTTGAGCAGGTGGGAAAAGGGATAATGCAACATGATTGAATATTGGGAAAAGGACAGCCATCCTCTCATAAATGGAGACATTACCACTGTTGTTCCAAAGACAAATAAGTCCAGGAGCTTGATGGCTCAAAGAAGGCCCAATTGCATAATACTGTCCCAACGACTACCCGTAGTGAAATGCCAACGCGTGCATAGGGCACTATTTTATAAATAAATAAAGTGATGGTGTTCAGACTGCGCAAATACAACAATTTCTCAGCCTGACTGACAAAGGCATCCTGAAAAAGGCACCAATAAAATACATCTCTGCACACAGAACAAATAGATCAATCTGCATATGCTGTTGGCATAATGTCTTATGACACAAGCTGCCTGAGGGACAGAATGTGAAATAGATTTGGATGCAGATCTTTTCTTGTTGCCTGGCTCGGCACAACATACGCTCCACACGCCAATTCAAAGTGAATTCAGGGGAGTGGAGTTTTTTTGGCAACCTTTACAAACTTGTAGGGAACGCTTTGCAAAGGTTGCAGAGCTCTTCTTGCTTTGCTCCTTCAGCATGGAATGTATGTCACACATATACTTGTTTAACACAAACACAACAGCATAATGTATGCATAGCACACAATGGCTGCTGTTCCTTCCCTGTGCAAAGCATTGAGCATGGAAAAGCCTTGAACGAGGTAAACTTCCAGAGACATATCCTGCATAGATTCAGAGCTTAGCCAGGTACCATACAATGAAAACATCCAGCATCGTACGTGATTTACACGTTTTTGTATTCCCGGACTAAAGTAGACGGTGCAACATTGATTTGATACACAAATACATGGGAGAGGACTCAGAACCGAGAAAAATACAAATCATTGAGGTTGATTGTCAAATCTTTCTGATTCCAGGAAAAAGTCTTACCCATCCTAAAGCACAGACGCCAGATAACTCAAACATATTCATATTTTTTCTCTGTCAAAGTTTGTAGAACAAATGTTAAAAGTTTGTAGAACAAATGTTAAAAGTTTGTAGAACAAATGTTAAAAACAATTCAAGTTCATTTGGAAATGGGGACAACGTATATGTACAGCATAAGAAAGTATAAAACAATGAAAATTGAAAACCAAGCCAAAAGGTTGATTTAATTTCATGTAAGCCACCAGTTTATTTGATATAGATAATACTTTAATGATCTAAGAAAATATTTGTGAAGCGCACGTTACCCCTCCAAAGGGGCATCTTGGCGCTGAATAACAGATGTTTATTGTTACCCAACTCAGTGGTACAAGGGTGTACGAACACTCATGGGGTCAGATAGTGGCAAATGCAAACAAGCATTGACAAAGCTAATAGGTCCATCTTACATTTTATAAACCCTCCTGCAGCGAAAATCATAAAAAATGAACGATTGCTTTCTACGTAGAATGCATCTATTGTTAACAATTTACAGTGTGATGATTCTGTGTACTTTTTGAGATAAGAAAATAGTAATTTGTGTATTGAAAAGCAAGCACTCCACAGGGGGTGGAATGTTGCTCCAAAAAGCCAATAGCAAGAGGTGAGAGAGGGCTACCCGTCTGGGTGGAGCCAAAGCACACTTTATGCATATTTAAAATAATGGTTAACAATAGGTCTAACCGTCAGCCGCACAGTCAAGCCAGACCTACATTTTTAGCAAGAAATGGCCTAATAATATAACTAGCGCTTGACGTCTTTATAGTAGGAAGAGGAGTATCATTTCATGGGACACTAAAGTCATGAACAATGCATCCAAAAGGAAAATAATTATAAACCGTGTTCACTTGATATTATACGTTTTCAATACACAGCATTTCCTTTGAGGAACAGACCACTTGATGAACCCCGGCCTCTCTAAAACAGTCATCATTCATCAGAATCTACAAGGAGTCTCTATTTTTCTGAAAACAAACATAAATCTACACAAAATGTAGTCACATTGTAATGAGTAGATTTCCACGTTTCTCCTACACTTATGCAAATGAAGCCAATCGACTCTAAGAACAATTGTATTAGGTTCACACCTTTGGATATTGATTGGGATCATGCAAACATGCTACTTTATCATATACAGCGGGTGTGCACAGAGGGACGGGCGGGAGCCCTTAGTGCACGCAAGCATCAAATGCTGCCCCCAGCCCCCTTTCGCCCCAGGCAACGCTGGGGCGGGCTGCTAGTATATTATATATATATTCAAAACCTCTCGTTTCCTCAAGATAGCGCACTCAATCATCCGGTGCTCACATCTTTAACGGGCGGAATCCAGCCCCAACATCACATTAATAGAACAAATGATGTCGCACTCCAGTAATACTGATTCCAAGGGTTTTATTCGCCACTACCAACAACGCGTTTCACCACATAGGCTTGTTCACAGAGATATATATATATAGATATAAATATATATATATATACATATATATACATATACATACTGTTCAGGATCGACCTGAGGCCATGAACCAAAATAGATTAGTACACAAATATAATAATGACATGCTGTAGATATTGCATCTATTCAGGACCAGTGAAGGACAGAAGCCCTTAATAGTGAGAGCGTCCACTTGAAAAGGTCAAAGTGACCATCTTCTCCCTCAGTCTCTTTCAGACAATCTCATTCAGAGGACCAGATCTAATCAAAGTGAAAGTTTCATTGTTGGGGAATCCACAAATCCCCTTCTGATGTACAGTTATTTGTAGGACCAGTTAAAATGAAAAGGAGAGTTTGAATATTAAATGACTTTTTTATCAGTTTATTGAAAACAGAACTAAAAGACAATGCAGCTTACATAGTTTGCTGCATTTGGAAAACGCATAATCTCACACAATTTGCATAATTATTAAGTGCTGCTTGTAATGCGAATATAAAGCATGATCCACGACTTAATAAAATATCAGGTAATTAAGATAACAGACGTCAGTGCACACATTGCGTTTATTCGAGAATAGAAAATAACTGTGTAATATATTTTATTACAATCATGAGCGTGTCTGAGAGCTGAAGTACTTTGGGGCAGACGCAGACTTTTTAATTAAATGCCAGTGCTTACCAGCCATACTTAAACTTTAATCAACACGTTACCCGAAATCAGGACGCGAGTCCCTAGAGATGCATCGCTACAATACTCTAATGTGTAAACATGCCTTATTTTGCATTCTAGAAAGTCATTATGTTGATGAAAGTAATCAGGGTTTGAATGTGCTCTAATGAGACAATAGGGATATCGAAGAAACTTATTCCAGCTTGCATTTATTTCTCCAGCATATTTTAATACTCAGATATTTGCGAGATGCATTCTTCTTATTCACAGTATAAAATAGTATTTATATTTAATAAGTGTGTATTTGAAGACTGCTCTTACCTACCTACACGCATGGCAATAACAGCTAGTACCAGGTCACAATATAATAAAGCAAATCTAAGTATTTTAAAGTTCATAATAGCAAAGTTTACTCCATTCTGCTTTCAGTTTTAGGCAAATATGGGGCCTGCCATTTAGCCTGGTAATACAACCTCTGTGGATTACATACCATGGTTAAGTGGTGAAGCTACATTTGGACCTCAAGTCAACTGCGTTATGATACGTAAATTAGCTACTTGACCACATACCCTAAAATATTTCTTCTTATGGATTCAGCGTTGGCATGCTGGCATGAAGGGGGTTGGCCTGCTTGGTAACAGTGTTCTTTCAAACCAGATTTGAAGATTTCCAAATGATGACCTAACTTGTCGGGTCCGTAGGACCATTAAAATCATAGCGCACAACCACAAAAGGATTTTTTACATTTGTTTTTATTTAATGCGATTTTATATAGCGCAAACATTACCCGAAAGTGTCAGAGCGCTTTACAAAAGAACCAGTTGCATTACATAAGGACTATGGATTACATAAGTTACATAAGAGATACAAACAGAAAAAAAATAAAAAATTTGCAAACGTACAAGTCTTTCAAGGAAGAGATATAAATAGGAAACAAATGCACATGTACAAGTTGTAAAGACACTCAAGGGAGAGGGAGAGGTACAAACAGATAAACTCTAGAATCACATAGGAATGGTAGTAGGTACAAAGGCCGACTACATATGTTAGTGGTTAACGTTCTATATATATAAATAGTAAGTTCACACAAGAAGAGATATAAACAGTGAAAAAAATTGCACACGTACAAGTTGTAAAGTCACTCAAGGAAGAGATACAAACACAAACTTACATTTAATTGTTCCTGTTAATGTCTGGAAGTGAAAAGTATAATAATGCCTATGACCTCCACTCTTCTTGTCCAATTGTAAAGCTCGTATGCTGGACGTGCTATGTCATACTCATGGAACCATATACTTTTACTAACCTGAACAAGGGAAGTCCACAAGATGGCCATTACTCTCCTAAACCAGATGTTGACTATGAAGACCCAAACATAGCTGCATTCTAGGACTTTTACTTTCCTAAGCTCAAATACCTTCCAGGCACCTACCTCTGGTAAAATATCCATTAGAAAGGAAAGAGCAGCAGTAAACTAGAGCCATATACGACTCTCTCATAACTGAGAAAGCCTTTTGTTTTCGATGCTCGCTAAATGCGTGTTGACTCTAGAATCACTTTATCTACTGAACCAACCAACACAAGGCAGATCTAAAAATACACGTAAAACTCATCTAAAATTCACAACCAGCTCAATTTCTGTGATTTTTAAGATGAAATTCATGATTTCAGTGGTTTAACCAATGAAGAAAGTTGCCTCAAACATGTTTTAAACGCTAAAATTTGGGCTCACTTGAGATGTTCTTCAGTACTTCAGTTACAACCTAATGAGGACTATGTTTCCAAATGATTACTTTGATCATGAGCATAAACTATTTCTAGAGTACTGTAGGAGACTCCAAGCGCACGATGTCAAAGCAACATATTTTTTTAGGTTTTGCCTGCAAGTGCGCACGTAGTGCGCATGCGCTAAAAAACCTTTTGAGTTGTATGTGGGATCGATGACCCGCCTCTGTCTCTAATTGGCTAGCTCCATAAATGGAGGCTAGCCATTGGGAGACAGAGGCTGTCAATCACGCTTTCTCGGGAAAACGCGATTCGGGGGCGTTTCTCGGGCTTTTTTTAAGTCCCGCCCCTTTGTCCCGGGCCTCGCTGTGATTGGCTGCCGGCCCGGGACACCCCTGTGACGTCATTTCCCGGGCCGCGCTGTGATTGGCTGCCGGCCCGGGACCTGACTTGTTTTTTTTTTTCTGTCAGGGCGTGTTTTATCATTCCGCCGAAGATGGCGCCGGGGCCCGTAGACCACTGTTTCTCCTGCTCAATGCTCAGGTAAGCAGCATGTTTTTATCCCGTTCCCCCCTCCCGCTCTCCGTGTGCCCGTTCCCGCCCCTGCGCCCCCCCTCCCGCTCTCCGTGTGTCCGTTCCCGCCCCCGCACCCCCCTCGCGTCTCATGTCGTCTGTGCCGTTCCGCCCCCCCCCACCCCTCCCGCTGTCCGTGGCTCTTTGTTTTTTCAACTTCATGTAATTCTGTGCAAAATCACTTCGTCTTCTCGTGCCTACCAAAAAGAATATGTCCTTGTAATGTAACTGGTACTCATGTCGTCCCTCCTCCCGCTGTCCGTGTCTTTGTTCGCCCCCCCCCCTCTTGACTCCCGCTGTCCGTGTCTTTGGTCGGCCCCCCCTGACTCCCGCTGTGTGTGTGCCCGTCCCCGCTGCGAGATTTAACCCCCTCTTGACGAGATTTAACCCCCTCTGGGCCGGTCTTCCAGGCGTGGGCGGTCCAGACTCTCCTATAGTGCACGCCAGGGTCTGATGCTGGGGGGGGGGGGTCCACAGAGCCAGCTCCTAGAGGCCTCTCAGCCCGCTCTGGGCGCTGGATCTGAAGCCCGGTCTCGGGACCCCTGCCCCCGCACAGCAGCCTTGTGTCAGCGCCATCCTTCCCTTCATAGCTCCTCGCGGGGTGACCAGCCTTTCCATCCCCAGGCGCTACATTCCATAAACACAGGAGCGGGATATATGGCTCCCTGAAGACCACCTTTGCGCGCTCCTGTCACGCCCCCCCTCCCCTAATACCAGGGTACGGGGGCGTGCCCCCACACACGTGCACTTCATTCATGCTGGGCCCCTCAAGGCGCTTGTTCCTTTCGAGGCGCCCCACGCATGAGACCCCTGCTGTCTGGGCCCCGCCCACACGCACTTTATAGTGGGGGGGAGGTTTAGAACTACAGGTTCCAGCATCCTTCGCGCTTCGGGCTGAGAAGCCAGGAGTGGCAGAGAAGCGAGCTCGAGGCGACGGCAGTGATGCTGCAGGGGCAGCAAACTGGGGGCGCTGTATGTAGCCAGGCCGGAGACAGCTGGGGGGTCTGACTGCAGCCGCCTCAGATGAGACCGGCCCGAGAGGCCGCTGGCAGCCCGGCTGAGTCTGCAGACTCTGAACCGCACAGGTGCTCGGGGTTGGCCAGGGTCACAGGTGAGTCAATGTGTCCCGCTCGTTGTTTGTCCTGAATTCTAACCTTTTGCTCTGAATTTCCAGTCAGTGCTCCCAATCTGCCTTCTTGCCAGGTGGTCTCCTTCGGCATACACTGGAAAGCTTAATATGTATTTTGTAAGATTGTTAACTTTTTTCAATCTCACAATATGACCCGAGTGTGCCTTTGTGGAACGTGCTTTGAATACGGACAACGACACTGCTGTGCTCCTCTTATTCAACATCTGCGTCACAGAGCACAATACAGACTTCAGGGCATTTACCAAAACTCGACAAAAATAAGTTAGGGGCATACATTATTTTTGCTTAGTCATGATTAGATGACTTCCAGCTGTGTTGCTTCGTGAGGAAGATATTTTGGCGGTAGCACGCTCAGATAGTCCTCAGATGACTGCTCGGGATACTGTTTACAACCTTCCCTTACTGACTAAATACCAATACAGCAGACCAGGCCTTAGCACGACGTGAACAACTTAATTTCCAACTGCTGCCTTCGATAAAGCCGTCTCTCTGTGAAAAAACATACGTTAACAAAAATCATCTTGACTCTGGAATAAATATACATCTGAAGGTACAGACTGGGATGTGTCAAAGACGGAGGGCCAGCATTCTACAGCTTTGAAGACTCCCAGCTACTTTCATAATGCAAGACAGAATCTCCACCGGTGGACCAAACCAGCACTGGCTAAGCCAATCGGTCTGGCATTGGCTGCAAGACTTTGCCTATGTCAATGCTTGTTATCTTTTTTCCTCCCCGCTCCTTCTAACGGCCGTCGAGGTACTTCAGTATCCCTGCTGTTATTCTGCCCCCCCCCCTTTGTCCCTGGGGGGCCAGGAAGGCGGAGGCTACTTCATCACCAAGGACATTAGGCCAGAATTAGCCAGACGTCCTTTTCCTGTCCTCTCGCAGCCTGTCCTCTCCCAGCCTGCCCTCTCCCAGCCTGCCCTCTCCCAGCCTGCCCTCTCCCAGCCTGCCCTCTCCCAGCCTGCCCTCTCCCAGCCTGCCCTCTCCCAGCCTGCCCTCTCCCAGCCTGCCCTCTCCCAGCCTGCCCTCTCCCAGCCTGTCCTCTCGCAGCCTGCCCACTCCCAGCCTGCCCTCTCCCAGCCTGCCCTCTCCCAGCCTGCCCTCTCCCAGCCTGCCCTCTCCCAGCCTGCCCTCTCCCAGCCTGCCCTCTCCCAGCCTGCCCTCTCCCAGCCTGTCCTTTTCCTGTCCTCTCGCAGCCTGCCCACTCCCAGCCTGCCCTCTCCCAGCCTGCCCTCTCCCAGCCTGCCCTCTCCCAGCCTGCCCTCTCCCAGCCTGCCCTCTCCCAGCCTGCCCACTCCCAGCCTGCCCTCTCCCAGCCTGCCCTCTCCCAGCCTGCCCTCTCCCAGCCTGCCCTCTCTCAGCCTGCCCTCTCCCAGCCTGCCCTCTCCCAGCCTGCCCTCTCCCAGCCTGCCCTCTCCCAGCCTGCCCTCTCCCAGCCTGCCCTCTCCCAGCCTGTCCTTTTCCTGTCCTCTCGCAGCCTGCCCACTCCCAGCCTGCCCTCTCCCAGCCTGCCCTCTCCCAGCCTGCCCTCTCCCAGCCTGCCCTCTCCCAGCCTGCCCTCTCCCAGCCTGCCCTCTCCCAGCCTGCCCTCTCCCAGCCTGTCCTTTTCCTGTCCTCTCGCAGCCTGCCCACTCCCAGCCTGCCCTCTCCCAGCCTGCCATCTCCCAGCCTGCCCTCTCCCAGCCTGCCCTCTCCCAGCCTGTCCTTTTCCTGTCCTCTCCCAGCCTGCCCTCTCCCAGCCTGCCCTCTCCCAGCCTGCCATCTCCCAGCCTGCCCTCTCCCAGCCTGCCCTCTCCCAGCCTGCCCTCTCCCAGCCTGCCCACTCCCAGCCTGCCCTCTCCCAGCCTGCCCTCTCCCAGTCTGCCCACTCCCAGCCTGTTCTCTCCCAGCCTGCCCTCTCCCAGCCTGCCCTCTCCCAGCCTGCCCTCTCCCAGCCTGCCCTCTCCCAGCCTGCCCTCTCCCAGCCCGCCCTCTCCCAGCCTGTCCTTTTCCTGTCCTCTCCCAGCCTGCCCTCTCCCAGCCTGCCCTCTCCCAGCCTGCCCTCTCCCAGCCTGCCCTCTCCCAGCCTGTCCTTTTCCTGTCCTCTCGCAGCCTGCCCTCTCCCAGCCTGCCCTCTCCCAGCCTGCCCACTCCCAGCCTGCCCACTCCCAGCCTGCCCACTCCCAGCCTGCCCACTCCCAGCCTGCCCACTCCCAGCCTGCCCACTCCCAGCCTGCCCACTCCCAGCCTGCCCTCTCCCAGCCTGCCCTCTCCCAGCCTGCCCTCTCCCAGCCTGCCCTCTCCCAGCCTGCCCTCTCCCAGCCTGCCCTCTCCCAGCCTGCCCTCTCCCAGCCTGCCCTCTCCCAGCCTGCCCTCTCCCAGCCTGCCCTCTCACGGCCTGCCCTCTCACGGCCTGCCCTCTCACGGCCTGCCCTCTCCCGGCCTGTCCTCTCCCGGCCTGCCCTCTCCCGGCCTGCCCTCTCCCGGCCTGCCCTCTCCCGGCCTGCCCTCTCCCGGCCTGCCCTCTCCCGGCCTGCCCTCTCCCGGCCTGTCCTCTCCCGGCCTGTCCTCTCCCGGCCTGTCCTCTCCCGGCCTGCCCTCTCCCGGCCTGTCCTCTCCCGGCCTGCCCTCTCCCGGCCTGCCCTCTCCCGGCCTTCCCTCTCCCGGCCTGTCCTCTCGCGGCCTGTTCTCTCCCAGCCTGTTCTCTCCCAGCCTGTTCTCTCCCAGCCTGCCCTTTCCCAGCCTATCCCCTCCCTGCCCTTTCCCAGCCTGTCCTCTCCCAGCCTGTCCACTTCCAGCCTGCCCTTTCCCAGCCTGTCCCCTCCATGCCCTTTCCCAGCCTGTCCTCTCCCAGTCTGTCCACTTCCAGCCTGCCCTCTCCCAACCTGCCCTCTCCCAGCCTGTCCCCTCCCTGCCCTCTCCCAGCCTGCCCTCTCCCAGCCTGTCCCCTCCCTGCCCTCTCCCTGCCTGTTGTCGTGTCCCGGCGGCAGCAGGCGGCAGGCAGGAGCGTGCACTGCGTCCCCGAAGTAACAGCCCTAAAGCAAGCAAGAAGTACGCCCCCCTCCCACCAATCCCTGTTAGGTAGTGGAAACTGTCCAAACTGGGGTGCAGACAGCCCCTCTCACCTTTCGGCCTGGTACCACTGCACCAGCCGCACTACTTCTCTACTGACCGTTCTCCACTTCAGCCCCGTCTAAATTACAATTCCTGCTTGTGACCCTTTTGCCTGCTTGTGCTTGTTTTCATAACCCTGTTTCCTGCTTGTGCCTCTGTGTGCCCCTGTTGCCTGCTTGTGCCTCCGTGTGCCCCTGTTGCCTGCTTGTGCCTCCGTGTGCCCCTGTTGCCTGCTTGTGCCTCCGTTTTCATGCCCCTGTCGCCTGCTTGTGCCTCAGTTTTCGTGCCCCTGTTGCCTGCTTGTGCCTCAGTTTTCGTGACCCTGTTGCCTGCTTGTGCCTCCGTAAGTGCCCCTGTTGCCTGCTTGTGCCTCCGTGTGCCCCTGTTGCCTGCTTGTGCCTCCGTGTGTCCCTGTTGACTGCTTGTGCCTCCGTGTGCCCCTGTTGCCTGCTTGTGCCTCCGTGTGTCCCTGTTGCCTGCTTGTGCCTCCGTGTGCCCCTGTTGCCTGCTTGTGCCTCCGTGTGCCCCTGTTGCCTGCTTGTGCTGTGTGGGTGTGTGTGGAAGGCTCTGTGTGGCTGTGTGTGTGGGAAGCTTTGTGTGGCTGTGTGTGTGGGAAGCTTTGTGTGGCTGTGTGTGTGGGAAGCTTTGTGTGGCTGTGTGTGTGGGAAGCTTTGTGTGGCTGTGTGTGTGGGGGGCTCTGTGTGGCTGTGTGTGTGGGGGGCTCTGTGTGGGTGTGTGTGTGGGGGGCTCTGTGTGGGTGTGTGTGGGGGGGGCTCTGTGTGTGTTTGTGTGTGTCATTTGCGAGAGATAAAGCTAGTGGCATTGTAAATGACAATGCCATTTATTTATGTTAAAAAAACATAAATAAAAATAATGTCAAGAGCAATGCCAATAGCTCTAACTTTAACAAAGGCAAAACCATTGCATTGTAAATGCTTGTTTTAACATGGAGTCCTGGAGCTTCCAGTAGGCAGAAGTGGCCACCAGGGACTCTTCAAAGGGAAATTCTTCAATTATTATGTAACGGTCACTAACAAGCACTCCTTATACAAAAAGAGTTCAAACAGCTCCAAACTTTCCACAGTTCTTCTTTATTCCATTCATCCTCATATGCCACGTATGTTTTGTCGATTCAGAAAAGGGGGTGGTGACGGACAGAGCATCTGAACTAAACAGAACACTCATACCCAGTCAAAAGATCAGGGCTTGATCCATCACCGTTTTTTAGCTCACTACACCATCCCAGTTCAGAACCTGGCTATATGCAAATGAGTCTGTCCCTGGCCCAGTGCATCATGGGAACAGGGCAGACCAAACTACCAAGCCAATTCTTTACTGGAAAGGAAACAAGCTTCCGGGGACCGGTTTCTGGCATTGCAGCCGTCTTCGGCCCGGCTTGCCTGAATCCTGATGGTGCAGTGAGCAAGGGACTCATGTCTGAGCATACCCTGCCACTCCTATAGTGGCCAAAACTATTCGGAAAAGGGGGTGGTGATGGACAGAGCATCTGAACTAAACAGAACACTCATACCTAGTCAAAAGATCAGGGCTTGATCCATCACCGTTTTTTAGCTCACTACACCATCCCAGTTCAGAACCTGGCTATATGCAAATTAGTCTGTCCCTGGCCCAGTGCATCATGGGAACAGGGCAGACCAAACTACCAAGCCAATTCTTTACTGGAAAGGAAACAAGCTTCTGGGGACCGGTTTCTGGCATTGCAGCCGTCTTCGGCCCGGCTTGCCTGAATCCTGATGGTGCAGTGAGCAAGGGACTCATGTCTGAGCATACCCTGCCACTCCTATAGTGGCCAAAACGATTCAGAAAAGGGGGTGGTGATGGACAGAGCATCTGAACTAAACAGAACACTCCCAGTATAAGAATTGGCTTGGTAGTTTGGTTTGCCCTGTTCCCATCATGCACTGGGACAGGAACAGACTAATTTGCATATAACCAAGTTCTGAGCTGGGATGGTGCAGTGAGCTAAAAAACGGTGATGGATCAAGCCCTGATCTTTTGACTGGGTAAGAGTGGTCTGCTTAATTCAGGCACTCTGTTCATCACCACCCCCTTTTCTGAATCATTTTGTCCACCATAAGCGTGGAAGGGTATACTCAGATGTGAGTCCCTTGCTCATTGCACCATCAGGATTCAAGCAAGCTGGGCCGACGAGGCTGAAATGCCAGAAACCGGTCCCCGGTAGCTTGTTTCCTTCCCAGTATAAGAATTGGCTTGGTAGTTTGGTTTGCCCTGTTCCCATCATGCTCTGGGACAGGAACAGACTAATTTGCATATAGCCAAGTTCTGAGCTGGGATGGTGCAGTGAGCTAAAAAACGGTGATGGATCAAGCCCTGATCTTTGGACTGGGTAAGAGTGGTCTGCTTAATTCAGGCACTCTGTTCATCACCACCCCCTTTTCTGAATCATTTTGTCCACCATAAGCGTGGAAGGGTATACTCAGATGTGAGTCCCTTGCTCATTGCACCATCAGGATTCAAGCAAGCCGGGCCGACGAGGCTGAAATGCCAGAAACCGGTCCCCGGTAGCTTGTTTCCTTCCCAGTATAAGAATTGGCTTGGTAGTTTGGTTTGCCCTGTTCCCATCATGCACTGGGACAGGAACAGACTAATTTGCATATAGCCAAGTTCTGAGCTAGGATGGTGCAGTGAGCTAAAAAACGGTGATGGATCAAGCCCTGATTTTTGGACTGGGTAAGAGTGGTCTGCTTAATTCAGGCACTCTGTTCATCACCACCCCCTTTTCTGAATCACGTATGTTTTGTCATCATTAATTTCATCAGTGCCAAAAAAACTATATAACATATGAATTCCTATTAGTTACTCTATCCATTATTAACACCCGTTCATTACGCCATGAGAGTACAGTCTCCAGCTAGTGAATAAAGGGAAATGACTTGCCATATTCTAGTAGTCAATATGCACGCATCTACAGTAGACTTGAAGCACCAGTGTGAACTATGTTTCATGTGTACTATACACATGCTAGCCTCCTATTTGTGACACAAAAAACATTCACAAAGTAATTGGAGGGTCCAGTTTATGTCAGAGACGTTCACCAAGCACAGAGCAATTCTGCCATGCAATACGTGACACAGAGAAAAACGTCCAAGAGTAAGTGATTATCACCTCACTTTCATAAAGGAAAATGAATGCCCCAAGCTCTTCGTGCATTGACCAAGCTGACGTGCCTTGGGGGACTCGCAGGATCCGCAGTAAAAACTTTTTTCTACCACCTGTAAACATGAGAAAGGGTGTACCCCCACACCTCACTGCCAATATGAAACTTTTGCAATGGCCTTGGTTTTGTACAGATTTAAAAGATGACCTCCGGTGCCCATGAGCCCAGTTTGCTGGCAAAGCTGGTAATGGCCCCGCAGATTTATTCAACTCGCTGAGCTTCCCATCTAAGAGGGCTCTCCACTGTAAGCGGTCGCTGAATAACACTCCCAGGTAGAGAAAAGCAGAGACCTTGGCCAGAGTATGATGGCCCGCTTTAAAACTTTTCGTGCAAGGACCCAGCCAACCAGCAACTAGTACATATCACTTGGTAAAATGAACAGACAGGTCCAGCCTTCTACATAGTCACACTGAAACCAAAGTATACAAAACAGAACTGTAATCAGTAAAGGTACTTTGTCAACATTTTTATTAGTGTACTAGTAATGCGTCTTGATTCTTACCCTGCTTACTCCACAAGAAAACTTGGCATTCTATATGACCGCCATCTTGGGACATGTTTGTATACCCATCTTAAAAATCAGACAATCATACGTTGTACCATCATCCTTACAAGGAAATAATCAGTAAACTTGGTAAAAACATATTTTTACCATTCTTTTATAGGACGGTTGATATGCACTAATTATTTATAATCGAAATATCAACAACTTCCAATAATAGCCAGACTACAGAGCTTAATTTTGCAAATTGTATGCCGATGTGGGAGGATAACTGGTGACATTTTAGGATTGTAAAATAAAAGCTAATCTATTACGGAATTGATATCATTCCGAAAAGGCATCATATATTATCTTCCTAATTTTCACAGTAATGACACTGGCAGCATTGATAATCATAAAATCAGAGCTCATGTACTGGGAAACCAAAGTAAAAAGTCAAACCTCGATCTATCTCCTCAACTAAAACGAAAAACTGGCACCAACCTAAATTCCACGGCGCTGACACTGGCAACATTAACATTAATATCTGAGTTTATATGTTGTAAAAATGAAGTGGGAATCAAATCTCGACGTATCTCCCCACCTTACTGGTGCATTCCTTGAATATCTGGTCATGGTAAGCAACGAGTAAACACTTGCCTCTATATAGTGCTAACAATACAAACTATTTATATATGTAAAAATAAGGAAAAAAATAAATTGATGTTAAACAGATCAAAATTCTTAAAGAGAATATATACAGTCATATGACCCCGTCCTAGCATGGAACACCGTCATAATAAGCTAAGCTCTATTCCCAATTGGTAGATAGTACAGAAATTCCATAATACACTGGTTGTTGCATCACTTATAATCCAATGTAAACTCAATCTCCCAAGAAATGCTAGAGCTAAAAATCAATATTTAAGCCTTTTTCAACGTCTCCCAATTTCACGATATAATGAGCTTTTGTTTGCAATCATACTTCACTATCCCCACCTCTGGGGTCAGTAGGCTTAACAATTGATGATCAAGGTTCAACTTGGATCAAAGTCTACTTGGATTTCATTGGTCCTTTTCCATCCCATCTTTGTCGCCATTTGTGTTGTAAAAAAGACGCTCATCAATCCAATGTAATTTCTGCAGGTTTATTGGGGAATAGGCTTTAGATATGCTTCCCAGATTCCAACTGACTCCAGGAACCGATGAGGTCATATCACATCCTTTTAGCGGGCATACTAAATCAGCTTGAAGCTCCAGCAGTATCCTGATATGCCCTCCTCGCACTTATTGGCAGCACCATCTTGATCAGGTTTTGTCATCTTTGGGAAAACCCACCACTCTCCCCTCGTCCAGAACACAACACACCACACTCTCCCCGACACAAACATCATAGAAATGGCCCCGTACTGTCTCATCACACACCACACAGCACATATGCACAGGCCAAATGGAAGAAAGCTCAGCTGAGATGGAAAAGTTTGGAATTGCTTCAAAATCTAACTGCTCCCTGTCAAGGCTTCTTTCTTCTTTGAAATATACATATGATCCCCAGTAACAATGAGAGGAAAGTTGCAGCGTAAAGATGTAAAATCATTTTTGAAATGTGTGTTTGAGGTCAATAGAATATATCTGCAAAAGGTCTAAAGATGTATCATATTAAATCTAAATTAAAGAAGAAAAATGCAACTTTAAGTCCAGAAAATTTAAATGTTACTTGTCAGACTTTGTTTGGTGACCACATACTGGGCCCCAACAGTGGTGATAGAGGTCATTTGCCACTGGCATCCTGGGGTCCGTCCTATTATGCTTCTGAAAACTGTGCCAACTATACCCTTTCTACAACTTGATCATGGCAGCAAGGGCGAGCAGTCAATGGCTTCCCATGGAGGTAGTGCGGGGGAAGGAGGGTGGGCACAACTCAGATCTCAACAGTCAAACAACAGACTCAATAATGCACTGTTCAGTCCAGTGCTACCTTAGTAAAAAGAAATCACTTCAATAACTTGGCATAATGGATTGTTCACAGCTCAAAGGTGCTCAGCTACATGATTCTTGTTTCAACTATGATTGTTAGGTAAGCGATTAGATCGACTGTGGCCCCCACTTCCCATTCTAAGAGCTCTGGTGGTGTCTATGGGACTCCAACCACCCAACGTAGGAATAGGCATACATTAGGCACAGGTGCAGTTCACTCTGTCTCTACTCATGCCGAGTATTTCGTTATTCAGTTTAACGGTGTGTACCCAAAATGGACTGCATAAGTAACGGTCAATGTTCTGGCTGCAGAACTAAATCAGCCTTTAACGCGAGAGGCCCCATTACCTGGTCCTGCTGCTGCAAAAGAGTGGTACTGGCAGGTGCAGAGTTCTCCTGACCAGTGTTTCAGCAGCAACTGACAGAGGGCCAGATGGCGGCTTCCCTCAGGCAGCAGCAGGTGAGCAGTACAGGTTCCCCGTCCTGGCAGATGCAGCCTCCTTATCAGACAAGTGCGCATTGCAGACATTTACAACCTCCAGACCAGGATCATACAGGGTGCCAGTCTGGAAGGTGCTGCCTCTGGGCGAGGGTGGTTCAGGCTACTGTGGCAGCTCCCTCACTGGATTTGCTTGTCATCGGATAGCATCAGGCCTTTTGGGGTTGCAGCGTAGCCAGACAGCATGTGATTTCATTTTGCATGCAGTCCACTGCAGAGACCTCAATGGGAGATCAGCAGACTCCTCACAACACAGGTTGGCTCTGACTTTTTCCCCCCCAAGTGCAGTCAGCATCTTCTGAGTGCTCATCACGCTGGGACCACCACTGGCTCCTCCTGCACGACCAGGCACTATCCTTCCCTCACTGAGCAGGCACGCGGTTTTCTAGGCACTAGGCAGACCATCAGCATCTCCAGCCAGTTGTTCTCCTGCAATAACCCTTAAACTCTGGGAAACTGACTCTCATGCTGACAGCAGCTCCGGTCACACAGCGCTCTTCAAGTAATCTGCAGAGCACACCCTTCCTTCGTCAAGAAGAACTTGGAACAAGGAATGGTGGTTTAGAACCCACTTTTATACATATATTATATACTGGGGATGTGACTTCGCTCTCTACATTTTCAAAACCGATTTGAGGTCATTCACTTTCAAATGTCATTTTCAGGCTACTCCTTAGACGCTGCCTGGGTGCAGCGACAGCTCTCACAGCAGGTAGCAAAGGCTCCAAGCAAGAATATGCACAACGAGGGCACAATGAAAGGTGAAATCCATGCACCTGGCTTTCTTCAGCCTTCATGAGGCTGTTATCAGGGACAGACAAAACGACACAACCTGCTTAGAAACTTGCTCACCGTCAACACCATAAACTGCTGCCCCACCCCACCCACACAATCTACCATATGGCAGTTCTCAGGGAGAACATATCAGCAGATCTGTGCTATCTAGGTCTTCCTGGAACTTCTAAAAGCAGCCCTGCCTCCAACCTTCTTTTGCTTCAGTATCTGGATGTCCACCCTCCAGCAACAGGAACAAAGTCAATCCACTTCCACTGTCTAGGGAAGCTGTATCACCCTGCATCCTGAGGCATGCTAAACCAAGGGCCATCCAAAATGGATCCCACTGGTTCCATTGCTCAGACCACACACAGAGAACTAATACCATATATGTGCTACACACACTGCACATATACACTCTCAACAAGCACACAGAATTTCAGCCCAAGGTTCTGGAGTTCACATAATGGTAAACTTTACTTGAGAGGGGTCATTAGTCTCGCGCCTCCCTGATAAAGAGAAAAGGGTCGAGTCACACTATTGATTCACAAAATCTCTGTACACACTGCCACCACCGCTTTACATGAATCCCCCAGGACATGGACTGTAGTCGCATGCCCCTTATGAGGGTATGTTTTGTGCTCCACTCTAAGTCACAGAACAGGTCTCTGGACATCAGAAGGGACAGGCCTAGGCCTCTGCACCCACATATTATATTAGTGTGAAACCTGGGCCAACAAAAGTCAGGATACCCGTTTCACATACTATCAGGCACTCAGGGCTGGAATACATCCCACTTTACCAGCAGGGGACATTCCCATCCCAACATCACTACCAACAGAACTAAATGAGGATGAAAAATGTAATTTGAGCTTGGAACCATAAATAATTTTCTTTTTAACACGTTCAATTAAATAGTAGTCAGAAACTTTTTGGCTGTAGCATTACAGAGAAATATTCGGATTGTTAGCAATTTGCCGCTCACAAAATTAATGTAGCAAACAAGGAAATCACACACGAGAATGTCCCTGTTGAACTCTTTAAACAATCCTGTGTTTGTTTCTTTTGCATCATTAGAACAATGCAGCAGAACAACGTCCCAAGAGTTCCCATGCAGAGCGCAGAACCAAGGAATCCGAAATGGATATAAGGTCAAAACAATCACGGCCCCTGCCCCCACATTCGTTGGGAGCCGAAAAACACAAATAAAGCATTCATAAAATGCACCATGCTCTTCACTGCAAGCCGGGCACTGTATGTACGAGTATGGTATTAAAAAAGATGCAAGTTGGGGACACTGCGGCATTAGTCTGCTTGTAAAGTTAATGAATCTAAAACCCTTTCAAGGCTGACTTATTCGTAGGCATGCTTGTGGTTAGGAGGTCAGCTGCGTTACAGCACTTCAAAGACAGCAGGCCTGAGTGAAAGGTCGAGAATGCAGACCACCGTTCACTCCTTGGTCCTGTGGTCACCCCTATCAGGAAAGGAGATTATAGAGGGATGAGTCGATGACTGAAACAATCAACCCCCAGCATCTTTGCCCCAGGGTGTGTGGGTCATTAAACGCAGGCACCTGGGCGCTGTGGCGCGGTCATCCCTCCGTAGCCTGAGCGGCGGCCCACAGCCTCATGGACGAGGCAGGATGCCTTGGGTGGCCCTCATTAGACTGCCAGGTGGGAGAAGAGGACATCCAAGACTTAGATGCTCTAGTCCTTACATTCAGCCAGTGGTGTGTGGGTCACATGGCTTTGGGCTCTTGTGCACAATGACTCTTGGTGGAGTCCTGTGTCTGTAGAAGTGCACTAGGCCAGGCTAGATATGAACATGTATAGGACAAGGGTTGTCTTGTGTGCAGGGGGAAATAAGAACACTCCTTACAGAAGCCTTACTTAATAGAATCTTCTTTACATTATCATTTTGAATTGGGGTATGAAGGTTTGGTCACTACTGCTGAGCACTCCAAAGCTGTGCTTGCAGTGGTTAGGTAATCACAATACGGATACCCCAGGGTTGTGGTACCCAGAGGTGACGGAGTGCCTCTTCTGGTGCATCCAAGCCCTAATATGAGCCAGGTAATCACTCGTGTTTGATCAATCCCCACATTACTCCTACATTTCCTGGAGTCATCTACATACACATGGGAGTGGAACATGTGTAGGCAGCTAAGCCAGGAATCAATAGGACCAAATGACTATCTTGGAAACGGATGTTAAAGGGTAAGGTGAGGCTCAAGGATGATGTTATGCAGTGCTTAATTTGTAAAAACAAACATAAGTGCCAGGGCCCTCACCAGGAGCCTACTGCGACTTGCACTGCCCATTTCCCCTGCCAGTGCTGCCAATGACAGTACCAACCCAACTACAAAGCATCATACTCCTACAAGTGTGACAATTCAGACTATTCCAAGACCCCAACGTCATAAGAATGACTTGGGCAGCAGGTATTAGCCATTTTAATGTATTTTGAATTACTATACAACTGTTGTTGTGCCCATCTGTAAATTAGACATACAGTGTCACTAAGTGGCAAACTGTCATAAACGCTGGTGCTGAGCACTGGAAACTAATGGCTCAAATAAAGCACTGATTGTTATTTATTGGAAACATCTTTACCAAACTAAATCCTGAAATAAAGTAGAAATGGGAGTATTAGACTTTCCTCATTGTTGAAGATAAGCGGGTGTGAGTTTTGCTCTTTTGTAGCTTTAATTTGAATGTCGGCAAGTACCTGTAATACGATTCATTTTCTTTTTGCACATCAACACAACTAGGTAACAACACTGCTTAGCCATTCAATGATTACTCAAAACACTGGAGATATTTTTGGCTTATAGTTACCTGGTATTGCATTCCAAATACGTGGAAACAGTCCTGAAAACATTCCTCTCTCCTGTTGTGCCCTCTGATGAAATAGGGCACCTTGACTTTGCTCTAAGATCAAAATATTAAAGTCCTTTGTATCCTAAATCCCTCTAATATGATTTACCAAGACTTGGGAGAGTCTGACCTCAGCATTCTGAATGTAACCGAAGTGGTCTGGCCACAGTAGGCAGGATGAGGGGTATTATGGGTACTTCTGTTACTACTCTTATGGCTAGATTCTGTATCTTCTTGTGATGATGCCAAATGCTTTTCCGTGACGTTGCTGCCCTCTCATATCTTCTCCAAGGAATGGTGGGTGCAGATGAGGACTTCTGTTGGTCCTCCCCTTGTCCCTTGAAACACACTATCGAGGATGATGGCTTGATATTGCAGCGGTTAATCATACTGTATATAGTATTTTTATGTGTTCTGTATTTAAATATGTATTTTTCATGTGCGACAGGAAGCCTTGCTTTGCATGTGGGCCAAAAGAACTGTTAATACATTATAATTCAAATCCAAGGAATGGTAGAGGTTTTGTTTAACAATTTAATGGGAAAAACAGCTCTTCACCACTTCATTGAGAGCTCTGTTTCAACTTCAGGGAGTCACTCGGATATGAACCTCAGCATTCTTACCCGATGCATTCGTGTGCTTGGACATTCATGCATGTTAAACTAAATACATATGTATATACTGAGGGTTCATTTGGCTCGTGACCTGAGGCTAACTCACATTATCTTTTTTGTCTATATTTTGACATTTTTGATGGATCCAGGTCAATGAAGCTAGAATGATCATTTCATCCAGCATGTTCACTTCCTGCTCTCTGAGATAAGAAGGAATAGGTCTGTAATAGCAATTGATATGGAAGGTTTTGCATCTTCCAAACAGGAGACTATGTAATGTTTTTTGATTTAAAGTCCATGGGGACAAGTAAGGGTCCTATAGGATTCCATATATGGCCGATACTTTAGGGCCTCATATTTGTCCACACATACCTGGTATAACAGTGCACATGCTCACACTACTTTCCTCTGACACACAAACAGCAAGCGTGTGCCTCCTCTTTCTTTGTGGTGTCCTGGAAAGTTGTCTTTGTTCCTATAACTGAATTAAACTATGATGGGAAGTCACTAAGAAGCCCACAAAATATCAGAGAGTGGGAGGTGACTTCTCATGAACATCTCCTAGATACATACACCAAAAACAGAAAATAAATTGTCTAGAACTGCAGATTGTAATGTGTTAATCATTTGGTGTAATTTTAACTGCTTTGCAGGGTTTAGGGGCTTATAACTTCAGAGGAGGTGGAGCTCTGAGTGAGTCTTTCACAGCATGAGACCGAACTGATGGAGCAGCCCGGCCCGCTCTCTGAAGCTTGAGCTTCCCCAGACCAAGCACAGGAATTGCAACTCGACCAATAAGGAGTTTACATAGTTCTCTGCATGTCTTTATGGATGGCTCAATGTCATCAGCTCAAGAGTCAATGATTCAATACTAAGATGTTCCTGGGAGCAGTGGACAAGTCTGAAAACAAGCACAGGCAAAGCCAATAGGTCTCTCCTACGTGAGAGCTATTGATGTTGGCAATGACTTTCAGTCATGTGGTAGAGCAGTGTGGCTGCTGTGGAGCATGGCTAAAAGTAATTAAGAAAGCGCCATAAAGGCCATTTAAAAAAATGCTATGATGTGGGAAGGTAAAAATTAGGACTATGACGTGGCCAGCGCTAGCTGCATCATAGCACTTTTTTTTCGTTATGGTCAGCACAGACAATGGGAGGGTGGAGGGAAAAGGCAACACAGACAGGGGGGAGTCGGGTTATGAGGAAAAAGCAACACAACGGGAAGAAGAAAGAAAAAAAAAGAAGCAGCAAAAAAAAATAGTACCTCAATCAAAGGGCCAGCAGTGGATGGACCCTAATTAAGATGACGCTATCTGTACTTGGCCCATGCTCCAGAGGAAAGAAGAAGAAGTGAAGGCCTGCATTCGCAGCACAATTAGGAGGCAGTGAAGCACAATTAAGGGTCAGTGAAGGGGCAATGAAGATAATGAAAGGTAAGCAGTGGGCGGGCTCCAAACTGCATGTTTGTATACAGTCTCTCTCACAAGTGAGAGAGCACATGCGCTGTCGCAAGCGAGATCTAACAAGGGGTACTGGCAAACTCACTTGGATAATGTTTTTTCTATCTTTGCATCAATTCCGCAATTATCACAAATATAATGCAGTTAGACCAAAAAAAAATACAAGCGCTATATAAACATATAACATTAACAGCTCTTCATTAAGTGATTATGCTGGTAGGAAGTAATTCCTGTTTGTAATGACCTTAAAATATCTGTCACTAGTCTAGAATGATCTGGAAGGTCAGTGAGACAGTGAGCCGAGAGGCATGGGACATGTGCTCTTATGAATGATTGAAGCTTTGCTGGGTCCTCCATAACGAAGGTTTCTCGACGAAAGACGAGGCGCTATTCTGATGCGATAAATGAAATGCTGACTTAATAAACTCACAAGCATTACACGAACTTGGGAGGGTACCGTTTTCCTTTTTGAGGGAGAAAGTACGATTTTAGTCTTTATAAATGGTCTCTTACACCTGTGAAGTGCACATCTGCCGAGAGAGATGTGAGGTTATATGAGGAACTTGTACATACATACACAGCATAACATACCTATTATTATGAGGACTGGTCATTGACTGTAATAAAGTGTGTAAATTACTATTCTAACTCCACACGCGTATTGACAGTTGAGTATGTTATAAAGCAGACCGAGGAAAATCGAACAGCACTTTTAGTTTTTTGATACAGTTGCTCGAAAGGACCTAACCACACTTATGGGACCGGTCCTCACAATGATATTTGGCTGGGTCTGACAAGGTTAATCAACGCTATGAGGACCGAGCCAGTATATGTGTGTATATATATATATTTTAAAAAAAAAACATTTTTCAACAAGAAGACTTCAATGAAGAAGACGTGCAAACCACAGGAAAATAAACTATAGAAGAAATAATCTTTAAGTGGTGTGCGGCGTCTTCTTCATTGAAGTCTTCTTGTTGAAAACATTAATGCGAGGTTGTCCCAAACCACGCCGCCAGCACCAGATAATTAGCCGCTCCCCCCGCTTGGGACATTTGCTCGTCGATATATATATATATATATATATATATACACACACACACACACACACACACACATCGTTACATGACTACTCTATGAGTTATAGACACTGATAAAGAGGGGTCATCGCTATCCATTAAATGCACATCAGCATTCAAGCCTATAAGCAAAGGTGTTAGGAAGAAATGTTGCCTGATCCAAAAACACAAAAAGAACAATTGATGGACAGAATGCAGAACAATGTCATACATTCACCCCAGTACACAGATTTGGGCCTAAATCCATCTTTTTTTGCTCACCATGCCATTCCAGTTTGGACCCATTGCTCACTTTGCCACTGGATTCAAGCTAGCTTGGCTGATGACGGCTGATTAGCCAGAAACTGGTCCCAGGATGCTTGTTTCCGGTCCAGGGAAGACATGTCTGGGCAGTTCAGGCTGGACTGTTCCCATGAGGCACAGGGTCAGACTGATTTGCACATGGCCATGTCTAAACTGGGGTGGCGGAGTGAGCTAAAGAATGATGATGGATTAAACCCAGATCAGTTGACTGCGGGTGAGTGCTTGCAATGTTCATCACTCCGTCCATCATCTCCTATGGTTTTGCTTTGCTCCAAAAACACAGCAAGGGAGCAAATGCCCCTGAACGGAAGCCACAATTTCCAAAGAGGATTTTTTACTTAAAGAAAGTACATTGCTAGAGAGCACCCAAGTCCAAGGGGGCAGTCCCTTTGCACTACAATCCATATGACAGGCTAGTGAATACAGTGCAACATTTGTTATTGTGCACTGGTGGCATGTAGACGTGGCGGACACAGAGCTCACCTGACAACTATGTCAATAAAAAGCAACTGCTGTACACATATGCTCAGTTAGTCTTTGGGTAACCTAACAAGACTGCCTTACCAACTAGGAATGTACTGTATCTCATTGCTCTATTGTTGTGCACAACATTGAAATATGGAGATTAATGAAAATAAGGAGTAATGCACCGGAAACAGGGTTGGTGAGTTTTATTCTTGTCCAAACTACCAGCACATCACATCGCTGTCTCCCTTCGTGCTGCCACCAACCGCCCCTCCTAGGATTCCCAACGCCGACATTCAGCCTGTCACCTGGACATGGCCAGGAGCCACGCCAGCCCAACATATGGGTATAGTTGTAATATAGGCTCAGGTAACTCCAGATACTAGAAGGTCAAATTCTTGGAAATTCTTTCAAGTACAAGTCATGCTCTCTGACCTACTTCTGGACAAAGTTCTGTTAGGCCTTCATTATGAGTGGCCCAGCTGACTGAGGCGAGTAACTTCTGCTTTCACACATATCACAGTTAGGTCTTTGGCAGCTAACGCCACACCTCAGCAGTTTTCCCCCGGTAAATGTTGGCAGTCAAACCTGTTGAAATGTATCTGATGAAAAAATGCCCAATAGTAATCAGGACATAGGGCCAGATGCATCAAAGGGTTTTACACATTCTGTGTCTATGCGAAAATGTGTTTGTACATATGGCCCAAAGAGTTTTGGTAGATTATTCCTCTTTTTCAGAGGCAAACTCCTACTGGGTGTCATTTAACAGACCCGATAAATTCTGACGCTGTAGAGTCAGATTTTCTCAGGTCTGGTAATTTTCGACCCAAACACAGGAACTGGCTGTAGTGGACACAGGACGTTTTCCCAGTGGGCTGAAAGGGTGGGGGCAGTTTTGGAGCGGTGGGGGCAGTTTTTCCACAGTTTGGAAGTTTAAACTAGTTATACGGTCCTCCACAGCAAGAATCTTGGAGTCAGAGGATAGGGGACCAGAAGAGGTGCCCGCCGACACCCGACAGGACAATCATAAGAACCACATACATTGACCACTGCCACACACATTGTGTTGACGTGTAACGTCAATGGGCTTGATAGCAAAATAAAGAGGAGGTTGGTCAACAGGTATATTAAAAGGCTTAAACCCAATGTTGTTTTCTTGCAGGAAATCCGCCTGCGCGGTACGCGTTGCGCTTTCATTGGGCAGAGGACTTTACACCACTCTGGCACACCCAGGATTCTCCCCCGGGACACGTGGGGTGGCCATATTAATTAGGAAAACCTTCCCCTTTCATACAACAAAAGTCTGGACTGACCCCAACGGGACTTCTGTCACCGTTCAAGGAACATGGAGACAACGCAAATTCACACTGGTCAATGCCTACGCCCGCCATGATTACAGGCACTATGGAAGTGGTAGCCAAGATATTACTTGACTCAGGATCCTCTATACATCTCATTGGTGGCGACTTTAATGACGTTCTAGATCCAATTCTGGACCGCACACAGATAGCACCAGGTACCGGAGCTCCCACACCGCTGGCGGACTTTGTGAAGTGGTTACGGCTGACCAACCTCTGGCGCCACCACCATCCATTAGATCGCACCTACTCCTTCTAGACTGGACTACTTCGGGAGAAATCCAGACGATTGACAAGATAGACTACTTGCACGGGGCATTTTTGATCACTCACCGTTGTGGCTCACAGTACAGGGAGGGAGGCCCAGACAACGCCTGGGATGGAGACTGAATGCCTGTGAGCTCCATGACAAGGCACTAGTGGGAGCCATAAAAGCGGAGACCACACTATTCTTCCAGGAAAATGAGAACTCAGTATCCTCGCGGCCACTTTATGGAAGGCCTATAAGTCAGTACCAAGAGGCAGGGCACAAGATGTAATTGCTTGCAAACGCCAGGAAGACACTCAACAGATAGAAACTCTGAAGTGCAAACTCCTGGAGTTAGAGAAGAGTATAACCTCAGACACCCACACGGCTATCCTACGACAACTGGTGGTCACGCGTGGAGTGCCCCGCGCCCTGGCAGAGCAGAAGGTGCAGACCCAAATACAGGCCACACATCATAGGCTCTATGAAGCCGGGGATAGGGCGGGATGACTTTTGACATGGCTGAGACAAAAAGACAGGGAGGTGGGCTGGGTGACCTACATCCAAGATGAACACGCCCGATACACGACTGAAGCACACTATAGCAGAAGCCTTCACACGCTTTTACGCTGACCTCTATAGAGCTTGACCACTAGTGGAGGAGACACAAATAACAAGCTACCTTGACGGATACTTACGGCCCATTCAGCTGTCATAATTGTAGATGGGAATGCACCCCCACGCTGTCCCCCGTGACACTAAATTTACCTACAGTTCCCCTTAAATGCCTATACACGAACGCAAGATCATTATCCAAACATTCCACCTATATCTGGGATCTTCTTAATGAACATCAACCCGATCTACTGTGTTTATCGGAAACTTGGCTAGATGACCATAATATCCCTGATATAGTCACAGCCCTTCCCCCAGACTATAAGATATTGAATGTTAATAGAGTTGATAAAAGGGGTGGTGGTGTAGCTCTATTGTTCAGAGACCACCTCTCATGCAGGCAAGAGACCATCGTGCCGGCTGAAAAATACGAAGTCCTGGCATTTACTGTGTCTATGAACACTAATGTACTATTCGGGGGCTTTTTAATCTATAATCCCCCAGGTTGCACTTTAAATTTTAGTACACAACTACTTACACAAATCATGCCTGTTTGTTTGAAGAATAAGAATATCCTCCTTCTTGGAGATTTTAATATACATTTGGACAACAGTAGTAGCTCCCTGACGAATCTACTAGTGGAAGACATGGCTATCCTGCAATTATCTCAGAGAGTTCATCAACCAACTCATATTGCAGGACATACATTAGATTTGATATTCTCTAATATTGAATCTATAGACATCGACCCTTTAATACCACTGTTATGGACTGATCATTACTTGATTACCTTTCGTATTAATCTTCCTATCCCCCAGACCAAAAAACACAATGTTTTTACAGTAAGCACGAGAAACTGGAAATCTTTCACAATTGATAAATTTAGAAATCATTTCTCACACCCCCCGTGCATAAGCACCAATATTCATGAGGAGATAGATCTCCTTCACAATAATATCAAAAATGCTCTTGAACATTGTTCGACCACCCAATCTCGTCATACACCAGGCAACAAAAAATCAGAGAGATGGTACGGACCTGAACTTAAGCTTCTAAAAAGAAATTGTACTTCTTTTGAGCATAAATGGAGATTATCCAAAACAGATGAGACCAAAGATAACTTCAGGAAAGCTCAAATACTCTATCACAGGGCAATCAGAAAGGCGAAAAGGGAATACTTCACACGTAGAATATCTGAGAATAAAAATTCCTCAAAAGAACTTTTTAAAATCGTCAAAGAATTATGCAACCCAACCAATCTCTCTCTTCATCTTACCCCCTCACAGGAAAATTGTAATAAGCTTAATGACTTTTTCTGCGAAAAAATTGATACCATCTATGCCTCCTTTCCAAATCACCGAACCGAAATCTATGAACAGGATGTACCAACCGTTGCACACACCAGCTGCCTTGGTTTCGGCCCGTTTTCAGAAGAGGAGGTAGAAAAGGTCATGCTTGAGGTCAAGTCGGGTTCCCCACTTGACCCTTGTCCACATCACATTTTTTCCCAGTTAACTCCTGTAATATGTCCAGCAGTTACTAGAGTACTCAATCTCTCCCTTAGTTCTGCTGATTTTCCTGATTCATGGAAACAGGCCCTAGTCACCCCTTTAGTAAAGAAGGCTGGAGCAGACGTAAACAATCCGGCCAATTACAGACCAATATCCCAGCTACCTTACTTATCAAAGGTTCTGGAGAAGTTGGTCAACAGAAGTCTGTCCACATTTCTGGAAGCAAATGGCCTGCTGGATGATTCACAGACAGGGTTCCGGACAAACAACTGCACCGAAACTACACTCTTAGCGGTGACAGACTGTATCAGAACCAAGGTAGATCAGGGTAGAACAGTCGCACTGATACTTCTTGATCTATCAGCGGCTTTTGATACTGTACCCCACAATCAACTGTTGAACATCCTGGCAGAGAAAGGAATACTGGGCAAAGCATTGGGATGGCTACAATCGTTACTAGCGGATCGAACCCAATCAGTACGTCTGGGTGACTACACATCCCCTCCACGACTCATAAAATACGGAGTTCCCCAGGGGGCGTCGTTGAGCCCAACTTTGTTTAATGTATTCGTCTCCTCGCTGGCAACCATTGGCAAAAAGTGGGGCGTAGAAATGTGCTCTTATGCTGATGACACTCAGCTGATGGTCACCATTGATGGAAATGATGACTCCAAAACTAGACTCACGAACTGTCTGACCGAATTAGCAACTTGGATGCAGGACCACTGTCTTAGATTAAACGCCGACAAATCCGAAATCTTACTGTTCGGCAGAGGCACACAGGCCTGGGACAACAGCTGGTGGCCAAGTGACTTGGGTTTGCCTCCCAACCCCACTGCCAAAGCAAAAAACTTAGGTATTACACTGGATAGGGATTTATCCATGAAATCCCATGTTTCTATAACTTGTGGAAGGAGCTTTGGACTTTTGAAGTTGCTTAGACGTGTCTTCCCCTGGGTGCCAACGGACTGCAGGAAAACCTTAGTCCAGGCACTACTGATGAGTAGGCTGGACTACGGTAACTCTCTGTTTGTAGGAATGGCGGATTATCTCTTTTCTAAATTACAGCTGGTTCAGAATGCCGCTGCCAAAGCCATCTGCAATAAAAGAAAATATGATTCAGCTAAAAGCTGCATGCGTGAGCTTCATTGGCTCCCAATGCGGCAACGAGCCATCTTTAAGCTGTTGTGCATTTCTCATAAGGTACTCCACGGCACAGGCCCCACCATCCTACACGACAGGGTCAGATTTCATAAACCCTCCAGACACCTACGATCTATGACGTTAGGAAGAGCAGTCATCACCCGAGCTCGTACTGTCAGGATGGGAGAGCGGGCCTTCTCTCACATTGCGGCAACAAAGTGGAACGAGCTACCCCTTAAAATTAGAACAGATGACTGCTTTGTCTCATTTAAGAAGCAATTGAAAACATTCCTCTTTCCCAGGCCAGATCAATAATTTTCAATCAGAGCTGATGTCAAATCACTTGCAACTTCTTCAGCGCCGTGATGTCCTTTCAGGATGAATGTTAGCGCTTTACAAATAAATAAATACAAATACAAATACAAATATAGATATGCCCACTTTGGGCAGGATGACAGATATGCCCTAGAGGCAGAATTCGCCCTAATCGAAGTAAAGGAAGCCACAGCCAAGCAAAAATCCGGGAAAACACCAGGGCCAAAAGGGCTGCCAGCTGAATTTTTAAAGCAAAACCTGAGCTTATTAGCCCCCCACCTTTTAAAAATGTTCTTGGTGGCACCGGAGGAAGGGACGCTACTGCCAGATCTCTGCCTGGCCACAGTTTTAGTTATACCGAAACCCGGTAAACCCTTAGACAAATGCGGCTCCTACCACCCTAGTTCGATACTAAATGTTGAAACTAAGATCTTAGCATCCATCCTAGCGATGAGGCTTCTACCAGTAATTACATCACTGGTTCACCGGGACCAGTCAGGCTTTATGCCTGAATGGGCCACGCATCTCAACCTCCGTAGACTAGCCAATTGGCTAGACACTGTGAAAGAGAGGCCTACCCCACAGATGCTTTTATCCCTAGACGCAGAAAAGGCCTTTGACACAGTCCATTGGCCGTTCATGTGACAGGTCCTGGTAAAGATGGGATTTGGACCGGAATTCAGGACATGGGTGGAACTCTTGTACACCAATCCCAGAGCACAATTTAGAGTCAATGGGATCTAATCAGCAGCCTTCCCAATTCAACGGGGGACTACACAGGGATGTCCCCGGTCTCCCCTAATATGTGCATTGGTCCTGGAGCCATTGGCGTGCCAGATCAGAACCCATCCAGGCTTAAGGGGCTACCAAGACGATGAAGGCCAGCTAAGAGATGAGCGAATCTCCTAATATGCAGATGACATCTTGCTCTATGTCACCAGCCCAGATACGAAACACCCATTGACATTCCAACTAGTAAAGGACTATGGTAAACATGCAGGGTATAACATTAATTGGGGAAAAACAAGTCTCTATCCGGTAGGAGGCCCCATAGACTCACATGTAATTCCGGAGTGCCTTCGGGTAACCGAAGAAGGCTTTAAGTATCAGGGTCCATACAGCTCTACAAATGTGATGGACTGCCTCACTCATAACATCAAGCGTGTCCTGGCTGAATTCCACGGGGATGTGGTCAGGTGGAGGTGTCTTCTTCTGACGCTGCTAGAGAAGGCGGCCATGTACAGGATGATAAGACTCCCCAAATTATTATATATACTCCAAAACATATTGTAAGATCACAAAAACGATCTTCAGGGCAATAAACGACGAATTGCATACTTTTTTTTATGGGAAGGGGGCCCCCAAGAGTGGCACTACAAATGCTACAGCGCGGTCAATATAACGGAGGCATAGCTCTGCCGGATATTCAAGCTTATTATCGGGCAGCACATTTAATAGTTATTAAAGAATGGGGTCATGCTCCAGGAGACCACCCGACAAATGCCTTGGAAAGGCTACATTCCAAAAACATTCCCATCTACATTACCTATATGGGGGAGCGGGGTGAGAGGCTTGCTCTCAGCGACAGAGGCCAATTGAAGCCTGGAAAGGGGCGGAAAGACAAATGCAGTGGGACAAACGACTGTCTAGGTCTACACCGCTGTGGGAAGGTAACGAGCTTCAGGAGCTTGCAAAACTACGGGGCTTTAGAAACTGGGACACAGTAGGGATCACAACATTAGGAGATATAATCAGGAAAGGGAACTTCATTACTTTCACAGACCTCCAAGCAGAGTATAGTCAGTCAATCACACAGCGATGCAAGTACCTGCAACTCCAGCACGCTTGGGGAACACAAAATCCCAATACAGATATCCCTATAAATGCACCACTGGAAGGGCGATTATTGCAGGAAGACATACCCTCGAAGGCCGTTTCTAGGACATACAAAACATTGATAAATATTATACCCGATAGATTGCTAAAACTCAGAAGTCGCTGGGAAGAAACTACATGCCCTCTAGAAGATATCGACTGGGAAGCTGCACTGATGCACCCGAGGGAGGTAGCGATTAAGCTCTGGCTGTGACTGATACAGTTTAAGGTCCTGCATAGGGTCTACTATGATAGAGTGAGACTCCACACGATGGGCAGAGCAGAAACACATGTCTATGCTGTAAAACAGACCGTGTTTCCTTCATACATACTTTATGGGGATGCCCACTAATACACAGATACTGACTACATATAATACAGGAACTAAATAGCATACTAGAAACCCAGATTCCCATGGACTCTAAATATATCCTCTTGGGCATCTCCACTGACATTGACGTCCCCAGATATAAACTCCTATTGAGTAACTTAGGCCTCATAGTGGCAAAGCGCAATATTGCTAAGTACTGGGGACGGGCGGACTTACCCACCATAGTAGAATGGCGGGCCAGTATGAACCTTAATATGGGGCTGAAAAAAACGACACACACGGCCAGAGGGTTCCCCAAGAAGTTCCGGAAGGTTTGGCAGCCGTGGCTGCGGTATTATGGCCTGGACATGATGGAGGATGGGATACACAAGACACAGCCCACCACGCTAGACCCATAATAGATAGGCAGTATAACACAGGCCCTAAGAATGTATAAAGTGCCTGGACCAATCCCAAAGCGAGATGGGAGCGAGAAGGAGAGATGTGGGAGGAGCTACCACGTGAATGTACCCAGGGTTGTATTGGTGGCAATACTTAATGTATATGATGTTGAACCTGTCCTGTACCAAATGTTCCTGCTGATGTTCTGGTTGTTTGTTAAATACCAAAAAAATTCAAATAAAAACAGTTTACAAAAATTATTAAATGCCTCCAAGCATAGGATAGTAAACTTGGAACTATGGACAAAGCTCTATCTTACTAGTACATTCCTCCAAGCAAAGCACAGTACCTTTTGGGGCCCTTGACAAAGCTCTACCTTAATATTAAATGCTTTCAAGAATTGCACAGTACACCGGGAGCTATAGAAAAAGCTCTGGCCTGCTAGTAAATGCCTCCAAGCAATGCACAGTACAACTGGGGCTGTGGACAATATCAAATGTCTCCATGAATTGGGTGGTAGCCTGGATCTAGTGTATGGATTAAGGCCCCTTAGCATTAAATGTCTCCAAACATAGGACACTACTGTTGAAGCTCAATAAAGTTATAGCTTAGTATTGGATGCGTCCAATCACAGGGAAGTAGCCTGGAAAATATGGATGATTAGGAACGTAATTATTTGATTTCATATTTAAAAAGTACCATTTAGACCAACGAAAAGTTAAAGTTTAAGACCAGCGAAAACGATGTTCTTCTAAAAAATGTAGGAAGACAGCACTTTGAAAGCAGGCACTGAAATGTAGATTCAATATTTTTCCTTTAGTTCTGTTACATCAATTTCGAAAGTTGTCTCTCTGCATTCGAGTTTATCTTTTATGTTCAAACTGTACAAGGATTACGCCTCTTCCCTACTGCTTACACTTGTGATGCAAACATTTTATTATTGGAAATGTATTGTTGTCCGGAAGTTGTATTATGAGTCACAAAGGCCATTATTAGCTGATGTTAAAAACAGACGTTCATTTGTAGTTCCACGTCAGATAAAAAAGAAAAGATGATGCAAACAAGATTTTCAACTCAGTAAAAGAATAAGTATTTTTTTACTCATGGGATAAATTGGAAAATAGAAAAATCAATCATCCTTCTCTTATTTCCACCAAACAAAAAAAATGATCCTGAAAATAGCATTTGAAAAGATCTCCCTACGTCAGCACTTTCTGCTGGTCCTGAGTGTTTTGTCACCAGTTTCTATTCAGCCAGGCTGCTTAGTTGACAGAAAAGGATTCTCTGGCATTTGCAGTCACAGGAATGTAACACTGATTTAACATACTATTTCAACCCGAGCTCTCTTCTCCCTGCCCGAGAGCAAACCAGCATGCAAACAATGCTCAAAGGGTTCGACAGAAAAAGGCCGAGGACAGCCAGGCTTGCAACCGCTTCAATCAAACGAAAAGCCAAGACCTTATTTATGAGAAAAAGTGTTGGCATTAGACTCCTTTATTATTTTCTGGGGGGTGGTGTTCGGGCGAGCTCTCTGCAAGCGAACTATAATGCACAAATAATAATCCAGCAGCAATAGAACCATAACACCGTCACCGATATTCAGGCTCAAAGTTTCATTTGTTAAAAAAAAAAAAACTACAAACAAAACGCATATGCCTGCAGTGGCCCAAAGATTGTTTCAGGAGCACGACGTAGAAGAATACAAAAATCATAGTTCCTGACAAGGCTGCCTAGTCTTAATTCCACCTCACCACCCAACTCTTCCTGTCTCCTTATCTCGCTTGTTTTTTCATCCCCGCCTTCTCCATCTGACGTTGTCCTTCTTTCTCTTCCTCCCGCTTTCTCCTTATTCTGCCTTTCTCTCTCTTGCTTTAAGTCAAAGTGTGATAATGAAAAAAGTCCTAGTCTCCAAATATGAGTGTTGTTGAGCCCCCACTTACAGGTACCAGCAGAAAGAAAGTTTGGACCAGGACCAGTTCTATAACATGTAGTGGCGGCTGCTACAAATGCCTAGTGGTGAGGCAGCCCGAGGCATGGACGAAATGATGGAAATAATTTATAAAACAGTACTTACCTGTCACTGCTGGCTGCCGCATTGCTCTTGTGCTCCTGTCCATATTCTGACTGCAGTCCTCGGGCTGGTGCACATTGTGCAGGCTCCCAGATGCCAATCCAGACGCTGCTTTCATGCTAGGAAAGGTATGACCCAGCATGAGAGAAGCACCGGGATTGGTCTGAGCGGACTGGTTTGGCTCCCAGACAGTGCCTTGGAGCCTGTGTCTGTTCTTCACTGGCTGAGCAACACAGCTGGGGTTGGAGAAATGCGAAGTGCGCATGCCAGTTTGGCTGTCCTTAAACAGCCGGCCAAACCATCATGCTCACTTATGGTGCCCACCACTACTCCTCCCTGCTGCTCACTCTCCATCAGGATAGCCCCACTCCGCATCTCCTCTCCCTAAGACCCGAGTGGCTCTGGCACAGTGAAAAATAAAATGATGATAAAATTGTTTTATCATCATTTTATTTTTCACGTTTGATCCTGCTGGCTATCAGCAGGGGGGGCGATTTTCCTCGGCCATAGCGCAGGGGCCACAGCTGATAACATGTCAATACTGAGTGCCTCTCTTTGGCATCACTGTTGGCAGGGTCGGACTGACTATTTATTCATCAGGCATTTCCCCGGTGGAATGGAGACCTGGGAGGCTGGTTTTGAAAGCCTATTGCTTATGGCTCTGTCACTTTCATCAGCTCCATGAGATTACTTGCAGCAGGCATAGAGGGTCTACAAGCCAGAGGGGGAGATGGAGAGAAAAAGATCTGACAGGCAGAAGAGAGATGAGAGAATGGATGGATGGAAATAGAGAGGTAGAGCAAAGACAGGAAAGGAGTGAGGGTGATTTGAGGATTTTTGCCAGTGGTGCTTTGGCTTCACCGGTCTGGGACTGACTGTTGGTGGGCATTAGATTGCCCCGACAGCAGCAAAAGAAGCCCCTTTGCTGCAGAAGCAGTGGAATAGGTATCCAAACTATGGAAGGCACTTTATTTATTCCTGTGACTGCCACAGGTGAAAGATAAATAAAAGGCAAAGATTTGCAGCTGATAAGTATTGAGACACTATAATAGAATGTTCAAAAAATGCGACCAGGTGGTGAGTGCATACCTGTAAAATGCACAAACATAAGCATGCTTCATCGCTCGATTCAGAGCATATGTTGGAAATGATGATGGCCAAGCACAACAACCATTCAAAAGTAAGGTGCCAGTTCATACCATATAGAATACAGTAGACTTGTCCAAAATATCACTCTAAAGTAAGGTACCAGTCCAGACCATAAAGAGAGTAGACAGGTACTCACTACACCAAGCCAAAATAAGGTACTAGTACATAGCACAGGGACAGTTGGTGAGTGTTAGACACCAATCCAAAGTAAGTTATCATTTCATAGCATAGGTATATTAGATGAGTGCTAGACACATATCCAACATAGAGAACCATTAACAGCGTAGGGAAAGTAGAAAAGGTACTAAACACTAATCCTATACAAGTTACCAGTTCACAGCATCGATATAATAGATGACCCTAAACACCAGCCACATTACGGTATCAATTTGTGGGGTTCATGGCTCGCTCCCAGGTGCCAGGAGCAGCTCAGCATCATGTGACTCTGGGCAATAGCTCACCTAATCTCCCTGATGGACTCCAGCGCCTTGAAACCCTTAAGGAGGTGATATGTTTGCACTTTACAAATAGGAATTTTTATCATTATTATTCGCTGATTCTCCCTACAGCACATTTAGATCTAAAGGAAACAATATAGCACATTTTCAATAAAAGAACATCGGGATACCATAACAGACTCAGACAATTTAGATAATTTGGTTACTTTATTAATAATCCGAAATAAATATAAATGAGCAATCTTAAGCATTTCAGTCAAGATTATCACAGTGTATAGTACAAGACAACAGATTTAGTCAAAGGTTTAAGTTCGAAGGATAGTTTCAAGCAGATATCAGAATATGCTTACAGATTTCTACCACCATTAAAATCAGAAAGATAGTTCGATTCTCTAACAGCATCTATAGTTTCTAAAGCAACGGGATAAAAATAATGAAGTTAAAGTCCGAGTCCATAAGCATGGGCAACAAGGAGAAATAAGGCAAAAATGTGTTGTGTGAAATGTTTTACAAATATTTCACTTCATCAGCGTCGAATGAAGGTGTGCCATCCCGCATTATTTTTACGCAGTGTATTTCCTCAAGAGCAAAACCAAGACATAATAATAAAAGATACAGCATACAGACATCTAGCTCAGCGAAGCCACTGGATCCCATGCAAGAATCTATTATTAATTAAATATAATATTGACGTCTTGCCAAGGGTGATAAATGAAATTTCATCTAGTTCAATACCAAAAAAGAACCTTCTGCGCTATTATAAGGAAGCCATAGTTACTACACTTGCAAAATTCAAAAGCTACCATCGCCTGCCTACTGTGTAATCAACAAACACCTCTGGGCATTCCTATAGTAAGGCGAAAAACTGCAGTTAATAGTGGTTTCTTAATTAGGGTAGCTCAGATGTGAAAATCTCAGCAATGCATTGATGAATAGTTGATGTTCGCACTTTATAAAACTTTTCAAATAAATAAATAAATAAAATGCATTTTGGAAAAAGTAAAAAAAAATCATATCACCTACTGACAATATATTTTTCATGTGGTGATACCAGACTCAAGTGTCAGACAGCATTGGTGCAAGCATCAATCTCTTTCAGGCTTCTGTGTACCTTTAGTGAGTATGAGTCTGTTCTCAGTGCACTCTCTGAAAAACCTGATTGAAAAGTAATTTTTTGTTAAATATTTTATTTAAGATGTTTATGTAATTGACAATAGGGTACGTGGTAAATATAGAAAGTGTACAATATACAAGCAAAAAATCAATCCTGGGATTAAAATGTTTAATTTCAATGGTAGGAACACATTCATGATCACATTAACATATATATGCGCAGATATAAAGAAAGTCATTGACTTTAGGGAAGTGAGGGATGGTCACCGAATGTAGATATGTTAACTTATGCAAACATGCATCCATCAATTGGAAAAATCATACACAGTAAATCTCGTAAGTGTATGATATAATATCAAAAACGGAATCCTGCAACTAAACAGTTGTCATGTCAAAGAGAACATTGAAATGAAAATGAAATGAACCGAAACTTGTTATGCGCATACTTAGCCCAGTGGGCGTCAAGGCGCCTAAATCAAATATAACAGCAAAAAATCCCCCATTCTGCAACCTTCTCTCATTGATATGCCCTCTTAAAAAGGCAAGTTTTAAGGGCTTTTTTAAATGACTCCAATGTAGGAAGGGTTTTGATTAGGATGGGGATAGAGTTCCAGAGCTTTGGAGCAGCAACAGAAATTGGGAAGTAGAAAGCTCCCATTGGGAAGTAGAAAGCTCCCATGAAGACAATGAATTGGCCCAGGGCCCTGCATGGCTGGTATATACCTTCTGCTCCCCATTCCATTGTTTCTCTTCCTATTTCTCCCTTTTTAATTTGGAATATTCTACCTCAGGAGTGGGTGGAGCATTCAAGTAGCCTTATAGCACTTCTATCACATGTAATGTTTGTTAAAGGCCTTTCCTCTTGTTATAGGCACTCGTCTACACCTTTAGCCTACAAATCAAGTTTGTCGCATTTAACAACCATATTGGCCTCAGCAGTGGGCTACAATGCTCAATTACTGTGTAATATTCAGCAGTGTATGATCCGAAACTTAAATTAAAGTAACAAAACAAAATATGGAAAATAAGGTGTGGGGTGACTTTAGGGAAGCGAGTGAGGGTCAGAGAATGTAAAATGTCCTACATTTCGTAATGGAAAGTTTGAATTCTTTTAAGCACTCAAAGGAGAGGATTATGCTTTACTACCTTCACTTTATTATGCAAATTCACAAACTGCAGCCATTTAGGAAAAACTAGTGAAAACTAACATTTCCAGAAATACATGGAAAACAACAGTAATATCAACAGCCAAAAAGGAGAGTCCATCCACATAAAGTCCTTTTTAGGGCTCGCCTGCTGATGCGCTTCAGCGCATAGCTGGCGAAGCTCTATAGGGGCTTATCCAGTGTTTATCCACTGGCGATTCCACTGGCGATTCCTTCAAGTGCATGTGCTTTTTAGGTCATTGCGCTTGCGCAAGCCCTAAAAAGCGCGTGCACAATGCCACCAGCCGCCTGCCTGCCTGCCTCGCATTACCACATCAAAGGCAGCCCTCCGAGCGCATTTCTCACCCCCTAATTATTCACGGCCGGCCGGCAGGCACATCAAAGGCTGCTGCTGCCGTGACTCGCATTTCTCCTCCCTCCTCCCCTATCACTGCCCAGGCCGGCCGTACTTTCTCTTTACAAGGGCGCCCATTCCTGAATCACTTGAAATCTCTCCACATTATTTGCATTTTGTTAATTAAAAAAATTAACTTCAACACAGCGTTGCACATTTTTCTCGACTTCGGAAGGATGAGTCCCAATCTCATTTGTACAAAGTGTTGTAATGGGATTATTGGAGAGTTAGAGAAACGTGCTCACAAGTTACATTTTTATGCAAATCATCTGAGTAAATAAACAATAGCATGGTGCCGTTTGCGTCCTTGACTTGATCTGGTTTTTATTTTTATTTTGCTATTATTCTCACAAAGGCTAAGAAGGTCTGCCTACTTTAGTATTAAGTGCTATACGTCGCATAAGCAACAGCTAACCATTCACTCACCCACGCAACGCCACTCACCCATGCAACGCCACTCACCCACGCAACGCCACTCACCCACGCAACGCCACTCACCCACGCAACGCCACTCACCCACGCAACGCCACTCACACACGCAACGCCACTCACACACGCAACGCCACTCACACACGCAACGCCACTCACACA
Source organism: Lissotriton helveticus (assembly GCF_964261635.1). Lineage (NCBI taxonomy): Eukaryota > Metazoa > Chordata > Amphibia > Caudata > Salamandridae > Lissotriton > Lissotriton helveticus. The sequence continues at coordinate 314,372,832 of NC_136059.1, forward strand.
CGCAACGCCACACACGCAACGCCACACACACACGCAACGCCACACACACACGCAACGCCACACACACATGCAACGCCACTCACACATGCAACGCCACTCACACATGCAACGCCACTCACACATGCAACGCCACTCAACCACGCAACGCCACTCACACACGCAACGCCACTCAACCACGCAACGCCACTCACCCACGCAACGCCACTCAGCCACGCAACGCCACTCAGCCACGCAACGCCACTCAGCCACGCAACGCCACTCAGCCACGCAACGCCACTCAGCCACGCAACGCCACTCACACACGCAACGCCACACACACACGCAACGCCACACACACACGCAACGCCACACACACACGCAACGCCACACACACACGCAACGCCACACACACATGCAACGCCACTCACACATGCAACGCCACTCACACATGCAACGCCACTCACACATGCAACGCCACTCACACATGCAACGCCACTCACACATGCAACGCCACTCACACACGCAACGCCACTCACCCACGCAACGCCACTCACCCACGCAACGCCACTCACCCACGCAACGCCACTCACCCACGCAACGCCACTCACCCACGCAACGCCACTCAGCCACGCAACGCCACACACACACGCAACGCCACACACACACGCAACGCCACACACACACGCAACGCCACACACACACGCAACGCCACACACACATGCAACGCCACTCACACATGCAACGCCACTCACACATGCAACGCCACTCACACGCAACGCCACTCACACACGCAACGCCACTCACACACGCAACGCCACTCACACACGCAACGCCACTCACCCACGCAACGCCACTCACCCACGCAACGCCACTCACCCACGCAACGCCACTCACCCACGCAACGCCACTCACCCACGCAACGCCACACACACACGCAACGCCACACACACACGCAACGCCACACACACACGCAACGCCACACACACACGCAACGCCACACACACACGCAACGCCACTCACCCACGCAACGCCACTCACCCACGCAACGCCACTCACCCACGCAACGCCACTCACCCACGCAACGCCACTCAGCCACGCAACGCCACTCAGCCACGCAACGCCACTCAGCCACGCAACGCCGCTCAGCCACGCAACGCCGCTCATCCACGCAACGCCGCTCACCCACGCAACGCCACTCACCCACGCAACGCCACTCACCCACGCAACGCCACTCACCCACGCAACGCCACTCATCCACGCAACGCCACTCATCCACGCAACGCCACTCATCCATATGCAAAACGAAAAATGTCAAACTCTTCTATTGCGAGACCTATTGCATTTTCAATGCTTGTTCTCTCTTGAAGCTCCCACTTTATTATCGCGAATCAGGCCGCTGCATGTTCCTCATGCGTCCTGTTTGGAGCCATCAACCCCTAAGCAGACAGAAGCCAATAAATGCACTGTATCCATAATGAAAAACACAAATATCGCCAAAGAACATTTACACAAGGTGGAAACATATCAAACCAGATTAGAAATCCAACAAAGTATCCCAAGCATGCAAAACCATTAGAAAAAATAATACAACAACAAATACTTACAGGGGGAAACATCCAAGATCTCTCACCGGGTGGAATAATCCTCGCTTCTGAGTCCTTAATAGAATTTAAAGTTTCCGTTATCAAAGGTAGGAAATTGTACATTTGATATCAGGAACGGAGGCCAGGATTATGCTAGTTTAAGCTTGCTCACCACCAACTAAGCCACTTCCACCACCGGCTTGAAGTAAAATCTCTTAAAGGTAGAATCAAAGGATCAATCTGCCGCATTCAGAATGTCCTCTACACTGGCGCCCAAACTGAATGCCTTTGAAGTAATTGCCCCTCTGGCTGAGTGTGCCCCAAATGCCTTGGTGTTAATGCCTGCATCACCCAACGCACCCAATGGGCTATCGTGGGTTATGAAATCGCTCTATGCGACTTACGCAGTGCAATGAGGAGTTGCAGTTTACCCGGAAGGCGCAATTCCTCAGTCATCTCCCCATAGGGCTTCAAGCACTGAACCACACACAGTTTCTGAGCATCAGCGAATGCCGAATATGTGATAATGCTTGTATTGGACTCTGTCCGTCTACTGGCTGTAAAAGAGACCCCATCTCGGGGGAATACTCTGCCTGAAATAACAAGGACCCTCACATCCGAGACACCCCTGTATGACACCAAATATAAAAGCATTGCCCGTTTCGCAGAAAGCTGTTTTTGTGACAAAAATCTGTTGGGTTGCCAGGACAGAAACAAATTAAGGACCTGGGTAACATCCCAAGGAGCTGAATAATTACGTTACAGATGCAGGGAGAGGCCAATCCCTTGCAGCAACCTGCGTAAAAGAGAGTGTTCCCCCACCGGAGCTCTATCAATCAGGGCATGCCCCACTGAAACGGAAAGAATCAATGGGATGCCAGACCATCTGTGGATAGGTTGGACTAAAAATTGAGCACCTGGACTAAAGCGGCGACCATGAGATCCACACCTCGTGGCAGATTCCAACCCATCCATCTCATCTAGGATGACTGGTAGCATTTGACTGTGCTGTCTGCCCAAGCCTTGTACAGAAGGACCTCTGCCTGTCTCGAAAGTCCTGGAATTTCTCAGCTTCTCCTGTAATACGCTATGCCATAATGCATAGTAATCCTTCCATCACCATCTGCTGTAGGGGCTGATCCGGGTTCAGAAGAAGATTCTGGAATAGGGGGAGATGGATTGGAGAATCCCAAGCAAATTCCATCACAACTGGAAACCAAACTTGAGACCTCCACACATGAGTTACAATGACCCTATCCGCCTGCTGTCCTCTTACATAACTTGAAACCCTTTTGATAAACTTAATCAATAAAAGGTATGTAGTTCCTGAGAGGGAGGGTGTCAGGTCAGATGTATAAGAAACAAAGGTGGGAGGATGGTTCCTTTTGGAACTAGGGACCTCACACACCCATATGGGTGTGATGCTTCGTCATCTGGCTTGCTCCTCGTCGGGCCTGCACTGCAATGCCCAAAGGGCACCCTCGAGGGGGCTCTTTATTGGAGAGCTTTTGTTCCAATGCAGTCTGTGAAGTGCAAGTGTAGGGCCCGGGGTGTAAATTTGTATAAGTTGGCAAAAAGGGTGTTAAAAGGTCAACATGTTTCTTGGAATCATGGAGTCAATAACGATCAGTGGGCAATTCGTCAGGACCAGGTGATCTAATCTACACATCCTTTGGGACCAATGGTGGGAAATGTAAGGAATCCATACACTTAGTACCCAAACGAGTGTACCTTAAAAATAGATGTCAAGAAGCTTAGAGGCTACCCAATTTGGGTAGTCTTTCTACCTCTTCGAGTGAGCACTGAAGACATGCTGTACTTTAGTGTGATAGTCCTGGTGATAGCACACCAATGACTACACCATCTCTAGCGTCTCGGGAGTCCACAACTGAGACGCTCGAGCCGTGGTAGGCCGCTGGTGTACTATCTATTTATAAGGTACACCTGTTTCTCGTACTGAGTGTTTGGATTCTGTACATTTCACCATTGGTCCCAAACGCTGTCTAGATTAGATTCACCTGGTCCTGACAAATTACCCACTGATCATTATTGATTACATGACAGCAAGGAACATGTTGACCTTTTACTCTATTTTTGCCACCAGGGATCATTGTCTCTACTGGTGATTACCACGTTTAACAAGGTCTGGATGGATACCGAAGATCACTCTCCCGTTCCAGGTTTCCATTTGGCAGGGCCACCGACCTATTTCCTCCTTTGCTGTTTCGAACAGAGGCACCAGATGGGAGTAAGATAGCCATTTGCACTAATGTTGTGCTTTTAGACGCTGTACACCTGATAATGCAGTGGGCCTGGAAAGATCGCTTGGAAGGAGAACGGAAGTAGTTCCACCAGCTGAGGGTAAGATAGCGAGTTGCACAAATGGTGTGCGTTGAGACGCTGTATGTCCGATAATGCGGCGGACCTGGAAAGATCGCTTGGAAGAAGATCTGAAGCAGTCCCACCAGCCAGGCAATCTGCCTCAGTAGTTAGTTGCCCGGAGAGTGTTTTCTGGAATTCGTGCTGAATCTACGCCATCTTCCGGGAAGGGAAGCTCATGGTTGCAGTTGTGGAGTCTATCACGGACCCCAGGGAAGTAGTTTCCTGTGAAGGTTTCAAGAAATACTTGTTCTCTTAATACAAATCCCAAGACATCTAGAAGGTTCACCGCTGTCTGAAATTTCCTGAATCACCAGGAAAATGTCCAGATAGACAGTGATCCACATCCCTGTGGTGTTAGCGTTCTAGACGCTACGCTCAGGGCGTGTGACGTAACACGCCTGAGCACGTCCGGATGGACTGGGCATGCGCGAACTGCCGTTCGCGCCAGACAAACGCCGGCACTGTTGTTAATAAAGCGATATAGAAACCTCACGCCGCCTTTTGGTTCTCTGTATGGTGTAGCACTGCAACTCTACAGTGGCGACGAGGAGTGGGATCTACCCACAAAGATCTAGGAGGAGCAGCACCAGACAGAGCAGAGGTGAAAGGGAGGCCTGGGGGCAAGCCAGAACACGAAGGCCCCACGCTATCACCCGCAGCGGTGGTGAAGAAAAACAGAAGTCAAACAAAGCTGAAGGAAGAGCGCGGCAGAGGCGCAGGAAGAATAAACAGAGTACAGGTCAGAAAAGCAAAGCGACCTGCGCAGTAGCACAATAACCGGCGGAAAACCCCTCGTAGAACCTGGCTGAGAAGGGTGCCCACGAAGGAGCAGGGAGCAGTGCGCCCAGCGCCGCAACGTCGAAAGCGGACAGCGACAGCGCTCCTGGCAGCCTCAGGCGTCAAGAGGAAGGACCAGAAGGGCGAATCAAAATGAGCAGTCAGGCGTCATCACTCACAGCCCAATCCCGTTTTTACCTATGCCTGGAGAACCCCAGATGAAATGGGAGGACTGGAGGGAGTACTTCGGCAACTACCTAGAAGCCTTGGAGGACGAATCCACTGATGAGTTCACTTCAGCGAGACGGAGACGGATATTACTACACAATCTGGGCCCAGAAGGCATAAGAGTGTTCAAAAATATTGCGTCTCCACCACTTCAAGCAGCTGACGCTGATACATTCAAACAGGCCTTAGAAGACTTAGACGCCCATTACCGCCCGGCAGTATGCGTCTCCATAGACCGATTCAATTTCCAGCAAAGAAAACAGGGTGAGGGAGAGTCAGTTGACGACTACGTAGCAGCCTTGAGGAGACTTGCAGTCACGTGCAAATATGGGAACATGGAAGAAGACTTTATTAAAGACCAGATAGTAATGCACACGACCAACAAGAATGTGCAGGACAAGCTATGGGCTCACGGTGAAGCCACGTTAAAAGAAGTGATCGCAATGGTGAAGAAAGCTGAGCTCTCCAAGAGGTGCGCAGAGGCCGCGAAGAAAGAAAGCGCGCAAAGAGTGATGGTCAACAAGATCGATGACGCAGAACCGTCGTACAGGCACAAAATGGCGCCGAGTGGCGACCGCGCACCCGGCAAATGGGCGGGAAAATCAGGACAAGCAGGAAGACAGCCCTCAACCACCGGATCGTCCTGCTACAGATGTGGCAGTGCCAACCACACAGCTCAGGACAAACGCTGCCCAGCCTTTCGGGCAAAATGCATGTTTTGCGGCCTGATAGGCCACTTTGAGAAAGTATGCCGCAAGAAGGAAAAAAGGACAATGGTAAAATACATAGCTCAACAACCACAAGATGGAGGCGCTAGTGTGGAGTCGGGAGAAGATGACGAAGTACTGTGTATCGAAGAGCAGGTACTGGGTGTCGACACTCAGCACTCCGACAAACCGCGAGCTGAAATGTTGATAGGTGGAGTGAAAATCAAAATAGCAATTGACTCTGGCTCACCATACTCCATTGTACAGAGATCGGTGTGGGAAGGAGACTTCAGTCCGAGCCTAGGTTCACACCTCAATCCGCCGGACATCAGACCGATATCATATACGGAAAATCTGATCCCCATGGTGGGGTACCGGAGCCTCCTGTTCGAGTTCCGAGGAAGGACAGCGACCTGTAAGCTATATGTTGCTGAGAAAGGACCATCTGTCCTGGGGTGGAGGGACCAAGGAGACTTGGGAATTAAACTAGACCCGGGCGGCAAGGAACAAATTCTCCTTACAGACGACGAGCAGTGGCCCGACTTGGACAGAGTGAGAAGAGAATATCCCAGAGTCTTTGGGGGCAAAGTGGGCAAATTGGAGAAATTCTTGTATAAAATTGTGCTCAAAGAAAACGCTCAACCCGTATCCCACAAGGTCCGCAAAATACCGATCGCAGTGAGGGAGGCAGTTCAACAAGAGTTGTCCCGATTGGAAGAAGAGGGTATCATTGAGCCCATCGACAGCTCAGAATGGTTGGCTCCCCTTGTGGTTGCCAGGAAGCCCAACGGGAAGGTGCGCCTCTGCGTAGACTTATGCGAGCTGAACAAATGCTTGGTGGTAGAGAAGTTCCCTCTCCCGAGAATAGAAGAGATGCTAGCGAAAACCAGGGGTGTGCAGTGGTTCTCCACCGTCGATCTCACGTCGGCGTACCATCAGATAGAACTCCACCCGTCCAGCAGGAAACTCACGTCCTTCATTACCCCCTACGGGTGCTACCGATTCCGCAGGATGCCTTTTGGGTTGGCGTCCGCAGCGGCGGTGTTCCAAAAATTAATGCATCGTCTGTTCAGGGATGTCAAAGGCATTCAATACTTCCAAGACGACATCCTGGTGATGGGGATGGATCGTAAGGACCATGATGCCAAACTGGAACAAGTATTGAGTGTACTGCAAGTAAGAGGACTCACGGCGGAATGGGAGAAGTGCCGTTTTGGTATGACCTCCGTCACCTACCTGGGGCACGAAATAAGTGGAAATGGAATAACACCAAAAAAGGACAACGTGAGAGCGATTTGCGAAGCCAGAGCCCCCAACAACAAAGAAGAGGTACGGTCATTTCTAGGGATGGCAGAGTACTATAGCAAGTTCGTCCAACACTTCGCGACAAAAACTCACGGCCTGCGTCAACTGGTCAGAGACAAGATGTCCTTTCTCTGGAACAGTGCAGCTCAGCAAGAATTCGATGAGCTGAAGAAGGACATCAGCCAGGCTGTGCCGTTGCAGGGTTATGACCCTAAGGGAGTCAGCATCCTTACCACAGATTCCAGAGAAAAAGGTCTGGGAGCGGTCCTTGCTCAACAAAGAGAGAATAACGCTGTTGAAACGCTGAGCTTCGCGTCCAGAACATTGTCGGCCACTGAGCAGAAGTTCAGCGTAATTGAAAAAGAAATGTTAGCAGTCGTGTGGGCCATGGGAAAGTTCTGGCAGTTCCTGTGGGGCACGAGGTTCCGCCTGCAAACTGACCACAAGCCACTGGTCAAGGTGCTGACCTCAAGTGGACATGCAACGGCAACCCCGCGGATTGCCAAGATGACGCTCAAGCTCCTGGAGTACACGTATGACGTTGAGTATATCCCAGGTACGCGCAACAAGGTAGCAGACTACCTTAGCAGAGCGTCGAACATGGAAGAAGCACCTGTCTCCACAGAGGAGAACGAGGAAATGGTAGCGGCCATGGAAGATGTGGAGAGGGCGATAAGCATGCAGGAATGGACCCAAGCATATGGAAAAGACGAGACTTTGGAGGAGGCTAAGAGGCACTTAGTCAACGGTTGGCCGGACAAAAGAAAACTGAAGGAGGAGCTCAAGAAACTGTTTGAAGTGAGAGAGGAGTTGTCCGTGAGTGACTCAGGAACCTTTCTGTACCGGGGAGACAAGGTGATACCCCCTCAGGAACTGATCCCCATATTGCTGAATCAACTGCACGAAGGTCACCTCGGGATAGTGAAGACTAAGTCACGAGTGAAGCAGATGTACTGGTGGCCAGGAATGGACATTGCAGTTGAGAGACACGTCAGGGACTGCAACCAATGCCAAGAATCAGATAAAGTACTCAAGCCATTAAGACCGGCGTTAGGCCGCTTCGAACAACCCAACGACCCATGGGAGGACATAGCTGTGACATCCTATGGCCAATATTGGATAGGCAAGGGATAGCAAAGTATTTGTGCGTGCTGGTGGACAAGTATTCTAAATGGCCCGAGGTACACGTACATGAAGTAATGGACGCAGAGGTTGTAATCAAATTTCTCACCTCCGTGTTTCTGAGGGAGGGCATCCCGAGAACCGTCCTGACAGACAATGGTCCACAGTTCACGTCAGAGAAATGGCAAAGCTATATGGAAAGAAACGGAATCAAGGCTAAACACACAGCTGTGTATCATCCCGCCTGTAATGGACAAGTGGAGAGATTCAATCGCGTGCTGATGGGATCCATTCAAGCCGCCATCATGCAAGGAAAGGACTGGGAGTTAGAAATCCAAAGAATGTTGTGGGCGTATAGAATTACCCCCACCACGACGGGGTACAGTCCCTTCCAGATTCTCAGAGGTAGACACCCGTTCACGAAAGACAATGTGGTCTGGAGAGAGAAAACGATCACCAGCAAATGGTCGCCGGCGGTAGTCCAACACAACTTGCAGAGAGCGCAGAAGGTGTACACGGACCACTACAATCAAAGAAAAGGAACACAAAGTTCTTCGTTGGAAAAAGGAGAGTGGGTGAGAGTAAAACAAGCCATCATGAAGAAGAAAGGGGAGAGTAAGTACAGCCCGCCCCTACAAGTAGAAGAAGTATACAGCAGAGCAGCTCTTCCCAGCGATGGCAGGGTGTGGTCACACGATCGCATGGCCAAAGTCAACAAGATAGTGAAGTGGCCGGAAGAGAACAACAATGACGTGCACGATCAGGTGCAAGGAGCAGGAAGTGGAGAAAAAGAGCCCGAAGAGGCAGGCAGAGTAAGGGACAATGTAAGCATTGACATGGGAGACCCCAGCGATACCAGTGGAAGAGAAACATCGGCGAGAGTGGAAGCTACACCTGGAAGAGCGGGACAAGGTCAAGCAGGAGGAAAGGTAGAGAGCCCCGAACCAGAGCTACTGAGAAGAACCTCCACTCCGGTAAGACGCACGCGTGCTGGGAGGTTGGTGGTCAGACCCTTGCATCTAAAAGACTTTGAATGAATGGACACTGAACATTGAACTATTTCCTCCCTTATGGAAAAAAGAGAGATATGTGGTGTTAGCGTTCTAGACGCTACGCTCAGGGCGTGTGACGTAACACGCCTGAGCACGTCCGGATGGACTGGGCATGCGCGAACTGCCGTTCGCGCCAGACAAACGCCGGCACTGCGCTACTCACAGCAGTCGCCCGGCGCTCTTCCTGTTATTAACTATCTATGTTAATAAAGCGATATAGAAACCTCACGCCGCCTTTTGGTCCTCTGTATGGTGTAGCACTGCAACTCTACAATCCCCTGATCCTGCAGGCGCTCCACTACCTGTTTGAGGACCTTTGTGAAGCACCAAGGGACCGACAATAGTCTGAAGTGAGCATGTTGAAGGGAAGCCAAGACTTCCAAACGCCCTATATATGGAGGCGTCTACAGCCTTGTAAAGCTTATCATCCCAAGGGAGGACGGACAGAGATTCTTCATACACACTTCTGCTCTCTGATGTCTGCATGACATACTGTCCTGAAGCTTCATCAGAACTTCTAATATGGCTCTGAGAAGTCCAGCAATTTATGGGGAGACCAGAGGCCTTGCCGTTTAAAGGACCACTCCCGGAGACACTACTCCCACTACACTCTGCCAGGGAATTAAGTCTGGGATCGTGTCCCCACCAAGGCCTGCACAGACACTGAATCAAAATTACAGACCCAAGGGCTTCAATCTGGGACAATACGGACAATAAGGAGTCACGTTAGGCCGAGCGAAATACACAATACTGAGTGCTTTGTGGGGCATCTGTCTCAAGACTGAAGAAGCGAGCAACATTGAACCACATCGACCATGATGCATGAGGTAATTCAGGTGTGACGTGTCAGCAGGGTGCTCCAAATCCCTTTGACTGAAGGAAAAGGCTCAACTACTCCGGCGGCGCAAGCCTGCAATCTCACTCCATGGAAATTATAAAACCGGCGTCGCAGGAGCCAAAGAGCTGCGCTGAGGGTGGGCCCTGCAGTGCCACCTAGCAGGCGGGGGACTGCACGGCGCTCGCGGTCCCACTTTGTAGAAATGGTTGAGTCGCCCACATAAGGGACTCAATAGCGTTCCCGCGGCCTCCCGAACCATAGTGACAAAACATGTGAATCAAGCAACAGCAACTAAAAAAATATGGTTCGCAATTAACAAGCAATACAATTTTACAAGAACAGGGAGAAAGAGACTGAACTGTGGCTGCTTAGCAGCGAAGAAAGAGAGAGCTTCAAGAGAGAAAGGACTTTATGGTGATGGACTCTCCCTGATTGGCTGTAGATATTACTGTTGTTTCCCATGCATTTCTTGGAATGTTCGTTTTCGTTGTTTTGTCCTAATTGGCTGCTGTTTGTGAATTTTCACAATAAAACAAAGGAAGTAAAGCACAATCCTCACCTATGGTCCTGACAGAATCCATATAAGACATCTCAAATGTTGACATATGTAAAAACCAAATCTATGTATATGAATAAATATCTTAATGATTTAAAAAGGCAATTATCTCAAGCAAAAGCATGCAGCTCTAGGTAGAAATATGAATAAAAACATTATTCACTGTGAAAAAAGGCAAACATATATAGGGTAAAGGTATATCAAACTTTGTCCCTGAGTCTATATCAGACCGAGATGTCGTATCCAATTGAAAGACCACCAGGATTTTACATGTAAATATCTTTAGGGTCTGAATGCGTATACCATTTTCCGCCATATATTTTCATATATAGTTTTTTTTTATAGTGGAGTTTTATATAGCTTGAACTTGACCCGAAGGTATCGGGTATCAGAGCACTTTACATAGCACCAGTTGCTTTACATGAGGACACATTCATTTTTGTTAGACACAGGGAGATTGTGATTTGCCCAGAATCACAGGATGTTCAGCGTCATTGCCGAGACTCGATCCCTGTTCCCCAGATTCGAGGTCAACCGCCTTAGCCGTTAGGCTAACTCCTCTCCCCTAATTTTTTATTTCACTTCACTGCTGTGTTGCTTAATATTTGCAGCCCGCACAAGCATCCCAAAGGTTGCTTTAAGTCAAGGAGTTATGACATTTTTCGGCACTGCGTACCATACCAATGAAAGCGAAAACAAAATTATTTCTTTGACACAAATTGCATTTTTATACAGTGCGATTTACTCTGTCTCTAAAAAGGCTCTGTGGTGGCTTCATGGCATTTCATGTCGAATCCCACATCTGGAAAAAATCTACCAATTTGAGGAAATGAATGAAAAACAACTCGCCCCGAAGTATGCTTCCCAGAGCAAAATAAACATTGGCTGACCACATCTATTGATGCAACAACATACATCTCTCTCATATTTGTCTCCAAACTGATGCAGAATGTGCCCACGACTACACACACGAATACTCAAAAGAGCTGCCAAGTAGCACAGAGATGCAAATTCCTTTTGTAAACATTAGTTTCAATTCAATTATTTCGGTGCAGAGAGCACTATACCAAAGTAAACACTACACACAACATTATAACTTACAACGGTATACAATAACTCCCACCATAAAAGAAGTGGTTACAAATACCTTTTTATTAAGTCTCCTGCCCTAAGGCACTGAGAAAGGTCAAAAGTTCAGGAATTATTTGGAGTTCTTAGAATCAGAGTATTTCATAGGTACATCTTACTTTTGCCTAACTGAATAACAATACAGCTAAACTACACTGAATGGAATTTGAGGCCTAACCTCTGGGGCCAGCTTCAGTGGCGGCTGGTAGGGAATGGCGGTGGGAAGGCGGGGAGTTGCGGGCACAGAAAAAAAAAATTACTTACCTGCTCATTGCTGGTCACCAGCAGCATACTTTTCTTCATCACTGCTGTTCTCCGGCTCCTTTAAGCCAATAACGACGCTGCTGTCACAATGACATCAACGTCGTGATTGCTCTGTATGCTATTGTCCGGCGCTCCGACGGAGACTGACAGCATGTGTATGTTCTCCACCCAGGCTGTGTATTACATCCAAGTGGAGAACATGTTAAGTGCACATGACCATTTGGCTGGCCCAAAACAGCTGACCAGGCAACCACTCCTCCCTCTGGCGTCACGGGAGCCCAGTCTGCCCCGCACTAACCAGGCTGCAAAATAAAATGATAACTTCTGTTACTATCATTTTATTTTTCCTTTTACACTGCTCCGAGAACAGTGGGGCGATGCTCCTCCGCCTTAATGGACCTGCCTAGATATCAATTACACAGCATAGATAGTCATCAGCTGAAGGTGACAAGTACTGTGACCTGATTGTAAAGGACCTTCAAGCGATTTAGTGACATCAGCATGAAGAGCAGGCGTGCTCTCTGAGAACAGCATGAATTCCACTGGCCAGGTCTCGGTTTGCCCTTCATTCAGCGGTTGGCCACCCTTTCAGTCAGTGGGTGAGATAAAGAAGCTTACTGAGAAAGCTCTGTGGTCATCCTGAGAAATTAAGAACTGAGGAAGTAGCTCCTGTGATTCTTTTGAGGCCCAAAGTCTCTCTTTGGGAGATAATTCAGGAAGATGAGGTCAAGATCAGTGCTTAATTTGTAAAACAAAATAAGAGCCAGGGCTCTCATTAAGAGGCCACTGCAGCTTGCAGCACACATTGCCTGGCCATTAGGCCAGTGATAGTAATAACACAACTACTAACCATCGCACTCCTGCAAGTGTGACAATTCGTACAATTACAGGCACCCAAATCTGTAAAAGAATGGCTTGGGCAGCAGGTAATAGTAATTTCTAATGTATATTGAATAAATAATTAACTGTTGTTGTAGTCATCTCTAAATTAGCTAGACAGCGCCACCTTGTGGCAGACTGTCACAAGCATCGGTGTTGACAATTAAGTGCTGGTGCCGAGCACCGGACACCATTAGCTCAAATTAAGCACTGGTCAGGATGGAGCCAGTAGTCCTGTTTCTGATTTTATCTGCTAACAACTTTTCGTACAAGTTCCAGTGTCCAGTTTATACAAGATGGTTCCAGCGCTCAATCTGTATTCCACTGGGTTCATATGAACTACTCCCCAGCCTGTATTTTGCAGCTGATGTAAAGATAGTATGACTATTTTTGCTTTGTGCTCTACACTTTATTAGGGAAAATACATTTGATGCTTTACCAGTTTTATCTTTTTCTTTAGCAGTTACAAAGAGTGATCACCACAAAATGGGTAGACGGTGTGGTGGACTTTGGAACCTTGGGACAGGATTTGAATCTCTTCTACAGCATTTGACCGAAGGCATGTGATTCTGGGCAAATAAGTTAGTCTCCCTGTGCTTCAAATGTAAATATGTGAAATGTAATTGTATATATGTTATATGTAATGTAAATGTGTAATTAAAAAGCTGTAAATCACCACAGAATATCCAATGTTGCCCATAATGTATGGCACATCAACGCATACATACAAAACCAGAAATATGCGTAGACCAGGTAAACAATCACCCTAGAGTTCAGAGCATCCTTGAAAATCTGGATTTCAGTACAAGTCAAACATTTTTGGAAAGTCTTGATTTGTGTGTTTAAGTCCATTAATGGGGACTTATCATCCTCTTCAGCCAGGTGAAGTGGTCACAGGAGTGTCTTCCCCAAACTTCAGTGAATTGAGCACATCTCAGTTATCTGGGGTGACCCAAAGCTCTCTCAATATCATCTTTTGTTGCCAGGAACCCTGGGCCCGGACCGATTCATCGGCATTGCCTGCATCACGTAACCCTACAGCCTGGAGTGGGCCAACTTTGGGTATCTACTAGCACCGAAGCTATGCAGACCTTCAAGCTTGCGTACTAAGGCCCACCATGGCAAAATGAGAAATAATCCAGATGGTACAAGGCTTTGGACAGGAACTCTAGCCGTAGGAGAAGGTCCCTCGCTAGATCATAGGAATGCAGGGTGCACATAGGTTATTTGTTAAACCTTTTCATTTGCATCAATTCAGCATTAATAAGCATTAGTATTGTTTCAGTTGCATTGTCATTTCACAGGGACCCTTCATTAATCTACAGTGTTAATTGCGTTGTTGGGTTTAGTGATATTGTGCAATGACAGGTGTTTTATATTGTTGTGATGATGTGCTTTGCCAGTTCTCAGGCACAAATCCTACTCTTCGCTCCATAGGATGGATCATTTGGAGACCAGATCGACGGCTAAGAGCCTGTGGCAAAGAAAGAAATGAATTACCAGTAAAAAAAAAAAAAAAAGCTTTCAAAACAAACAAAACTTCAACCAAAAATGGAAGAAAGTTCAATTTTGGGCTGTGTTAGTCTTTCTGGTCATTTTAAGGCTATTTTCTGTTGATCTAGGGCGAAGCAGAGGAGAGGCTAAAGAAAATGTACTCAGCGCTTGGATACCCTCACAGGTGCCAAGAAGCGCTCTACAAATCCACTGATTGAAGGTGATGGTAACCAGAGCAGAAGAGAGGCAAGGCACAGGAGAACAAGGGAGTAAGGAAGGAGGGGTGAGTTGGGATAAAATGCGGGGATATCTAAATCAATATTTTTAATTGGTAATAAGAAACAAAATATCAGGCTAGGTGAGAGGGCCTGGCATAGAAGGGAAGGCAAGTGATTAGCTAAAAAGATGCCAAAGCACTTGTCTCAAACTTAGGGTGTTGCAGCTAGGTCCTGGGTTTGAGGCAAACTCAGCCTTTTATTTTTCTAGGGACAAAAAAATGACAGCTATTCTATTGCACAATATGAATACTAGGAATTTACAGCTCTTTGAAATGTCAAAAAGTAGGTGGGCGGCGTGCACTATACGAACAAAACGCAAAATGACAAGAATTGGCAGATCACATTTGTCATGAAGTAAACAAGCGGGATTCATTATCATTAAGTTAATTTGGGCATTTGAGTACGGAAATCCGCCATAAACTGATAGATCTGAAAAAAGTCATGTTTCGGTCCCAAACTGAATGGGTTTTTTAGTGACAGAAAAACTCTCAAGAGAATTGCGGTCACTGCCCTCTATCTAGCGTCAAATCCTATGAAAAAAACTACGAATCGTTGCAACTCTAGGGCCTAGTGTCAGTGCCTGTGTCTCAGGGGAAACAATTGGTCCAAAATCCTCTTTATTTCTAATTGGTTCCTGCAGAGACCAGGAGTAAGGATGATGCACGGCATTCATAGTCTGGTTTCACTTGTTTATAGCCTATTCCTTCTGAATAAAATGTCAAAATATCCACCAACAACATCATTTAAGAGTGGATTTCTGTCCTGGAGCTGTTATAATCACATATAAGAGTTAATCCTCTGTGAGACTATTCCATGCTGATACATCTTGTATAGTCTATGTGACACACACCAGTGACAAATCCCTCCAATTTAAGGGAAGCAGCCTCTCTAGGGGAAGGATTTAATATAATGTAGTGTCTTTAGGTTACACGTGTGCCGCTGTCACCATAGCAGCCACACCGCTTTCACTGCAAAGCAATGTCACCAGTGACATGTATTTATCACAAGCGGCGTTATCAAATAATAAATCCTATATAATAGCAACTGCGGGGTTTTAAGCCTTGTCCATCATCTATTTCAAGCAAGACAAGCTTGATTTTTGAGAGGAAGTGGGGACAGCGACCAATTTTGCATTTTATGGTAAAATGAAAAAATGTATGCAGTTGGGTAGAGTAAACAATCATTGGCATAGCCAATAGGTCTCGCATTTGGGACCTTATAAGTGTTTAGCCATGCAACAGTTGGTGTTGTTGCACCAAGGATATTCTGCTGCATAACTAAATACTTATAGGGTCCAAAAAGCGAGACCTATTGGCTATGCCAATGCTTGTTTGTTTTTGGTTGCTGTTTTGTTTAAGTTGCCAGATCTACAATAGCTGGACATGGTTTTTGTTAACAGTTCTTTGCATCAAATGAACTTGTTTTCGGTGCTCTGAATGTTGTTTCCATTCTGGTTGTAGGAAGCACTCATTCCCAGGGGTGTGGGGGCTGCCCATGCGCCGAACTTTGCAAATGACAGAAAGCCTGGTGCAGGCGCAATTTACAAGTGTGGAGTGAGTGAGCCCTAGTCCGCATGACTCACTCACACAGGAGTACATGCACTGCACCTGCATACTCAGCATGGTTTAAGAAAACTCGACCCACTCCCTCCCAGGCATCGAACACATATTTACCAAGAAACTCTGAGAAGAGCCTGCCTGCTGCACTGACGGCTGGTGGTGTGTGTGCCCGGTGAAAGTGTGCACTGACGGCTGGTGGTGTGTGTGTGCCCGGTGGAAGCATGCACTGACGGCTGGTGGTGTGTGCCCAGTGGAAGCGTGCACTGATGGCTGGTGGTGTATGTGCCTGGTGGAAGCGTGCACTGACGGCTGGTGGTGTGTGTGCCTGGTGGAAGCGTGCACTGACGGCTGGTGGTGTGTGAGCCTGGTGGAAGCGTGCATTGACGGCAAGTGGTGTGTGTGCCTGGTGGAAGCGTGCACTGATGGCTGGTGGTGTGTGTGCCTGGTGGGAAAGCGTGCACTGAAGGCTGGTGGTGTGTGTGCCTGGTGGAAAAGCGTGCACTGAAGGCTGGTGGTGTGTATGCCTGGAGGAAGTGTGCCTGGAGGAAGTGTGCCTGGTGGATGCGTGCACTGATGGCTTGGTTGTGTATGTGCCTGGTGAAAGCGTGCACTGATGACTGATGATGTGTGTGCCTGGTAGAAGCAGGAGCATTCACACCAATAGAAGACACAAATTAAACTGACGAAGAGGGAGGGGGAGAAGGGAGGGGGAGTGTGAGCAGAGGAGCATTCACAGCACTAGAAGACACAAAAGAAACTGACCAAGAGGGAGGGGGAGAAGGGAGGGGGAGTGCGAGCAGAGGAACCTGATTACAGCAATAACAAGCACTGGCATAGCCAATAGGTCTCTCTTTTGGGACCTTATAAGTATTTAGTTATGCAGCACAATATACTTGGTGCAACAACATGAACTGTTGCATGGCTAAACACTTATAAGGTCCGAAAGGCGAGACCTACTGGTTATGCCAATGCTTGCCTGCCCTTAAAAAATATTTTTAGACCCTGTCACAAAGAGGAAGGCGTCCCCTGGGACCCCTTCCCATTTGAGACTCCATTACCACCCTCTTGAACAGGGTGGTAAATTGAGAGTGTTTTGCAACTGCAATTGCGGTCACAAAACATTCATACTTGGCTAGAGTGTCGCTATTAGAAAGGGAACGCATCTTCCTAATAGCGAGTCGCAAAAGACTATTTTGCGACTCACAATTTTTTTGCAACTCTCGAAATAGTATTTGTACATGGCCATGTAGGTTTTTACGTGCGCAGACGGGTCGCAAACCCCTTTGCACACGCAAAAACTGTTCATACATCTGGCCCAGTGTCTTTTACCCATGTGTTCTGGTTTGGAGTAGAGTGGATGTATAGGGTATGGAATTATGTGAGTTGTATTGGAATTGTTAGTTATGGAATTGTGTGGGGTGGAATTGTATGGTGTGGAGGGGATTTGTGAAGTGGAATTTTGTGGCATGGTGGATAGATAGGCATGGGAGCTGCACAGAATAGATAGACAGTAAGACAGAGAGGGATATGTAGTTTGTGCACAAAATATTTCCGTTTCATTTTTTACCTCAGTGACCATTTATCTTCCTCCACCTTCTCCTCTCACACAGAAACACACACCAAGGGGCATGGAGGCAGAGTGTATTTTATAGGCAAAACTCAGAGTGTGAGCAAATGTAGAAAATTAGACCACTTTCCGTCAATAAACAATGAAGCAGCTGGAGATGGTCACTTATTTGAAATACTTGACCATTACCATGCTGCATTTTTTGTACCTGAATTGTTCTTGTGGTTGTAGCATTTCCCGCAAAACGTCTTTACCAATGACCATTTGTTACAGTATTGACCAAGCTTAAGAGGTTTGATTTTAGTGTGCGTTTGCACTGAGTGACACACCATACTGCCATTCACAAAACATGAGCCCTGGCAGGCATAGGCACAATGATTTTCACAAAGTACTGAAAGAGTGGTGCTGAGGGAGACTGAAGAGTGTAGCAGGGGGACGGCAACAGAGGGCAAGGAAGAGATAAGGAGAGGGAAAAGATGGAGAGAGGTAAGCAGAGAGAAAGATGGAGGGAGGAAGGGGGATGAGAGTTGGAGGGACATGAAAAAAGACAAGACTGGAAGGGGACAGAAGAGGCGCACTTGGAAAACAGCTATTGGGATGAGTGTGGAGCTAGGAACAATATGCAGTACAAACAAGAATCATTTGGAGCAATCCGACCTCTGGAGGATGACAGGCTGAGCATGCCGTTTTCAGCAATACATTGATGTTAGTATCTTGCTTGGGGGCCCTAAGGTGGAAGCTCCACCCTCTTTCGGATCTTCGGTGTGCCCAAAGCTGCAGTCCTTCAGTAGACATGAGACATTTATGAAATGGGAGTGTCAAACCAGGACCCATGCATGCCTGGCACCTGAACCCTCCCAACCCCCTTTGAGGTGACTTTTGTTTATCTCAAATTACTCTGGGACGGTCAAATTGGCAGAGTATGTAGCGTAACAGCTAGAGCTGCTGACCTTGAAGCTGGGTAACTCGGATGGAGCCTCAACATTTTAAGATTAACAAATCACGTAATCTCTACGTGCCTAAAAAAATCAATGTGTCCATCTATAATGCAAATAGTGTTTCTGTAAAGTGCCTAAATACATTCAAGTCGAGTTTGCCACTATATAAAACTGCCCAGAAACGGGGGCATCATGCCTGGTTCCTGAGGCCTTGCCTCGAGCATTGTTTACAGGTCTGGGGGCGGGAAAGTCGACCGGGAGGTGGGGAGAAGGGGGTAAAACATACACAACATAATTTTTTAACACCAAATGGTCACAACAATAGTCAATTCAACATGCTACAATATGTTAAAATGCTTCGAAATGGTCCAATTTGATATCTGACAGACTATCGCGGTACCCGCGCTTTACTTTTAATGTTAAAAGTAAAGCTCAGGTGCCGCGATTATAGCAAAAGTAAAGAAATAGAAAAAAACATCCTATACTTTACGTTTGCTTTAATCGCGGCACCCGCGCTTTACTTTTTAACATTAAAAGTGAAACGCGGGTGCCGCGATTATAGCAAAAGTAAAGAAATAGATGTTTTTTTCTATTTCTTTACTTTTGCTATAATCGCGGCACACGCGCTTTACTTTTAAAGTGAAAAGTAAGGTGCGGGTGCCGCGATTATAGCAAAAGTAAAGAAATTTTTTTTTTTTTCTATTTATTTACTTTTGCTCTAATCGAGGCACCCACGCTTTACTTTTAATGTTACAAGTAAAGTGCAGGTGCCACCATTATAGCAAAAGTAAAGAAATAGAAAAAAACATCGATTTCTTTACTTTTGATTACTAGACAACATAGATTACAGAACAAGCGCGCGAAAGACATTGAAAGCGATCACGGGGACGCTCTCATTGTTTCACTAATAACTATTAAGTTATTGTGTTACTATTTTGACGTATCTATCCTGCTAGAGCCCCCTTTTTCCAATATACTGTTATATTATATTCAAGGTTCTGGAGGGTTACACACCCTTTAGGTTTTCCATTATTAACAGATGAGCTGCACACACTTTCCATCAGAGGGTGGTTTCTTACTCCCAGTACCGTAAAAGACTAGCAAAGGTTGGTGTTAGTGGAATTTATATGGGGAACAACATTATTTAATGCTTCACATCGAAAATCCAATATGTATGTTACTGCTGGGTTCCTGACTATGCCCTAAATTAACGCAAGAGAGGCACGACATGTTAAGGCACTTGATAGAGGGGGTCAGGACAACCAAGGAGAAGTCCTGTCTGTGTTTGGAAACCACAAGTATAAAGAAGGGACCTCATTTAAAAACGTTTTAATGTTTTTTAATCCATCTATGGCCAAGCTAGCAGCAGAACTAGAAAAGATACATATCCATCCAACAATGCGGGGTAACGGGCTGATATATTTTCTGATTTTTGCCAAAATATGATCTACTTGACCTGGTACCAACAGGACA
The DNA here is from genome assembly GCF_964261635.1 of Lissotriton helveticus. Taxonomy (NCBI): domain Eukaryota; kingdom Metazoa; phylum Chordata; class Amphibia; order Caudata; family Salamandridae; genus Lissotriton; species Lissotriton helveticus. The sequence continues at coordinate 314,392,941 of NC_136059.1, forward strand.
TCAAAGACCAGCAAATGTATAACAACAAAATCCGCCTGACAATACCTATAGATTAAACATATATCATACGGTCTAGGAAAAAGTAGGACAACATGTCAATGGCACATGGGAAAACATATCTGATATAGATAAACGTGTAGGCTGTAACATTCCCAGGCTATGTATCCTTTTGTAAAATAAAATGTAAATCCCTAATAAAATAACACATAAAACTAGAAGCTCATTTGCTTTATCTAAGAACCTTTAAAAACTAAACTTTAATGGAGAAAGATAGAAGGCCAATAAATATAACGTGTAACACCCAAAGACATCTGCCTTTATGCGATTTTGATGAATACATTTCGATGCAGAAAATAAGTTATCTTGAAAAATACGGACTGTGAAGATAGATTTTGTGTCCACAAATGGTGGTATATTAACTGTGAATCTTTATAAAATATGCCCATATTGCCTCTAAAGAAAAACGTAAATAAGATAGAAATGTAAACCATTTTAGCAAGAGCAATATCTAGGACACCACAGGGCATTTGAGAAAAGAGGTGCGTCTATGTACGCAAAGAAATTAACATTATTGCATTTTCGACATTTAAGGGCTGACTGATCCTTGCGGGTAGAAACGGAACAGATGAAAAGGCAAAAAGCGTAAACTTTAAAATTGTACTTGCTTCCTTGATTGCTTTGATATGTATTTTTTTCAATAACTATATGTCCTTACATTTAATAACGTTTTTTACAGCTGTACCAGTAATTAATAGGAAATTGTTAAACACGCTAAGGAATAAACCAACGTGTTGGATGATATTTCTCCAAAAGTCTTGCCTGGATATTCAAAATGGTGAAATAACCGTAGCCACATTGCGAAAATTATATATTTTTGGTTTTCAATATTATTGGAATTTACAAGTTGTAAAAAGTGACAGAGTGGAAAAATGAGAAATATCTGCAGCTCTGTGCTGAGATGGTAATTTTTAGGCATATTTCAGAACAGAATTAAGAATGTACGGATGCTGAGCATGGCCGATATATTAATATGTTGTGTTTGTAACAAAACGTCAATTCACATTTTGTCAATTTCAGAGTAAAGAACCCTACATGTCTTATTCACACTAACAGGAAAGCCTTTCACCTAGTACTGCTCATACCCATCAAATACCTTAAGGAAGGCAATGGGTTGAATCCAGCTCAGTAGAATGTTTACCATGGCCTCACCTTATCACATGGAAAGACAGCAAAGAAAGAGGGCTATCTTGGAGGATCCAGAAAGGAGGATGCTATGGACCATCACTCACGATCAGTGATGGCAAGAGACTAGTGAGACAGTGGCTGCCCCACACGTGAACATCTTTTTTGGTGTAGGTCAATCTATAGATATCCAAAGGTTTGTCCAATGCATACAAAGCCTCAGTCAAGTGACAATGTTTGATTATAGTGCGGAAATGGGTAAAGGCAGGAGGAAGAGCAAGTGATCTTATTTAGTACTTGGCTATCAGCTCAGCAATGAGTGCCGTCAGTGGGAGGATGTACACAGCCACATTAATCACCTCTTATCAGGTACCCAATGCCGAAGAGACAGATGCACAAACTATTGTGCAACACATCAAGATAAAAAAAAAATTCTATTGATTCACTTATATATAGGTCGATTCAGAAAATTATTTTTTCAAAAATACTGGGCGCAAACTGCGTCCAGCATTTTGCGAGCAGTAAATTGTACATATGGCCCATTGATTTCGGTCTATAATGATGACCACTATTTACGTTTAACATCAACAATGCACAATCTGAAAAAACACCAGCATTGAGAATTATTTTCAGGTTTCTGGGATCTTGGAGAGAGGGTAAATACCTTTGAGGCAGAGGGCCTTCCTCTACTGAAAGTTGTGATTTGATTTTAATTTTATATACTGCTCGGATGCCTGTGGGCGTCTTGGCACTCACGCGCATGTTAGTAAAGAGCATTAACTGGATCTACTCATTGATGGAAAAGCCAAGTCTTTAGGGATTTCCTTGAAGATAGGAGATCTGAACAATTCTTTAGAGAGATAGGGAGAGAGGTCCATGATGTTGCTTACCTCAACAGAAAGTTTCTTCCATCCCAAGATGCTCATTTAAACCTTGGTAATACTAAAAGTTTCACAATCTTTGGTCCTCCCTTTTCTGTATCTCATCATGGCACCTGGAGCCACCAACCATGTCTCCTCACATAATATTTCATAGGAGATGCGCAATAAGACACAAAGACACAAAGACACAATTTTAGGTAGGAAGGAGACGAGAACAAGGGATTATAATGGCGGGGCACAGATGCTATTCCCATAAAACGTAATATGTATTTATTTTCACCTCTGGCCCTTGAACGTTTAGCAAAAAAATCCAGGTAAAGTATTGGTTTCTTTATTTGTTAATATTTAACGTTACTTCTAGGGGAGAAAAAATTGTAGGCCTTTAAAATATGTTACCATAATATATTTTTTTAAAGAAACGGCCAGTCAAAAATGCCACGACAAGCAACTCTTGTGAGGAACTACTTTGAGAGCGTTTGGGAGAAGAGGGGGAGGGATACAATGGTTGATCATATCAATAAACAAAGGACTTCGCATCAAGTAACTGAACTGTTTCAGAGGATAAGGGTTTCATCCATTGACAGCTCTCTTAGGACCACATTTTTGGTACTTGTGCTATAAATAATCCCTGACTGTCATGCATAATAGAAACACAATTAGTAAACATCAGCCCAGAAGTGAGTAATCATTTAAAGTCTCAACAGCAGAATGGCAATCGCACACTTGGACTGAGGGAAGCAGCTTTTTATGGGCCAGGGGACGCCATGAAGACGCCAGTTTGAGCAGGGAGCGCTCAGCATTAAAGCACTAATTACCCTTTTGAAGTAAAACACTTTCAACATGAGATGAAGAGAGATGCGGAAGTTGGCAGGGGACTCAAGCTAATTCAATTAGGTATCCGAATGCCAATATAAAAAGAATACAAATTACCAAGGCTGGACACATTGAATATGCAGATGCAAGCTGCGGTGCGACCAAGTACGCTTTGAATGATGCAGTTTGGTGCGACATGTTTCTACATTTACTTTGCCATCTGTTTGGCACACTGCATCAGGTATTTTAATCAAAACTCTATTTCTGTGTAAATTCAGAAAGATGCAAATGTACCCCTATGTTTCGCATGTTTAGGAAACTCTTCATACGTGTACACATTAACGAAAGCAGGCATTATAGTAACTTTCGCCAAGTACTTCATTTTCCATAGAAATTCCCCTGTTGCACCCCTGAAATGGTAATGTTCACTGGTGTTGCGCACACACATGTCCCAAGGACATGTGTGTGCGTAATATACAACTTAGAAAAATGCACTAAAGTGCATATTTCTACGTTTTTGCTATTTACCACGTAGTTTGACTTCGCGGTAAATAGCGGCCCCAGATTGCGAATTCGCAATCTTGGAATGGTTCATGCATTGCATTTAAGGAATCGCAAATTGCGATTCCTTAAATGCAATTGCAATTTGAGAACTCACAATTATTTGCAAATTCTTAAATTGCGAGTGCATGAACCCTTGATCCATCTCAAAGGCCATTTTTGCGGGTGCAAACAGCCGAATTTTGCGATTCGCACCGTTTGCGCTCGCAAAAATGCTTGATGTATCTACCTGTAAGGGCCATATGTAGGAAGCCTAATTGCGCTTGCAAATGCTGAAATTCGCAGAATTTCAGCATTTGCGATCGCAATTAGGGCAGTGTGCTATGTAGCACACAAAAACCCACATGCAAAATAAGGAATTGCAAAATTTGCGATTCCTTATTTTGCTATTGCATTTAAGGAATCGCAAATTGCGATTCCTTAAATGCAATGTAGGAAGCACCCAAGTTGTGCGACTTTTGGCTTAAGGAATCGCAAAATACCACCAACTTCAGGTTGGTGGTATTTTGCGATTTCTTTGAAAAATTCACTTTTTGGCATTTTTCAAAGTGCCATGTGGGTCACATACATGCCCTTAGGGCATGTATGTGGGCCACATGTGCACACATGTCAATTTCAGGGGTGCAAAAGGCTGTCCTATTGACACCCTTACAACCCTGAAATTGCATTCTCAATTTGCGATTCTCTAATTGAGAATCGCAACTCATTCCTATGGGCCTTCTAGCCCATAGGAATGAATGAGAAGGTATTCCTTATTATATTATAAGGAATAAGTGGGATTCACAATAAAATTTGCTAATCCTACCTACATTTCATTTTGCGATTCTCTAATTGCGATTCCCTAAAATTCGCAATTTGAGAATCGCAAAATGAAAATTACCTACATATGCCCCAGAGAATATAAAACTGTAGTACGAAAATCTCTGATTAATTTGCTTATGAGGGAACATATATGCCTGGAGACTTCTTTTATGTTGCCTGTAGGCACTCATTGATAATTAATATGCACCATAGGTAGATTATGTGCATGTTTAGGAATTCTGGGTTAAAAACAACCTGCAGTAGAACACCATTGGTACCACAGAGCGTGCCCCAAAAATGTGTGGCCGAGCAAACACCACTATATTTAACCCAAAGTTTTGCTCAGAAGCCTACGGCCAGCACTACGAAAGGTGGAGATGCTGAAAGCCAGCGTTGGTAAGTCAATTCCAACTCAGGCCTCTTTAATCAACGACCAGTCCCTCCCTGTCTCTTTAACACACTTTTGCAGGTCCCTTTGTCACGTTTTTTCCATCTGTCTCTTCATCCTCCTTTCCGCTTAAATGTTTTCATTCTCTTAAATGGGTCAAAGTCTGATGAGAAAAAATAAGTGCTGGTCCCAGAAATCAGTGTCAGTGCCAAACACTGGTAACCAGCAGCTCAAACTAAGCACTGGTTGTGTAACTTATATGTAAAACACACTTCATTCATTTAAAGGACTAGTGCAGGGTAAACTCGAGCTATAAAGCAATGAAGCAGTGCACCTGGTAAGAGGAGGTACGCGTCTTAAGGGCATAGAGAGAGGGGCAGCACTGCTTCAAGTGCAATGTACACCTGTGCCAAGGAAATACGCTAACAAATTATTTAACCCCTCCGCTGCGCCAAACGTTCCGCGCTGGTGCGGAACGTTCTATTGCGCGGGCGGGGCCGAAACGTTCAGCGGACGTGCGCAGCACTACCGAGGTAGTGCACGCGACGTCCGCTAAACGTGCGCCGCACGGTAGGGGTTAAAACCCACTTGAACCCTTTAAGGTGCTCCTAGTTCAAGTCTACCTGCTTACCCAATTGCGGCACAACATCTAAGAACTAACTGTGTTCCTTTCCTGGGATCCCTTAACCTTTCTTTAACCTGGAACAATATCGTACTCATTCAAGAATTTATTTGCCTAATACCCAATGATCTAACCAGATGCCAATGACTCTTGGCATGGATCAAGCTCAGCTGCAAAAGAAAAGCGTGGGGGGTAGTAATTTGAAAAAGGATTTACTAGGCGCTGCCGGCCGCCTAGGTTCTAGGTAAAGTCCCACTGTCCTTGGTGACTTTCTATTGCTGATAATACAGGTTCACAGCTGCCCGCCAGTACCCATTTGCTGCATTTTTCTCTTTTGTTCTGGGTCAAAGTCCAGCGATGAAAAAATAATTTCCAGTCTGAAATAGAGAGCCGGTGCCCACCGCCTTTTAGCACATGCACAAGTTAAGCACGACTCTCAGCCACCTCCGCTGGGAGAGCCAGTGCCCACTCCACAGCTGCCTAGTTTGAGTTGTCACTACCGCTCCAAGGGCGCGTGCTCACCTTGCAGAGCAGATGACAGCACGTGGGAGGAACCGCAGCCAGAGTAAAGGCTCACTTAAGCTCCGTGCGTTCCACTCTGTTTGTGTCTGATCTACAAAGTAATGATATTATAATGTATACTACACTGCCCAGGGCTCCCTTTCAGTCTTTCAGTGTTGCTTCCTTTCAGTCAGTGGCTGCGAAGGAACAGTCACTGCAGATGTGTGGCAAGGTTTTTATCACCCACTGCTCTGAACCCCGCACAGGCTCCCAGAGTCCTCATCCAATCCAGACGCTACTCTCATATTATACCAAGCATGAGAGAAGTGCCGGCATTGGCCTGAGCGAGCTGGTCTGACGCTCGCTCAGGCACAGGGAGCCTGTGCCTTTTCTCTACCCGGCTGGTAACACAGCTGGGCTGGAGAAATGGAAGTGTGCCAGTCTGTTTGGCCGGCCTAAGACGGACGGCCAAACTGACATGCGCACTTACAAGTGCCCACCACTCCTCCCAGTCGCTGATCTGTCAACAGACGAATACCTGGCCCGCCCCACATCAGACTCGTGTCGGCTCAGTGAAAAATAAAATGGTAATAACATTGTTTTATTATCATTTTATTTTTCATCTGCTGGCTATTAGCGGGGGCAATGCTCCTCCACCATTACGGAGGAGCCGCCACTGGCCAGAAGCTTGGATGAAAGCTTAATTGTTCACACTTAATAAAAACAGCTAAACCGGGAAGCTATTCTAAGAAGTTTTATAAAGGACATAGTAAAATATCTTCTTTTGCACCATGGATAAGAGAAACAGTCAATCTATGTTGCATGTACGTTGTAGCTTGAGGAGATACAAGGAGCAGTCGATATAGTGACATTCGATAAATGTAGGTGAGATCTTTTAATTAGAATAATCCTTAGCACTGCTTAGCACGACTTAAAACGGTTTGTCAAATTAATTGGAAATGCATATGATGTGGATTTCCCCCTTGACTGACAATAATGCCAGACCTTAAAATATCTATATACTAAAACAAATATAAGTAGCATATATAGAAAGTTAAATACCATAGTGTTGTGGTTTCATACCATATTGGATGGCAGGTGTTATAGTTACCTAGTACAATGGTGCTCAATTCATGAATTGGGAAGGTGAAGAGCTGATTCGGCCATGACGTCATCTGAACTAGATCGGATACATTTTAATATTTTACTCTTATGAAATGTATCAGCTCTATCTCTGCCCAATAATTCTACATCTTTTATTATCTGGTCTTTTGTACAGGTTGCTATGTATTTTGTCCTTATATTGGGGCGCGGGATAACAGTAATAATTTGTAATTGTAATCTCGGACTCGAGGGCTACGAGTTCATGTATCCAAGAAAGTTTTGTATTCATTGTTAGTTTATTGCACTTGCACTTTTATTGCCTATTGACTGCAATACAGTATTTGAATTTGAGATAGGATACATGGTCCAATCAAACAGATATACAGAGTGCAAAATATGGGAAACACATGACTGTATAAATCGAGCCACATAACACGGCCTTTCATATTCATTTTGTTAAGGAATGGATGAAAATATGTACTATTAATAATATATTTGCTGCATGGACCGAGGCATTACTTTGATTGATGCCTGTAAGGAGTATTTACTGTGATCATTTCCTATAGGACACAAGTCCTGTGGGACTATAGGATTGTGAAACACCATTATTTTTGGGTGAAAAGCTAAGTACCTTTTTGGTAAAATACCATATACAATGATAATCCAGTCACTTCATTTTTCAACAAATCAGCAGTGAATATATACTCACACATATATATATATATATATATATATATATAATATATATTTATTACCCAGTGGCAGTCGCCGCTGAGTAGTTATAGTTAGATGAGCTGTTCCGTAGGAAAACTGTTTTTTGTGTTGCTAATAACTTTGGATCCGTTGGACTAATCTCCATGAAACTTTCAAAATTGTGCTAATGTTTGACCAGTTTGTGGATGGAAAGTTTTGGGGTGATCCTTCAAGCGGGGGCCGAGAAAAAAGGGCACCTCAAATGTCAAAATCCCCATACATTTTAAATTGACTTGTTTAGAGAAAGCCAAGTCCCTCAAGATTCTCAACATCTCTTCCAAAACTAATAACCTACTAAAAACAGCCTTCATTTTGTATCAAATACCACACCGTCACTGAACCTACATTGAGAGAAGTTGATATAAGTAGAAAAGTGGGTACTGTACACAGTGTTTACTCAATGGAGAGAGTTTACTCTGTACCACACAGTTTCCAGACTCTGAAACTCTCATGAGAAATAAGCCACAGAGTATTAAAAAGTATCTACAAAGAAGAGTATACACTGTATGCAAAACATGTCCAGAGAGACACTATTCACTTACAGTAACCAAGGTCTGAGGGTGCTAAAGGTCATACTACCTGCAGCAGGGGCGGCCTAAGGCATGTGCAAGCTGTGCACCTGCACAGGGCCACCAAACCCCAGGGGCCATCACGCCAATATATATCCTTAATATAATAATCCTCTGAGGATGGATACATATTTGCGTGGCGGCCCCTGGCCCGGGATTTGGCGGCCTCCGGTTCTGTTCCACTTCCAAACACCCTGACCCCCCCTCTTCACCGGCCTCCGCGCTCCGCCCCGCCCGGACCCCCTCTCCGGGGCCCCCTACCTACGCTCCCTGCCCAGGGCCACCATGAGCCTAGAGCCGCCCCTGCCTGCAGTCTTCATATTGTGCTGAAACTTACAATGATACGAATGATACAACATCTTCTAAAGCTAAACAAGCACAAATACATAGGTTAGCACCGGGTGCACATAGTCCTCTGTGTTTTGTAATAATTGTCATGCTGAGAAGATTCTGTCTCATAACTCAAGGCTGCTTACTGTGGTTAGAATCTACTATGTAGAATATTTGAACTGTTGGAAACTTTTTTTGCAGAACAAAAAAAGTTGTGTGGAACATACTGGCAGAGGTCATCAACTGCCATCTGCACACAGAGTTACCCTTCAATAGAAAGATTTATAACATGTTCAATACTCATCTATGATGCATTAGAAGCACATCTTTTTTTTAAATACCGACACCCAAGTATCTGGACACGGGCATGTACAAAATTAGGTAGAAAAGTAATATGGTAGCTTCCCGCAATATGCAAGCTATGAAACAAGCTAGCATACTCCTTGGATAATGTCATCAGTGATGTAATTTGAGATATCACCAGTAATGTCACAATGCTGTCATAGAACATGTCGTAAGTGATATAATATGCGAGGTCATAAGCAGTACATGGTGGGTGCGCAAGTTATAGTTAGCTCTGCTAACTTTAACTGGTGAATTTCTGTGGTTTTTATTAGTTCATGACATTAATGTCACTGGCATATTCAGCTAACTATAATGTTACTTTAACCTTTGTTTTTTTCAGTGATAGTGTTTTCGTATAGAGTGCAGAGCTTAATTTGGTTGAATATAATTAACTTCTTTTTTACATCATTGAGTTTGGAGGGAAACTAGTTGCCGGAGTGCTCCTTTCTTAACCCCTCCGCTGCGCTGAACGTTCCGTGCTGGTGCTGAATGTTCTATTGCGCAGGCGGGGCCGCGACGTTCAGCGGACGTGCGCAGCACTACCGAGGTATTGCCCGCGACGTCCGCTGAACGTGCGCAGCACTTAACGGGTTGAAAGGTGCTTCGATGCACTTTTTTATTTACCACGCCAAGATGAGCATCCACCATCTTGGAGCACTAAATTTAAATGTACGACCACTGTGTCATGCTATAAGTGAAATCATATCTGGTGATTGGTGTACACGTATATATCACCACAACTGCATGATGACACAACCGTGTGTATGCATGATGACACATGCATGCATACTCATCAGACATGCTGAGCAAAATCAGCAAAAAGCATTCAAAAAGAGACATATTGGCTTTGCCAATAATCATTTTTGTTTTGGGTTGCAAGTGATCTTGCTACATCCGCTGCAACCCTCTATAATAGTTTTGTCTAAGAGCCCATGTCATAAAGTGCTGCAGAGTAAATGTCAGGCTCCTACCCACATGGGCATAACCCACATTTCTATTTGATATTTGCTTTTTAGAGGATTCACGAAGAATCCCAGAAGTAATTCTCAAAATCTACAATGGGCCATGAGTTCCAGTCCTCAACTTCAAGAAATGTCCTTCTGCAAAGTTATCACCAGGTCACAATTGACAATAGTAAATCAAGCAGAATTGTACATGTAACGTTTTTCTATAGATCCCAATTCGGTATTGTGGTGTTGTCGTTAGTTTGCCACATCGGAAAACCACAGAAACTTGCACGTTTCATAGGTGGAAAGCTTCCTCTTCTAAATATGTGAAAACCCTCACATTTTCGCATTTGTGTGTCTCCATTTAACTAATTAGATTAACACATCTGAGATAAGTTCAGGACTAGAGACAGTGTCCATATTGAACTAGATGGAGTAGTTACCATGTATAAAGTGGTAAATAAATACATTTGGCACTGGGTATGGATAATGTTTTGTGCCAATAAACCACTCTAGCCTGTCCCTTACATTCTAGTACGTCTAGACATTATTCTTTGAAGCACTTCTATTACTTCAAAGTCTTCCAATTTGGTTCTACATAATTATCCTTTTCTCTAGAGCTTTTAAAGTCTAAAAGTTATAAACGGACTGCTGTTCAAGGGAAGAACGTTTGTCAAGGCTGTAATAAGTTATATTTCTAGAGATATTCTGTCCGATCCATAAGCTTTGTTGAGCCAGAGATAAAAAAAAAAAAGTTGACCCTTCTTCTTTTAAAGAGATATTCCTGCTTTTCAGAATCCGGTTTTTCAGGTGGCTCTGGATTCGCTCAAGTGGACAGGCTGGTTTGCACGCCTGGCAGGGTTTTCCATTTAAGCAGGTATGGGAAGGTGGAATGAACAGGAGAGGAACAGAGGAGGTACACATGTAAAACCCCAGTCTGCCTATTCCTAAACTAAATAGGTTGCAAAATGTGATATACTTATAACGCGTTTTAATGTTACTTACCAGAGGCCATGAATACAGGATGACATGAGGCTAAATATTGGTTTGGTTTAAAAAGCGCCAGCTGAGTCCGTCTAGCCCCCATAGGCTAACACTACAGGCACTGCGGCTTATGGGGCGTGCGGATGCCTTTAATGCTCATTAATTACTGAGACAAGTGATGGAACATTCCCACACAGGAACAATGACTGGGACCATACAGGTTCAGTAATGCCGGGGCCATCGAAGTTGGTTAATCCTGCTACCATTGAAGATCTTTTTAGTATGGCGTCCTTAAGACTCTTTACTATAGGGGTCACTGAAGTACATTAATGCTAACCAAACCAATGGACCTGTGGTCCAGAGCGACGTCTACATAGCTAACCAAGCGTGATGTACATTTTGACAAATGTGGGACTACAAAAGGACTCCACCCCTTTCAAAACCAGGAAGCCGGTATCCCCTAAAGTCTAGGGAGTCTATTGAACACTAGATTCTGAACCAGGTAGGAATCACCTGGGTTTAAAGGCAGTTTACACCTTTACTATGATTTCCTTCTAGATGACTGTTAGAAGTCACAGATACTTTTGGAGGGATCAATAAGCCCAAAGAATGCAAGAGATCTTTTTGGCCATCATCATTGGGCAGAACATGTTGGCAGATGAGAAACAGGTTTGAGCAGTTACCCTCATTATACCTGTTCGAGATTGTTTTTAGAGATACCCAGTGTCCCTTTGATTAAAGGTAATAACCTGGTAACACCGAGGAATCTTTAATGAAAACTGGATCCCGTCTTTGTCCAGTTAGTCTTTTTCAAGAACTCCCTCCTTCCACTTAAGTCTTTGAGGAGGTTGAGACCGCCCTCGTGTTATATACCAATGGGGCTGGGGAAAGGATGCCAATGATGAAGTGTTACACTATTATGTGTGTGAGGTTTTCTCTTCCATAAAGGATCACTTTCTTCACAAACACACCAGAAGTCCAAAACATCTTTGTTTTCCAGTATGTTCCTAGAATTGTTAGGTAACATGATATAGAATTTCTGTTTCTCTTACGCTCCCATTGATGCTACCGTATCCGTTCATGTGATAGGTTTCATTTTCCGGAGGGACGTATGGTGGCCTACCCTCCTCCTTTCTATTTGTGTGGTTAGGACCCAAATCAAATGTCATTAATGTTGGTGTCATTGATGTTAATTACTGCATGAGGCCATTGAATGCTGAAAAGTGCACGGGACCCCTGATGCTCGTTGCTGCCTCGAGTCTACTCTGCTTTACTTCTTCCTAGTAACACTGATGTTGAAGACTGCCTGGTGCCCATCTTGATGCTTCTAAAAGATGCCAGAAATGATACTCATCACTTAGTTTAGGAAGAGTCTCAATTCTGCCTGACAACATTGGCTCTCATTGAGAGCGGTTACTGCCATTGGAGATCAATGTTCGTTACTACCGGTGGATGCTGACACAGGGTATCACTGGTGACAAAAGACAGTAATGCTCTTTGACGCATCAGTCGATTACACCTGCTTACAGGCTGAGACTGTTATCATTTAGGCTGGTACCTTAATGCTAACTCACACCCCATCATATGTAAAATGTACCAAGAAGAGACTGGGTGTGTTGCTGAATGCATGAGACTTTCAGTGAATAAGTCACAAAACTGTCTGAGTAAGAAAGGGATGTAATAGGTAATGTTATGTTATGTTATGTTATGTTATTTTTATTTGTAACGCGCACAGCTGCCCTAGCAAAGGGGCGTCCTGGCGCTGTAATTGCACTATTGTGTATGTGTTCAGGATACGAGTGTGTGATATGGACCAGATGATGTTTACATTTGTTGATATGCCGATGACAGGCCTTCCTGCATCAAAATGACTCCCAATATGACACTGATTGTGTGTTGCAGTCCATGATATATTGAATTCTAAGTGTGATCCTATCCATTTCTAAAGAGTAGTCAGATTATATTTTCTAAACATAAAATAGATGGTGTAAACTGGTACTGCTTGTGTTAAATAATACAAAGAGCTTGGGGAGTAAGATTTAAGGTGAAGTTACTACCTTAACTGCTCACATTCTGCCCCCTTTCAATGTCGGCGAGGTTGCAGACTCCGAAATCCAAAGAAGGAAAGGTAGTTTTATTCCAACCCAATTCAGGAGAGTGTCTAGTCCTTCTTGAGCTAGCCCTCTAGGTTATCTGTGGCCAGCAATTCTCTCATGGCCCAAGACCTTTCTTGGCTCCGCAACAACCATGCTTCCAGAAGCACGCCTTCCAAAGAGGCAGAGCCTATCATTATTGACCACCGTCCTGATTTGTGGGGATAGGTGTTGAGAGGGGTCTTTTTGCGATTAAGCGTGCAGGTGGAAATTAGCAGATTTCACAGTTGTCCTTAACTGTGGGTTAAACCTGATAATGTGAGTCAAAAAATAAAAGCAGGTTTCCTCCCACTTCCTTTGTGGCAATGATTGGCCCAGATGAGAGGGCTATAGGACATACAGCCAGGAATACTAGGGAGTCTGTCAATGACTATGATCTTAGTGACAGGGGCGTAACAAGGCTCCTGCTGCACCGCAGGGTGGTAGAGGTGGGAGATAACCCTTTACGGCCCCCACACCCTTCATGGGGGCCCACATTCAGGCCAAGGAATATTTGTGTGCTTGTGGTATCGCTGTTTAGCCAAAGGCCAACCTTTCTCAAGCAGTTTTTGATACCACATATAGGTTAAAGAGGTGAGTGATAGCACAGAGCTTTGGGGGGCTCTATAATCTAGAAGGGTGGACCCGGATTTGATCTGCTTCCTGCGCTCTGATAGAAAAATCAATAACCAATCCCATGCTTCCCCGAGATGTGAGTCCAGTTTTCAGGCAACTTTCAAGCGCATCTCTTTCCTCATGAGCTAAAGGGGTCGCACTGGCAGGCCCAGACTGACCATGCCCTGGACCTTGCACGGAGGGCTGCGAGATAAGGGGCTGCTTTCATGTCGCGATGAGCTTTAATTTGCACTGCCTTTACCCCCACGCGCCCACACAACCCATGCAAGCAGGCTCGCGCACTCCACTCACTCGCCGGCACTGATGCTGCTTAGACGTCGGCCTGCGAACACTCTTTGAGTGACTCAGTCAATCCCCCTCAAGACATACAGTTAAAGAGCTCCTGGTAGAATTCACCCGAACTCTTCGTGCTATGTCATCAGCGAACTCAAAGGCACTCAGTGAAAGTAAAGACTCGCGCGCTATCGCAATTATTTATGCGTTTTTATATAGCGCGGACTTTACCCGAGGGTGTCAGAGCGCTTCACAATAGGAACAGAACTGATACATGAGAACATTACACGTGAACAAATTACAAAAGCAAAAGTTACATTACATGAGACAAAAGTGACAATTGTGAGCAAACAAAATACAAGAGGTAGCAAACGGTGCATTACAGGAGGAAAAAGTGACGTGTGCAGGTTACAAAAGCGTACAAAGTACAAGTAGAGGTATAATACTGCAATAAATGGAGGACACTCAAACACAAGAACAAACGTTACGTAGGCAATGGTGGCACTTGTGCAAGTATCGAAAGCAAACAAAATATAAGAGGTAGCAAACAGTGTGTTACAAGAGAGCAGTGACGTGTGTATGTTACAAAAGAGTACCAAACACAGGTAAAAGGGTATTACTGCAATAAATGGCAGTCTTTCAAACCACACGAACACACTGGGAAGGCACTTCCATAGTCATGGAGAATAGACATTTTCTATACTAAAGGGTCTTCCTTCAGATAATAGTGAGTTTCCCTTCTTCTGTTGAATGTGGGGTAAAGAGAGAGCTGCTGCGTCATTACCAGGGGGATCCCGAATGTTTTCTTTCTTGTAACAAATCAGCATGTGAAGGGTTCACAGTGGAATTTAAACCCCATCTCATGTTGCAGGGCCGCCACTTATCAATTACACCAGAGTTCCGGCCTAAATTGTGATTCCTATAAAGGTCAGACTGGGACAGAAAAGTGGTCTGGGAATCAAAAGAAACGTGGCCCCTTTAGGAAACCGTACAGGTAAAAAATGTACCTACATTTCCATATAGGGGCAATTTTGAACTGCTCAAGACACACTGTACAGGTGTTTTGCAAAGGATGGGACACTGCATGCATTTGTGTTTGCTGCAGGCAATATTTATGGTAATATCAGGGCGATCAACAGTAACAAGCATTGGCAAAGCTAATAAGTCTCGCCTATGCAAGAACTAATGACTTTCTTAATGTCTTTTAGACATGTTGTACAGCAGTATGGTTGCTGTTCCACATGGCTAAAAATGAGCGGTGATGAGCACAGTGGCATGGAGGAGAACAGCACAGAGTGGAGTGTTGTAGTGGCGTAGAGCGGAGTGGCATACAGTAGTGTGGTTTAGAGTGAAGTGGCATGGAACAGAGTGGTGTAGAACGGACTGGAGTAGCATAGAATATAGTGGAGAGGGGTGGTGTAGAGTATAGTAGCGTGGAGTGGCATAGAGTAGTGTTCAGTGATGTAGAGTAGAGTGGCATGGAGTGACGTAGAGTGGAGTAGCATAGAAAGGAGTGGCATAGAGTGGAGTGGTGTACGGTGGAGTGGCGTGGAGTGGCGTGGAGTGCTGTGAAGTGGCGTAGAATGTCGTGGAGTGCCATAGAGCAGAGTAGAACAGAGTGGGATAGAGGGGTGTGGAGTAGAGCGGAGTGGAGTCATGTGCAGTGGCGTAGAGTATAGAGGCAAGTAATCGATTGGTGTAGAGTAGATTGGAGTTGCGTGTACAAGCGTGGAGGGAAGTGAAGTGGTGTAGAGTAGAGTGGCCTAGAAAAAATGGCATAGAGTGCCATGGAATGGCGTAGATTAAAGTGATGTGAAGTGCTGTAGATTGGAATGGCATGGAGTGAGTGGCATAGAGTGTAGTAGTGTAGAGTAGAGCGGCGTGGAGTGCATGGCATGGAATGGAGTGATGTGGAACTGAATGGCACGGAGTGAAGTGGAGTCATGCTCATTTGACTGCTGTGTTTTTCAAAAACAGATCTAGAAAACACATGGCGTTTCAACAATATGTGAAGATGAGTTCTTCAGAACCATTGCTGCCTGGTTTCTGCCTGAACCTGGTTAACAAGTTAGTTATTAAGTTTTTCTAGACCAACAGCTTGACCACGGGAAGCCTTACTAACAAAGGTAAGTCTATTTTTACGCGGGACTCATCCTTAAGTTAAACACAACTTGCTCTAGAATTTTTGGGTAAATGACACTTTGTGAATTGAGTCCTACAGGTTCACCCATCTGATTTCCTAGAAGACATTGCAAAATGTTTAAGGGTTTTATTCACCTAGATGATGTAGGGACTTGCTCTCGTAGTACTCCAGCCTAACGAGGACCTACTACTGCGGGTTAATCCTGGCGTTCAAGAACAAGCCTGGAGTACTAAAAGAGTACGTAATACCTACACTTAGCAAAGCCTTTGGAATTGGTTGAAACATTTTAATCTAGGCCATTTCCTTGTACATTTCGAGGCAATGCAACAAGAAAGGGTAGACAAGGACTTTGCCAGGGAATTTGTACTTTAAAACACGAATATCTTTAGCCTAGACCCACAAGTCATGGAGTAGAGAAGAAACACAAAATATCAATAATTTTAAGAAAATTATTTACCTGTTTGCTTTTCCCAGCCCCAGCAACGCAGGTGGGGCTGGAGAAAGCTTCACTGCGCCTGAGGGTTTGGCTGACCTGAAATGGCCGTCCAACCCTCATGCACAGTGAAGGGACAAGGAAGTGCAGTACCACGCCCCTACCACAGTTTCATCCCCCTGGACGCGCCCCCAAGATTCCTCAGAGTCCTGGGGGCGGGCCCACAGGGATTAAAATAAAACAATAATAAAATGTGTTTAATCCCCGTTTTATTATTGTTTATTTTGCGTGTAGTGGCAAGAGGGGCGACACTTCGCCGCCCTAATGGAGGAGCCGCCACTGTTATATATTATTTTCCATTTTATCACACAATTCATCAACCAATCTTAGACTCACATATGTTACCTTTGTCATACTTGGAAAAAATACCATATACATTTTTTTAATGATCCATTTGAACACTAGTTGAAGTACTAGCCAATGATGTAACAAATGTATAATTCAGCACACTCATAAGCTTATGACATACTGATATAAAACTAAATCACACATATATGTCCACTCGCATCAACTGCATTATCATTACATATAGACTAGATTGACTACTTCATAGTCTAACACTACTCTCATATTACCGAACCACCAAGGTCATTAGATTTTGAATATTATAGCGTCTGTATCCATGAACGAAAATTCACCAAAATACCAGGGGTAGCGGAAGTGACATCACACATCATTTGACCATTGCTTTCACTCACACGCACATGTTTACACATACACACACACACATTCGCACGTTCTCTCATATAAACAAACTCTCACCCGCAAGCACGCCCACAACATATATTTTTAAGGATTTTGTTGCTTACTTCAGCTGCTAATGACAGTCATATTGTACTCCATTGTTTACTACACTCATAGTAAATAATATAGTATTCACTATTAGTGCATTAAAACATTGACAGAAAACAAAGACAGGGGAGCCCCAACCAACCTCCAAAAGGACGGGATGCCCCTGTGTTCCTGGTACTGACTTGGCTCCCTCGGAGGCCAGGGGTCGCAAAGACAGTGCCAGGCCAGGGGTGGCTAAGGCAGGGCAGGGGTGGCTAAGGCAAGGCAGGGGTCACAGCTGCAATATCTGTGACTCCTAAATGACGTCCATGTCTAACGTCCATGCTTGGTAAAGTTTTGGTTTCTTGACTAAATCCCCCTGTTTGCGCTTCAATTATGTTCCTCCTGGAAATGCACAAAAATCTTCAACAAGTCAGTGGTGAGTCATTGCTTTGAGTGTTTAGCAACACTTTGATGAGCTGGGCGAACTGAGGTACATTTCGGTTCCCCTCCACCGAGAACGCTGACCCCGATTTACCTGCCCCAAGCGGAATGTTTTGATTGGCAGCATCAGCAGAGAGGCCAAGGACTGCATGGGATCAACGCGGTCTTCACCTCCTGCCTGCAGCTATAGCCTCTGCTTGATCCCTCGATGTGCCCAGCTCGTGCACCATCACGTGTTAGGTATGTGATGATTAGCAAAGGATAGCGGGGGCTTCGAGTCCACTGCTGCCCCCTAATACTTCCTTGGAGTCGTAAAATACACATAGAGAATTGTAGGTTTGAGCAAGTGGAACAGTTCACATGCTGGACTTGGGTCTTAAAAGGCCAGACATTAAGCGGCTGAGAAAACAGCAGCGACTCATGGGTCCATCTCTCCACTGAGTGACAAAATGGGAAGCAGCACAGGATATTTTTCTATCAAATAGTGGACATATCTACACACTGCGAGGATGCCCTATAGATTTGAACTAACCTTTCGCTACAGCTACATTTAATTCCATTTTTCAAAGCTTTGTGTAAACACCCCCAAGCGACTTAGACCTAAGCTGTTGGGTAATTACCCACTGATGTGTTTTTATGACAGCTGATTTATAACTTCTCGCCTTAAGGAAGGAATATTACTCTTCTCATAACGGCAGTATGAATCATTTTTGACATTCTTGGTTTTTTTTGTGGGGGGGGGGATTTATTTTACCTTCAAGAAACTGAGACATTCTAAAAGAGTTGTTTTTGCTTTGGGCCATAAGAATGAATAAATCAAGTTGTTATTCCACAAATCAGCAGACCAGGATGTGGACAGTAAACCCCCTTTGAAGCGAAATATCTTTAACTAAAATAACAGCTTTTCTTTCCATCAGAAACCCACTTAAACATAGGTATAGTGATTGAGGTACTCTAAAGTGTCTTCTCTCGATATATTTCATTTTCAGTTGCCTACTCCTTTGCACTGCTCCTCGATTGCTTAGGTAGACAGGCTGGCACTCAGGAAAGAGAGAGGGAAACTAGTTGCCAAACAGGTATTTCAGGGGCATGAAACTCCCTTGGTAGCCACACTTCTGGGTTGAGCTGGGAAGCTCTACAAGCAAGGAGAGGGGTTCTACCATGTTGAGAGTGGGCAGAATGGTGAATTCTGGGACAGCCAGATGCCACACGTCGCAAGAAGTGGTCGTCAGGAGGGAGGGAACCTAGTAGCCCGTTGGCTACTGACCACATCCACTCCGAGGCCACTTTCTGGGCATAAAAAGGGCACCCCTAGCACCCAGAACTGAGATCTCAACGAAGTGGAGAAGAGGACCGAAAGATGACTGCCCTTATGAACCAAAGACCCAGCACAGAGAGGCTGCACCGACGTGGACTTCATCTGTTGAACTTGGTGGCTGGTGAAGGGGAAGTGACTGAGCCTGTTATGCCCCGCTTGTGGAAAACTTGTTTCCCGAGAATACCCAAAGCAAGAGACTCGAAGGGTCAGTTGGCTCACCTGTTCACGGCACAGAGCTACAACAGTTGAAGAAGCTTGATGGGGTGAGTTGGTAGCCTAAACTTTCTGACCATCACTCCTCGCCGCTGTGCAGTACCAGGGACCAGGACCCGATGCGCAAAGATGCCCCTGAGTCTGTTGAACCCGGATGAGAGTCAACGGAGGACAGCTTGGTCGCCCAGGAGGCAAGTTATCGTCCAAGAAGGATTTCGCCATGACTGCAATACCAGGTGACTGGTACGCCAGGACCACTTCCATAGGAGTCTACAGCAAGGAGATAAAAGAGCTTGGAACACTGCTTATTCCTCCAAGGGTACTGTTTCTAAGGACCTTGCTGGTGCCCCAGATTAGCTCCCTACCGGAGTTAGTCACCTAAAGTAACCGCATTTTCATGAAAAAGTTTTTAAGTGTCAAATTTGTTGACTTTGCCAGGCCTTGTTTCTGGTTAAGTAAAAAGAGAATATTTGCCACCTTGTAATTGCTTTACGTGCAGAACCCTCATGTGGATTTTCTTTTTAGTTTGGTGTCTAAAAATACATAAAATACTGTCTATTTTTATAAATTGGTGTTAGATTCCGTGAGTGTCTCATGTATTTCTTCTTCAATTGTTTTGGCGCTGTTAAATGCTTTACACTGTTTTTTTTGTTTAAGCAAGACTGCTCAGAGCAACAGCTACTCAGGGCTGCGCTAAGGGTTTGACAAACAAAACCTACTGGTCCTAAAGGGGTTGGTAAGTGTATTACACGGTGAGGTCACACAACACCATATATTAAATCCCATTTCCTCACAATACCGATCCATAATTTTGTTATGTATGGCCCCCAAAATAATATGCCATAGTTTGCAGCTACTAAGAAGGGGCAGAGTAGTAATGGAGAAGACATATGTAACATGGCCTCTCTTCCTGCATTAAATGTAAAAAAAAAACTGTCCTCCTGCCATACATTCTCAAAACTCTGTGTGCCTCCCTCACCGAAGCAGTGCTCCCTGCTCTCCATCAGAGCAGAGAGCCAGCGTCACACTGAAATGCTGTCTTACAGCCCTGTCAACTGCAGGCTGAATTCCTTTATGATACAACAACACTAAGAACAACTTTTGTTTCCCACTGTGGATATTTATTTGTTTGGGAGTTTTATATAGCACTGGCTACACCCAAGGGCATCAGAGCACTTTACAAGACATAACATTGATCGAAGGACTCAACATAGTATAACCGGAAGGAACAAAGCAATATAGTATATGAATCTCAATGAGAAACAGATATTCCAAAATTGGCCTTCGGAGTCATTACTGATAGATTAGATGCAGAATTGGGTCAGGCAACTGTACCAAATTATCCTGTTGGTGTAGTAGCCTCAGGGTGACGGGTTGAAGTATTTGTTTAGTAGTGGAGTTTTGAGATTCCTTTTAAGGTAGGTATAGGAAAGGTTGCAGCGAAGGTCTTTAGGAATTGAGTCCCAAATCGATGGAGCATTACCTGAGAAAGAACGTTTCTGGGATGGTTTGTTTTTTTAATTTAGAAGGGATGAGAAGGATTGAGTCAGAGCCTTTTAGAGCCCGCGATCTACCGTCACTCAATAGTTTGTTTTCTAAATATTTATGGTTTACATTGTGGAGGACTGTGTGGGTGATGCAGGTTATCTTGAAGATGCATCTTCCTTTAATTGGGAGCCAGTTCAGACTCTGAAAACAGGTGGCATGTCCAATTTCTTGGTGCTGTGAATAGTCTAGGCTGAATTTAGAGTTGTCCTAAGAGGTGCAAGGTGGCTCTTTGGGGTCCGGTGATTATGGAATTGCCGTAATCGTGTTTTGAGAGGATGGTGGTTGCACTATAGTCTTTAGGTCTTCAGGTGGGATAAACAGTTTAATTTTCTTTCGCTGTTTTAGTCCTTTGGCTGAACTATTAATGTGTTATTTCAGTGACATGTTCTTGTCTGGAGTGATTCCCAGGGACTTCACGAAGTTTGAGAGTGTGAGTGAACCATTAAGAGTGTCCATGTCTTGAACCATTGTTGGATTGGCAATGGCCTGTCATCTGGGGAAAATAATCATTTTAAAGTTTTATTTGGGTTCAGTTTAAGTTGATTGGTACATAGCCAGGTTTGCATCTTGTTTAGTGTGGTATTCAGATGGCAGATGTCAATATGGGATGATATTGTGCAGTTCATTTGTGTGTGATCAGCATATAGGTGATATTTCACACCTGGTTGTTTCAAGACAATTGTCAGGTATTCCATGAAGAGGTTGAAAAAGGCTGGGGTGAGGATGATGCCTTGTAGAAGGCTGTGTGAGGCAATTGTGATGTATTCCTATAGGTTCTGTATCGATCCCCCTATTCCTGACCCTATTCTGGTTAACAAATTAACAAGTTAACTAGCAGCCATCCCATGAGGCAGAAAACCCCCATGATGCAGGAACCGTTATCTGATAAAGCCACACTACGGCACAGGAACGTGTTATCTGATTAGGTCATAACGCTTGCCATCTAATTAGACAAGCGATATTCCTCCAGCCCCTGATAAGGCATACGGAGTTCTCAAAACAAATCAAACCTATGACAACCTGGGAAAAATCCTGCGGCCATTGTTTTGATTTCACCGAGGACTTCAGCAAAAGAATGTGCTAACGACCTGGTCGTATGACATCCTTATTGACATATCTATGTCCATCCTTACGTCAATCTCGGCACCTTAAAGGTATAAATATTACCGATATTGCCCTATGCAAACACACGCGGTGGTGACGAGATCGGAGCAGCCAGACTTGCCGAAGCCCAGAGCAGAGCAGACCCCGCTGGCGCAGCCCCGCCTTCCTGACGCGCTGAGAACGAGAAGCTGTCTATTCTCCTGCCGAGAAATCCAGCTCCGGCGCTTCCGGGTAGCCCTCGCAGGCAGCCTGGAATATCGAGGCCAGAGACGAGAGATACCATCCCTCATCCATCCTAGACTCCAGGTACAGAACTGAATAACCCCTCACAGAGAATTCTTTAGTCAGTCACTTGGCAAAACAAACTTAACTTAAACTGTAACTTTCTATTCCCGCCCACGCATTAGACTTAGGTCAGGTACACGGGGTAGGCGTAGTTAGAAACTACGTTGAGTACGAGTAGTCAAATGTATATGTGTATGTAATATATCTTATTCATTTTAAACCTTCATATGGCTTAGAAACCATATCAATGTTTTTACAGTATTATTTTATACTTCTGCTTTTAATGTATGCACTTTACTTAACCATAAGTATTGCAATAATATCGATCCATTTCTCTTGTATGAGAAAAGAGACTGATCAATAAAAAACATCTTTTATTGAACACGCCCGTCTCCTTTTTTCTACAATCTGATGAGACTAAGAATGCACGTACTGACTGAGTAAAATAAATTGCCTTTTGTTCACACGACTCTCGAGATACACTCTTGATTAGGGGAGAGCAAAGTTGTCATGTTCTATGGTTGTCAGAAACGAAATCCCTTCTTGTCTATCCAGGGAGGTTCAACTCCTCCTTGCCTATTCGAGAAAGTTTCTAGTGAACTCTGAGCTAGCTGGCAAACCCAAAACTTTAAGTCTAATATCGACAGTAGTAGACCTAGTTAACGTCTGGTCTAGGCCTATACTATTGAAGGTATTATTCCAATGCGCAGAGCCTATTGGGATAATAGGAACTACACTACATGGCGCCCAACGCGTTTGGAAGGGCGATAAAACTAACGTAAGACATTTAGAGAAACTCAGTCGTGCTTTCTCACTCAGACCCCTTTTCCCATAATACTCCAAAGATCTCTGGAGTGGGTGAAAGGTAATATCCGCCAAACCTCGCAGGAGGAAACTCCTATGTATGGTACTTGGTTTAGTCAACGTTGAAGGATAAACCGTTCCAAAATATTGTGCATCTAATCTTTGTTTCCATAAGAAACCTGATCTGCAAACAAACAAAGTAACCATCCTGTCGGTAAAATGGTAGACAGTGATGATGAAAGAGAGACAGTTAGGATAGCAACTGAACTCGCAGCAGCTGATAATGCACTGCAAGACACAGACCCGGATATAATACTCATCCCGGTCATCAAAAGGAAATCTATAACCTTAAAACTTATAGAAAATGGACTGACACCTAGAGGTGGCACAGTCATATTCGTGATTGAGGCACACGAATATCGGCAGACAGAGGTATACTATTCATGGATAAATTTTCCAGCAGCAAATGCTGTAACAAAGTACTTCCACTATTACAAAACAGAGGAACCTCCTAATGAGTACACTCCTTTCGAGGAGGTGGAAGTACCACTTAAATTTCAAGAGCACCTGCTCTTATTTAATGGCGCCCTAAAACATAATAATCACATCACCAGGCTCGGTCCTTTAGGTAGACCAGGAGCAACGTGGCCGGTCCTAGCCGGATACACACCACATCCAGACATCGAAAGAATGCCTGCACCAGAGCTTCTAACACAGCTAAAACAATTAATAAAATTACATAGACAATTAGTCCAATATGTGATGCGGACTTCAACAATTCAGCCAGCAATTAAAATTCCACAGCTGACCCCTCACCAGGGGAACACAAATAAAATTACACCACAGAACATACAATCCTGCCTAGGTAAAGTACCAGCTAAACGGGAACAAATACCATTCTGGTTAGCACAAAAAATCACCCAAATAGAGGCTGTGTTTCCAGACACGACCCCGTTAGAAAAACACAGGATTCTGACTATCTGTCTTCCAATGGGAATCGCACCACACATTGAGGACTGTGACACTTGGGGTACAGTCTTTGCTTCCATCTACACAAAAACGCACGGTGTTCCATCCATTTCGGTAATACCAGATGTGCTAAAACAAATTCAAGACGAATATGGTCCAGAACCCGCTTTAACTCTTGGTATGAAATTACTAAAAGACTTCAAGCAGGTCTCGGCTATATTATTAGCCAACATAAAGGGAGAAGCAGCGAACGTGGCGATCCGCCAGAGGCTAAAAGAGACAGATATAGCAGACCAACCAGCTGAAATTGCTAGAATCATAGAAAAATCCTATGAGGAACTAGGTAGAGATAGTTTAGGTGGAATACCAGTAAAACCACAACTGATTGAAAGTCCTGAAAAAATATTTTTTAATAATAATTCAACATCAAAAAAAAAAAGAGCTGGGATGGAAACAAACAATCCAATCCTAAAGAAATGAAATTCAGCCCAACGGAAAAAATTATAACTGCAACACAGACAGCTATAGCAAAAGAACGAGCCCTGGCACAAGGTAAACGAATAATAATCGTGACACCGATACCAGCCCTAGAGGCGGTAACAAAGGCAAGCATTCCAAATGCTAAAGCGCTCCATCCGAGATGGATACAATGGGCTAATTCTCTTGCTGCAACAGACGTGACATACGAATTTGATCCTAACTTAAAAACACAAGAATTTCTCCAATATGAATTTGAATGTCCTCCGCCGACCGAAATTCTGCCTCTAGAACATTACGACTGTATAATATACACAGACGGATCAGCACAACCCGCAGTAGGGGGTAAACAAGCCTACAGTGCTGCGTGCGCGATCGTTAAAGGTCGCTGGCACGAAGGGAAATTTAAACCAGCTATCACTAAAACACAATCTCTAGGAGATTGTACAGCTCAGCGAGCTGAACTACTGGCGTTCAAGATGGCGCTTGAAAATACCGATCGAGAATTCCTCACACTCATAGTGTGCGATTCGTATTATTGCGTTCAATCTTACAATGAATACTTGCAGATCTGGCTTCAGAATGGTTTCAAGGATGCGAAAGGTGGCACAATCAAGCATAAAATGCTTTGGGAACAAGTAGTTCTTTTACAGAAAGAACTACCAAAGACTCACGTGATACATACGCTGAGTCATCAACGTGATGGCGTTCACGTTGCAGGGAATTCATTGGCTGATGAGGCAGCGAAGGCAGCTGTGCAAACGGCTTCCGTAGCTGCCATCACACGGTCAAAAACAAAAATAGACAGCGAAATATTACAGGCTGTCAGCGCTACAGAAAAGGATTCGATAGAAACACTCCCGAAAGGCTTTCCAGTAAAATACTCATACATAACTGATGCAAACAATGTTCCTTTTGCTCGAATCCCTGGAGTGGGGGATAGGGCAATTCCAAACATGGAACATAGGTTAGGACTAATAATAGCGGCACACGAAGGACTTGCTTCTGTACATGCTGGCGTCTCAGCCACAGTATCATTATTAAAACAGAGATACTGGTGGCCACAAATGAGAAGACAAACAAGGAACTATGTTTTAGAATGTGAAATATGTCAAAGAATGAAAGTATCAACGGTGAGACGCCCAGCGCAGACGCCCCTTCTAATCTCGGATAAACCATTAGCCTGTGTTTACCTAGACCACTGTGGTCCCTTACAAAGGGATGGTAACTATAAATATATCTTGGTTGCAGTGGACTCATGTACGAGATTCATATGGATGTGGCCCCAGCGAACGGCTGACGCCAGAACTGTTATAAAAGATTTGCGAGTCTTTATCGGCACATACGCAATTGGCATGCTGCATTCGGACCATGGTCCTGCTTTTAGCTCTAGAGCTTATAAGGAGGCCATAGTCAGCATGGGCGTGACATTGCGGTACTCTTGTCCATTTCACCCTGAGGGGAACGGAATTGTTGAAAGAAAAAACTGTGACATAAAGCAATCTATAACGGCAAAGGTATTAGGTTCGGGAGCTGGGTGGGTCAAACATCTAATAAGTGTCCAACGTAGTCTAAATAACCTGCCAAGAAATTCTCTGAAGGGATTCAGTCCGTACGAATTATTATTTGGAACTAGGATGTTAATCTCTGACCTTGACAGTCAGACTTCAGTGGTAAAGGAAAAAAGCTTTGATATCAAAGATCGTTTGGCTATTTTACAGGACTTAAATGAAACAAGAAAAGACCTGAGCAACATAAAGTTGAAACAGCAGCCAACAACCACTGAAGAACCACCACCTGTCCCAGCAAGACCTGTCTGGATTCCAAAAGTCGGGGATCTAGTCAGAGAAAAGATCGCGGTAAAGAAGGAATTTGGGCCTTCTTACAGAAAAGCAGTTCCTGTCTTGTCTGTCAACGGGACAAGATCAGTAGTACTACCGCCGCTTGCTGGTAAAAAGGAGAACCGAGTTGTATCCATCGACCTGGTAAAACCACAATCATGTGGCCGATAACAAATAGTAGGCCAAGTGGACTCCCCATAAGTAGCAGAACACCAAGGTTCGCTACCAGTACAGAGGTCCTAACAAAGAGGCTAATCACATTCGAAACGCCTACAGAAGAACGACAAGGACTATGCAACAATGCAATGGAACTTAGAGCTCTGAACACCCAAATAAAAACATTTAGCAGAGACACACCAACCTATAATGAAGTAACAAACGACTATGCAAGAAACAGTAATCCTGAAGCAATTGGAACAATTGACAGAACCGCATCCGGCTACTTCATAAACTTCGATGATTCCTCCGAAGGCTTCACTGAATCAAAAACACAGCCATCATCAAAAACCTTTAAAGATAAAGCTAAAGAACTTTTGAAACAACTAAAAGAAACATATCTGATTTCTCCATGGATTGAATTTTGGGTGGGTTTTGGTGCATTTATCCTCATACTTTGGCTCATCATGATACTAACTTTGGGACGCTTCATTGAGGGAAAATATGCTAAAATGGACACAGCAAGTCAGAAAATCAACTTGATCCTCCAACCACACACATCTTCACACGTCGAGAAAAGAGAACTTTCTTCAGTCAACTTCACAGCCAATCCTATACCGGGTGGGGTAGCATGGGACAACACTGACTACGAAATCTATGGTCCGGTTGAAATCCTGAAATATCCACACCAAATTAAAATCTCATTGAGTGACTTCGTAAAATCAAGCACATTTGCTGATGATTGGGACTTTGAAAGTATAAACAATATGATGTCTGACTTAGTGATGTCTGCTAAATTTACCAAACATGATTATTTGCAGGGTTCTACAAATTATGATAGTATGTATTGCTACAACCACTATGGTAACCATTTTTTACATAGATCTGCACAACCTAGAAATGTTTTAAATTATAATCAATGGGAACATTGTGCAACCCCTCCAAAAGGAAGCTCAAGAACCGTTTATGACAAATATTCATACTTTTCAGGTTTTAACATAAGTAATGCTGAAACATTTTATTTCAAATTGTCAAATAAGACAGGGACAAAGACCATGATAACCAACACAAAATTGATATATTCAGACTCATTCTTTGAACAAATGAATACTTTTGGTTTTGATTATTGGGACAAAAATGTTGAATTGAAAAGTGTTTGGGGCACAAGAGAATGGCAAGTACAGGGTATAGAATCTTTGTTTAGAGCCTGCATGATCCCAGAACAAATTATATTTTTTAATGACACTGTTCAACAAACTACCTGTCTTGGCTTAGCCAAAATCAAAGACTTAAATAAACCGCCTATTCCAAAACCAACAATGAACAGCAATAGCTCTACAGATGAGGAGATAGACATAAACTATGTATTAAACCAAAACAGAACACATCCAGATTGGAAACAGTGGTTGATCTGGCCCACAGATACTAATAACTGTCAAGACAGATTCCTGAACAAAACACAGGGGTTCAAAATGACCAGGCCAGACCCTAGATATCCCCAAAGACATCACCCAGGGATAATAACCACCTACAGTGTGGGCAAATTATGCCTTCAGTGGCTACAAACTTCCACACTGGCAGAAATTAAGCAACACCTAACTCTACTTACTGATGGTGCTGACTTGCGTGATTTCACTATGGGACCACGCAAACAGCGTCAAAAGCGTTTCATAGCAGCCTCTGTATATGCAGCATACAATGAGGCCTGGAAGGTTACTCAAATTGAGACAGCAGAAAGGATACGGGAAATTGACCGTATTAATTTGGAAAAATCACTTTCTGTAGTGGACAATGGGTTAATGACTCTGTCCTCCAGAATTTTTTCTCTGGACAGCATTGTGTCTTCAGCAATCGACATAATATCGCAAGACTTACTGTTGTTACAACACGGTCAGTCTCAATTGCGTTCTATTGTACAGCTTGGCTGGACGTTACAAAATCTGCGTTCAAGCTATGTGCCTTGGCGTTTAATCAACACAACGTCACTTTTCAATATCTTTAACCTTACTGATAAACAAATCAGTATGGCCCAGAAGGGTGCTGATTATACAATCCTGAGCATTGAGAAACTCGAAAGATTACCAGTGACAATGTCAGAACGACCTGTCAGTGAATGGATAATACATGGGATAATTAATATTCCAATATCAACCTTCAGGTTTCAATACTGCCAAAAATATATACAGGCTGGCATGTACGAAAAATTGGGAAAAGGGTACATTAAAACAACATGGAACCTGCCCTATTCACATGCATGTGTCAGTAATAAAGGACAGAAAGTGTTTTTTAGTGGCAATAATTGTGCGATGTCACTAAGCGGTACACTTCTGTGTAACGGAATTAGTTTGCATGGAGCCTGTGAAGGGAACTCAAATAACCTTTCATGTCACCAGCTAGGCACACCTGCAACAGAGATAGAACCATTCTTTCAAAGACTCTATAATGGGAGTTACATTCTAATTGTGGACCGCAGATGCTGTAGTCTTATGCCCGGGACTCCTTATCTCGTAACTACGACTGCGAAGGTCAAGTGCTGTGGACGCTTATTGTTCCCCAGCTCCTTTCCAGACAGGGAGGCAAGGGCATGGCCCAACTTGAAAATTACTTCTATTCGAATAGATACTTTAAGCAGAATGAAAACAGTGCTTCTTCATACGCCGACAAGGCTCACGTCATCAAAAGAAACGTATGATCTCCTAGTCGCAAGGACGACTGCAGAGATACATTCATTGTTATCGACTAATTCCCCCATACATTTCGCAGAAATCCTGAATGAAATCTTAAATATTTCTGATACCAGTGGAGTCTCAAAAGTATTTAAGACAGTATTTTCGATGGCATTAACACCATTCAAAGCCATACTGGGTATTTTTCCAGATTTCGTCCATTCGATTTTTGGCTGACTTCCCCTCATTTTAGGACTAATTGCAGGAATCCTATTCTTGGTCCTTATATTTCGTTATGGCAAACCATGTCACAGACAAAACACCTACGACAAGGGAAGAAACAATCCTAGCCATTGGATACCGGGACCGGATATCAAAAATCCTGGGACTAACCCGGCTTAGAGACCTGAACATGACTTGGTTTCTTTCATTTCGACCAATGTGGCATCAATGTGTTTTACCTGTATTAAGGTGCCTGCTATGCGGAGAAGAATGCGTGTTAGACACCTGTCTGACGCTACAATCGGATGCGCCAATGGATGCAGAAACATTGATGAGTCCAACAAAGGCTCATGCTTTGTGCTGCCCTCAACGGCTACCAATCCTGATGACGGCATTCGTGGAAGCTTCACCACTACGATTAGGGGGTAGTGAAGTTCAAAATGAAAGCAGCATCGATCAGGTACGACCTTCTGTCAGCAATCCAAATCAGAATGTCAATGGAGACAATCATGCGCACGAATGCATGGTTACACCTATTTCCGAGTTAGTGGAACTCTCCCAGGAAGCTGTTGACAACTTTTTCGAGAGTCTAAATGATATGATGTTCTCACCAGAGCAGAAATAGAGACTTTTGAGCAAGCTCGTACACGGCGTTCCCTGAATTTGGCCTTCAACTAGAAAAGCATAATACCATGAACATTTTTCCCTCCAGTTCACGGACAGCAATTTTTTCAGCAGCCCCAAAATATTTTTGCATATTTTTCGGGACACTATCTTCTGCTTAACCACTTGGATGCTAAGGTACATCCACCTCTTCCCATTGACTTTCCATTGAAATCAATGGAAACTCCATGACGAGTTACCCTTGTCATTAGCACTGAAGGGGTTAAAGTAAGAACTAATCTTAGAGAACTAAGTTTCTACTTTTTTAGCTTATAGACATTAGCTGCCCGCTGGTATGTTCATAATTATTTTATTCTGTGATGGAATGGTCTCGAACTTTTTTCTGTATTAAGAGCCATTTCATGTGTAAATTCTCATATACCATTTAGCAATAATGTATACAAATGCGTGATTACTTTAGCATTATTTCACAGCTTGAGTGCATACAATACATGTAAATGCTTTTTTTTCCGTATATTTGATAATTTCAAAATGCATTTATGTATTTTGGGGTGGTAAGGTATACACGATACTCTACCGTATGTTTTACTATGCATAGATTAGTAAATATGTCCATAGTTAGCGTGGAGTGGGTGTGATGTATTCCTATAGGTTCTGTATCGATCCCCCTATTCCTGACCCTATTCTGGTTAACAAACTAACAAGTTAACTAGCAGCCATCCCATGAGGCAGAAAACCCCCATGATGCAGGAACCGTTATCTGATAAAGCCACACTACGGCACAGGAACGTGTTATCTGATTAGGTCATAACGCTTGCCATCTAATTAGACAAGCGATATTCCTCCAGCCCCTGATAAGGCATACGGAGTTCTCAAAACAAATCAAACCTATGACAACCTGGGAAAAACCCTGCGGCCATTGTTTTGATTTCACCGAGGACTTCAGCAAAAGAATGTGCTAACGACCTGGTCGTATGACATCCTTATTGACGTATCTATGTCCATCCTTACGTCAATCTCGGCACCTTAAAGGTACAAATATTACCGATATTGCCCTATGCAAACACACGCGGTGGTGACGAGATCGGAGCAGCCAGACTTGCCGAAGCCCAGAGCAGAGCAGACCCCGCTGGCGCAGCCCCGCCTTCCTGACGCACTGAGAACGAGAAGCTGTCTATTCTCCTGCCGAGAAATCCAGCTCCGGCGCTTCCGGGTAGCCCTCGCAGGCAGCCTGGAATATCGAGGCCAGAGACGAGAGATACCATCCCTCATCCATCCTAGACTCCAGGTACAGAACTGAATAACCCCTCACAGAGAATTCTTTAGTCAGTCATTTGGCAAACCAAACTTAACTTAAACTGTAACTTTCTATTCCCGCCCACGCATTAGACTTAGGTCAGGTACACGGGGTAGGCGTAGTTAGAAACACCAGTTGAGTACGAGTAGTCAAATGTATATGTGTATGTAATATATCTTATTCATTTTAAACCTTCATATGGCTTAGAAACCATATCAATGTTTTTACAGTATTATTTTATACTTCTGCTTTTAATGTATGCACTTTACTTAACAATAAGTATTGCAATAATATCGATCCATTTCTCTTGTATGAGAAAAGAGACTGATCAATAAATAACATCTTTTATTGAACACGCCCGTCTCTTCCTTTTCTCTACAATCTGATGAGACTAAGAATGCACGTACTGACTGAGTAAAATAAATTGCCTTTTGTTCACACGACTCTCGAGATACACTCTTGATTAGGGGAGAGCAAAGTTGTCATGTTCTATGGTTGTCAGAAACTAAATCCCTTCTTGTCTATCCAGGGAGGTTCAACTCCTCCTTGCCTATTCAAGAAAGTTTCTAGTGAACTCTGAGCTAGCTGGCAAACCCAAAACTTTAAGTCTAATATCGACAGTAGTAGACCTAGTTAACGTCTGGTCTAGGCCTATACTATTGAAGGTATTATTCCAATGCGCAGAGCCTATTGGGATAATAGGAACTACACTACACAATTGCTGATTTTTAGGTCTCGCCTGGTGAAAGCAGCGCATGAGTTGCTCTCGCCATGTAGAGGACCTTTTGGAATCGATTCAGCCAAAGCTGAATGCACTCGTGTCCAAATGGACAAAGATGGCTGCTCTCGCCATCCGCAAAGCTAGACATGCACGCGTAGGGACAAAAAAAATGTGCACGCATGTGGACAGCACGTCGCCATCTTTGTGCACATGCGCGTGCATTTTTTGTCCCTACGCTTGCATGGCGGAGTGCTTTCGCTTTCCCAGACAGGATGAAGGGCCCGGCGGCAGTGCTGAGGAATCCGCCAAGGCGCGCGCAGCCACCGCTCGACCCCAGGAGCTGGCGCGAGGCTTCCTACGAGCATTGCTTGTTTTTTCTTCCGTTTACCTCAGTCTTACCTCTCTTTCCTATCACCCTCTGCCCCTGTACCTCTTCCCCTTGCTTCTCTTTCCCGCTGTCTCTGCACCCCCACTGCTTTCCCTCCACCTTCTCCCCGCCACACACCCTCCTTTCTCCTCCCCGCACCAGTGTTCGGTGGAGCACACACCCCTCCTCTTCCTCTCGCCTGCCCTTTCCACTTGTGGATATAAATCCGGGAGGCGAGTCCTGAAGTTGGTTCTCACAGCATTTCCTGCCAGCGCCTCTCCTCTTCGTCCTTCTCGGCTCCCTCCGCGAATCCCTCCTCACCATGAGCAGCACATCCTCGAATGTCACGTACTTCACCACCCTGTCCGGGGCAGCAGCTGCCAGCCCCATGGCTTCAGCCAGAGCGTGCAGGGGTTCAAGAGGTTCGGGCCCCTGGGCAGCTCTGCCAGCATGCACCCGGGGCCAGGGCTCCCGGATCTCCATGTCCAGAGTCTCCACCGTGAGCTTGGGCTACGGCAGAGGGCTACTACGAGGGCGTGGGGGGCTTCGGCGGGTCCAGCAGCAGCTTCAGCCTGTCCGGCTCCGGGGGGGATCCAGAACAAGAAGGAGACCAGGCAGGACCTCAACGACCGCCTGGCCACCAACCTGGACAAGGTGGTCAGTCTCCGGCCTAGAACTGTCCACTACCCTTTACCTCAGATCAGTTTCTCACAAAGTGTGCACGCACCCAGGAAAGAAGCCCTACTGTTAGACCCTGGAAGAGAAGTAAGGGAGAGAAGCTCTCACCCCCACAAGTCCAGCACTAACCCCACCTGCCCAAGAAAAGAGCACGCACAGGAAGTGGGCCTCTACTCCCGCACTCTGCAGGTCATTCAGAACACGGCAGCAAGGTTGGTCCTGAATATGCCGGCAGGCACCCCCTCTCGACCACTGCTACGTCAGCTGCATTGGCTGCCGATTAAACAAAGGGCATTCTTCAAGATCTGTTGCCTCACTTTCGGCACGCTGCAGGGTCACGGCCCTCAGTATCTTCAGGACAGACTAGCTCCATCTCGCCTGTTAAGATCTGGCTCATTGCAGCTACTTCAGGTGTCCCGTATTAGACGACAGGGATCAGGAGGCATGGCATTTTCGTACATC
Organism: Lissotriton helveticus; assembly: GCF_964261635.1. Taxonomy (NCBI): domain Eukaryota; kingdom Metazoa; phylum Chordata; class Amphibia; order Caudata; family Salamandridae; genus Lissotriton; species Lissotriton helveticus. The sequence goes on from NC_136059.1 coordinate 314,426,366, forward strand.
GCCCCTAAAATACTGGAACAGTTTCCCCCAATCGCTACGAGCAATCCCTTCATTTCTTAGTTTCCCGCTTCCTGACAACTCCGCCAATGAGGTGACCCAGAGTAAAGCGCCGAGATGCCCCCCGGTGATTCGTGCGCTATAAAAGAGAGAATAACATAACATAACATAACAACTCTTAAGAAGACCTCAATCTAAACACTAGCCCCTCCCACCACAGCACCAACCTAAATCCATCCCCACTCCTAGCCCTAATCCCACCTAGAAAATAAGGGACCGGGCAGCTCTGGCAGAAGCAAGGAGACGAGACATCCAATTTTAACCCCTTGGCTGCGGCGGCAATTCCGCCGCAGCGCCAGGGGGCTGGGGGGGCCGCACGGCGATCCCATGCTCATGACGGAACTGCTCCGTCACGAGCCTCGGGCACGCTGTGCTTGTGATGGAGCGGTTCCGTCACGGCCCCACCTGCTCAATGGAACGCGCCGCGCAGGCGCGCCGAGCGGGCCGTGGGGGAACCGCTCCGTCACCAGCACAGCGGGACCGAGGCTGGTGATGGAGTGGTTCCGTCACCAGCATGGGAGGGGTTAAAATATAACCAAAACTTCAAACCTAGCCATATTCAACAGTAGCCTTAACCTAAACCCTACTTCAAGGAGAAAGGCCTGAGCCGCTAAGATATGCGCCCAAATGTCTGCAACCTGGACAAGAATACGAGGCAAATAAAGCCCACCCCACAACAAGCATTGAAAATGCAATAGGTCTCACCTTTAATTAAGTTAAAGCCATTTGCTTTGCTAATGGTATTGTATAGCAAAGCAAATGGCTTTAACTTAATTAAAGGCGAGACCTATTGCATGTTTAATGCTTGTTATTATTTGTTTCCAGCAATGTTTTAGATAGGACATAATTCATTTCAAGCTATGCCATTGATACCAGAGCGATTTTTCAGGGTCTCAAGTAAAGCTTGGTGGTTGACTGTGTCCAACGCCACTGATAGGCCAAGTAGCATTAGGAGGCAAGAGTTGCCTTTGTCTAAGGTTCTGAGAATGTCATCTGAGCACATAGCAGCTTCCGTGCTACTTCCTTTTCTAAATCCTGATTGGAAGGTGCCATGCAGGTTACATTTCTAGATATGTTGGTACAGTTTGATCATGACACTGTTTTCAATTGCTTTTGCTAGGAAAGGGAAGGTAGTGACGGGTCTGAAATTGTTGAGGTACTTATAATCCGCTCCAGGTTTGGTCCATAAAGGTGAGATGATGTGATTTAGGTTCTGTGCTAGGGAGGATGGGAGGGGATCTGAGGTGTGGAATGTTGGTTTCAAGTTTGCAATTATCTTGTGGACTTCACCTTGTGTCAACGATTTAAACTCTGACCAATTGCTATTGTTATTTGATAAGTTAGACTCCTCCTTGCTTTTGGTTATTTGTGTGTTCCTCAGGTCCTAGGTATGACCTGTGGAAGGAGTTACCATGGAGATGGATACGTCATCAGAGCAGGGGAGCTGAGTTGCCAAACTTACGACGTGAACAAAAGATTGTTAAATTTTCCTTATTTTCAGAGAGAAGAAGTACGCTATTGCCTTACATTGTACATTAGTGGCTATAATTTCAGTTGGGAGGTGATGATAGTTTGTTGCTTAATAATGTTGTAAATAATTGCCCGGTCTGTTTTTGGCCCAGTCAAATTGGTTGTGAAAGAAAGGAGCATTTTCTCTAAAGATGTGTTTCTTGTAGGAGAAGCGTACCGATCTAAGAAGGGCAATGTGTTGGTGTAAGGTTCTGTGTCCATAATCTTTTGATCATTCCAAGTTGTCTTCTCTCTGTGTTAAGTTTAAGATCAAACCAGGATCCTGACTGTATCTTTCTGGAGTTTGAGCGGTGCAACTTGATCAAGTAGGTTTGTCATCATTGAGTTATAGTGCTCGGCGAGGTCATCTACCGTGTGTAGATGTGGGTGAGAGTGAAGTTGGGTGTAGATTTTCGATTCCAGAGTCAATAGGGGAATTTGTTGGATGTTCCTTGCCCAGTGTGTGTGTTTATTGGGTGTGTTAGGGACAGTGTGGGGTTGGCCTTTAGTTTGTATGAGATGGTGATCCGACCAGTCAACGGGTGTGATGGATTATAGAGTGGCGAGGTAACTTCTGGTAATTACCGCATCCAGGGTATTGCCTCTGTTATGAGTCTGTTCTTTGCAAAGTTGTTTGAAGGCATTGATTTTGAGTAAGTTAATTAAGTTACAAATCATGTTGTCATCTCTATCATTCCAGTGAATACTGAAGTCTCCCAGTAACACGTTTTGTGTCAGGGATGCCTGTGTTATGGGGTCACATAGTTCTTCGATGTAGGTTGAGTGATTACCAGGGAGTGATAGATGGTATGAAGTTTGATAGGGGATGCACCTTTATTATAAGTTCAACTCCTAGGAATTCAGATGGTGAGTAGTTCGTGGTCTTAAAGTTGTTGAGGAGTATGACATTTCTGTAAATTATTTCTATTCCGCCTCCTGTATGTCCTGGTCGGTCATGTTGAATAATTTAATTGCCAGGTGGTGCAAGACGGTCGAGTATGAGAATGGAGTGTTCAAAGAGCCAAGTTTAAGTTTGGAATGTATTGTCTACTCCATCAATTAGTATAGTTTAAGCTATTTCAATTGCCTGCTTAACTGCTGATCGGCAGTTCAGGGATTAGTCACAGTAGTGAATAATCAGATTTATAATCTGGTACTTATGTTAGGGGTGCTTAGTAAGAACACCGATTATTTTAGATGGGTAACAGTGGACAATGGAATGTTTTTCCCAGACGTAGCAAAATGACACTAAATAGACGAGAGTGAAGTTCAAGTGGAATCTTCCATTCTGGAGAAATTGAATCTTATCAATTTTGCTCTATGGCAACTCTTACCATTTTGCTTTGTATGTTCTTGTTTTAAATCAAGTTGAATTATATATAAAGACAGATATGAAGTGACTTTTTACCTTTGCTAACCTTTGATGATGATGTGAGTTTGTAACTTTTGTAATCTGTTAATAAAGCCTTAATGGATTGCAAATCTACTACTCCCCATCATCATAGTTGGCCTTAATGTGCTACACTGACATTGATTGGTTCGTTGCCGAGGGACTAACGGTTCATTCGCTCGAGTGCAGCTTGTACTTGAGTTTACACCAACAATCTGCACGGTGCAAGTCTCATCCCCACTGCAACATTCTGCATCCAAATAATTGAGTCTCCAAAATAGCCCTAAGGTCCCTAGTCTGTTTGACGGCTCTGGTCCATTTTCACCATTTTGCACTGCTGCCTCGCGGGTTTCTTCCTTTAGATCACTCACGAAGCCTACTTAAAACCCACCCCTCCAGCGCTACTTCCTTAGGGGTAATTAGGGGGGTAGTGACTCCTGTGGGAAACTCAAAAAGGCATGTCTTCCCTAGCTCAAGAAACAAATCCACTTTGAAGCACTCTTTAAAAGGGAATAACTACCCCAAACGAAGTCATAGGGAGCTTAAGGAACCACCTGCTGACCGACCACCACTCACAGTTTGACGGTTGTCACAAACCTACAAGTTTAAATTCTCCATTACTGCCTAGTTTTCTTATTACCGATGTATCTGTTTTGTCCGCATGGATAAATGAACAAACAGATCTGGAGAACCTCAACTAATATTCATTTAATGAGTGACGCATTAAATTGTTTTTAGGTCGAGCTAATATATAGCTCTGACATATTGTATGGGAAACAACACTCTTGAACAAGCGGATTCCTCCCAATGCATGTGAGGTATTGAAGCGTGACGCTTCGCCAGCACGCGCTTGGCCTCACTCACACCCCATATGCCCGTTCCCTCCCACTCGCTCACTCCCCTGTTCCAACGCCCCCCCACCCCCATCCGACTTGTTTCGCTCTTATGGTTACCTCTTGTTTCGCTATTATGGTTACCTCTTGCCTGTAAATGTAAATGTAAATGTATTTCGATTTATATAGCGCACAAATCACCCAGGGGTCTCAAGGCGCTTGCTTAGGGAACCCGTCCTGGTATTCCCCTGTGAGATACCCCGGCAGGGTATCCACAAGGTGAAAGCCAGGCATCCCGCCGCGAGGGGCCATAGTGGAGATTAAGCAAGCTATTGCCCAGAGTCGCAGAGTGTGACTCCGTGAGTCGAGTAGGCACCAGAGCGAGAATTGTCGAGTCCATGGAATTTTGAGCCCGAGACCCGCCGAGGCGGGGAATCGAACCCTGGTCCACGGCCGATCCCAGCTTCCGGGTCTGCCACCTCTAACCACTGAGCCACGCTTCTCCACAATCACATCACCTCATTATATAGTTTACCTTTCTTTCTCCTGCCCCTGTAACTTCTGCCCTTCATTTCTCCATCTTTGCCTTTCCATGTTTTCCATATTTCCCTTCCTACCAACACTTTCCCCTCTAACTTGGGACTCTCATCTGCCTTTCGCCATTTGTTTCTCACGGTGTCTCTCCCTTTTGCTTCTCTTACCTGTGTTTTTTGTTTGCTTCATTTTATTGCTAAATCACTATTTTTTCCTTCTCGTTCTTTTTCCGCTTTGTCTCCCCCGTTCTCTTCTCTTTGTTCCACGCGTTCCCCCCTCTCTCTTGCCTTCCTCTCCCTTCACCCTCACCCCAGTGCTCTCTCCACGTCTCTCCCAGCTCGCCGCAGCCTCACTGCCAGTCCCACAAGAAGGAGGCGTACCTGGTGATCCAGAGCTGGTGGCGCCGCGCCCAGTTCCACCGGCGTGAATGGTGTGGCATGTGGGTGCTCACGCCGTACACCCGGTGCCCCGTACATTAACTCTACAACTGTTAGATGAATATTTCTCACTCTACAGCTCAAACTTTCCTAATGCGAGACCTATTGCATTGCAAATGCTTGTTTAGATACCTGGTTTTACTACGTGAGTGAAAAGCTCATAGACCTAAGATGTTGCTGTTATATTGTTATTTACAACGCGTTTTTCAAGTCCTAAAGTGGTTTCTCGATAAGATAAGTAACAGCTCAGTATGGATCATCCAAATAACGATGAGTCACGCATAACTCCCCTTTCGTCAACTGCATGTTGTTCAATCTATTTCATATGTTTATTATATTGTGTATACTATCTGCTCCTAAATTCATGCATATGTTTTCCTGTTATTTTATAAAAAGTACTAACACCCAGCTAGAATCTAGATTATGCAATTCAAAAACAAAAGAAAACGAAAATAAATGAGTTTATTTTGCAACATATATATTAGATGCCTTTCTAGGGCACGTTTAAGGCACGGAGCCACCGGCTGAGATGAGTGTCAGAGAAGGTGGCTGTGGCGATTTTAGCATTTTAGCCACCTCGCACCAAGATATGTGGAGCGGAAGGAGTGGAAGAGTACGCTGTTCACGAGCCCACCGCGATCTCCAGCTTACTTGAAATGGAGTGGCAAGCATTGCGCTCATGTTTTGGCTGTTCTTGCTTCTAGGACACATAGACACCGCCTTCTGTGAGAGCCATCATCCTGCAGAAAGGTAGTGTTTGCAATGCACTCAGAGAAAGACATTTGAAAAGAAACCACCTGAAACCAGTTCCTGGACCTCTGTCACTGGTTCAACATCTCATGTCTGTAACCATCCCACTTTGATCCAATTCTAAGTTCTTCTTGACCGAGGAAGTGAGTGCTCTACAACGTACTGGAAGACCTACTGTGATAAAGAGATGGGGTCTCTTCGACAGCCAGTCTCCAGTAATTGCCATCTGAAGTCGGTGCAACTTGCTGAAGAGCTGTGGTCTGCCCAACACTAGAAGCATGACCGCTTTCTTAAAGGATTGTGCCTGACCCTGCAGGAGGAGAGCCTGTCTTAGAGAGAACAGACGCCGCCATGTTCCTGGGGCGTGGGGGATCCACAAGAGCAGACTTGCAAACCTGATTGGCAAGGACTCAAACTACGAGGGATGATCTGGCCTCACTGCCTGGTTTATTCAGCAAACTAGGTTCAGCATCATCAACCCCAAGCAACATCACGCCATGCGGCATTACAGCACAGTGACCAGAGGGACCTCCTCTGCTGCCCTTGATGTACCGCAAGTCTGGTGAGGCCCGCCAATAGCGCAGTAGCAGAAGACAACCACTCGCCAGGAGCTGCAAGAGTTGCAGGCGGGTGAGCGCAGTACTGTTCTGTATCTAGTGTCAGGATCCAAGAGGCAGGGCCACTTCCCGAGATCCTTTGTTCACGGGCTGAGGTGCTGGCTTGGATCATTCGAATGGTGCACCAAAAAACACTTTCCTGTACCACATCCAAGCAAACCGGTAACACAGGGCCTGAATCTATTGCCATCAAGAACTCTTTTTGATAAAGAGCCGAAACAAGCTGACCTATGGGTAACTGAACAGAGTATTCGCTTGCACGGTCAAATTGTGGGCCTGCACCAGTGTCTGGTTCCTACCTGTGGTCATTTTGATTACTGTAGAATTATGGTGTGAGTTTCTTGTAGATCTCAGCAAGCGCCCCATTGCGTGCTTTGTAAGTCCCTCTGGCTGAACTCACATTAATGTGTTTTGCGTTTAATTTTGCTTCGAGAATAAAGTACTTCTCCTTTTAGTAAGACAAACACTGAAATGAATAGTGTATTATTGTATGTGTATGTTGGCTGCTTGAGTTCCGAGTGTCTATTCTCCACACTACCTCCTTTGGAAGCCCTTAACTGTCCGCCCTCGCTACCTTGAGAGTTAAGGGAGGAAGGGGTGTACTTGGCCCAGTTTGCACAACCACAGTAGAGTGGATCTCAGGAAACCAGCAGCAAATGACCCTAACCAGCAACAAATGCCCTTTGTGATCTACTGGCCTGTTTGCACTGTGGCCCCTGAGTGGGACCTGGCACCCTGCAGCTACAACTGATCACAACAGCCACTATATCAAAGCACTATACAGATGTCAATCTGCAGCTTGACAATCACTCATTCTACACCAAAGCAGGTGCCCACGCACCCCTCTAGCACAGCTCTGCCAACGTGAAGCCCTCACTGCCACACTAGTACGCACAAGATCACGGACACCAAAACCCCTTCAAAGATAAGGGATAATGCACCATTACATACAGTATATCAGCCTCATCACTGCTGAGGAGGCCCCCTTTTAACATGAAGAGAATTATTAAACCATATTCTAAAGGGATACATCTGAATCTTTTTAGAAGTAATATTGAAAATTCGACGGATCATGGGAAAATGGCCATAAGGAAGAGGCAAAAATGAAAAAAAGTCAGCAGTCGTGGAATCCCGGTGCTCGGCTTCCTCTTGAACCCTTGTGTTTATGTATATAAATATATGCTCCCTCGACCCCCTCTCGCGAGCAGCTGCTGTGTGTGTGTGCATGAGAAGCTCAGCCGAGAGCGCGTGCACAGCCTCACAGACACAATCAGGTCAGTCGTGTGCCTTCCTGCGCGGTTTCCCGCACAAACACCCGAGCTTGAGGCAATGTGAACACTGTGGACGGAACGGAAGCACGCCGGGTCCAGAAGTCTCGCGCTGGTTTTCAAGTGATGGTCGGCAGACACGGAAGTGGGCTAATGCTTGAATGAAGCGTCTATCTGCTCCAAATCTATGTATAGAAAGTGCTCACAGTCAACATCTGTCAGACAGATTTATATGTCCGACGATGAACTCTTTATGCTCACAGGTGAAATCATGCTTTTTCTCTCCGTCATCATTCACGTCACTGTACACCTTCCTGTGCTCACCAACTTCACCTTGCACTGACGCTTCGCCCTTCCCTGCTCCATGACAAGATCATGTACATGGAATCCTGTACATAGAAATGTTCAACACAACTCCAACCCGATGGATATTTCAGTGAGAGAGGTGTAAAGTGCTGGCGGGCCCAGACACTTTGGGCCTAAGGCGCGCACAGTAATAAATGTGAGACACTCACAGTATGCTGGTTGAGTACCAACTGACCTCGTGTGGTCCCGCCCCCTTTTATTCTCCATGCTCCGCCCACTGACCTAAGCGCGTGAGTGCGACATATCCAACCTGTGCCGGGTTGAGTAGCTGGGACGCTTACTCATTACATCCCATCCCAACTCAATCTCTTTTCCCCTTTTCCATGTGAGCTGCCCTCTGACTCACCACCTGGCAAGCAAAGTCCCTCAGGCGGGTGTTCGGAACCGGGTTCTCTCCCAGTCCATATCTGGGGCGATGACCCGGGCGAGTGCCCTGGATGTTTCTGTGGGCTTCCCGGAGCCCTGCAGTGTCGCCTCAGCTCCTTGGTGGGCTTCACTTGGCACAGTGTGACACAGGTGTTAGCTGCGGCATGCTTGTGTGGTGTTCTACAGGATCCCCATCACTCCTTTCTCTTGCTCCGGGGATATTACCTTCTTCCACGGCGGGAAAAGGCTCTGACACCTTTTTGAACCATGAGAAGTTTCTTCTCACCTCTTCTCCTTCTCTTTCTGTGGGTATCATAGTTCCCTTTACACCTACTACTTACTGTCCAGTAACCGGACTCGTACATGGTTCGGAATTTTCCTCCTGGTCTCCGGCCTTTCATTATCACTGTGTCCCCTTGTTGCAGGTCCCGGGACTTTGCCCTTCTTGTTCGGCTGGCAGCGAGGTTTTGTCTCTCCCTTCGCCCGAGGGAGTCTTCCTCATTGTAAGGCGGCGGAACCCACCCTGGGCAGACAGGGATGGTGTCACGGGTGGGCCTGTTGATAATCAGCGCCCACAGGGTTTGACAGGTGGTGCTGTGTGGCGTGTTCTGATACTATCGGAGAAACAATTGCAGGTGACGTTGTAGATCTGCATTCCCTGCCACGGCAATGCGTAGGGCCTTGTTGAGAGTTCTTATAAATCTTTCAATTTCTCCGTTGGCCTGAGGCCATTGCGGGGTGATGCGACGATGTCCTATGATGTTGCATGAAGTCACGGAACAACCCCCCCCCCCTGGAACGGGGGACCGTTGTTGCTCTTGATCTCTTCTGGACACCCAAACATTGCAAATGTTTTCTCGAGCACCGGGGCAACCCGGGAGAATGCGGTGGAGCTGATGACTTCTACTACGGGGTGTTTCGAGTAGCTGTCGACCATGGCTATGGTCGTAAGGCCATCGGGGAAACTCCCAAAGCTGATGCTTACCTTTTCCCATGGGGCCTTCCCATTCTCTTCTGTTCGAATGGGAGCCGGTTGTTCAGGGGCGCTGGTTAGCTGGCAGGCTGGGCATTTCTTTACGGCTTCCTCCACTCGAGCTTCCATCCCCAGGAACCAGATCTTTTCCCACATCCGGGCCTTCATCTTTTTGATCCCCTGGTGTTCTCCGTGAGCCAGCTGTGTTGTGTGGTGTTGTAGGGCTGTGGGGATGATGATGTGGGATCGTCTCAGCAGAATTCATCCTTGAGTCACACTTAACGCGTTCCTGATCTTCCACATCTTCATGAGGCATTCCCTTTCAGGTCCTGACCAATCGTTTACTGACTGTAAGAACTGGTGCCAGTTGCCCCTTTGGACGGCATTGCGCACCTTGGCGATCACAGGGTCCCCTTCCGCTGCAGCGGCGATGTCCGCTAATGTCAGCGCTTTCGGGTACGTGATGGTTGAGATCATGTTCAGGTGAGCCTCAAGTGTTTCGACTCCTGGCTCTTCTCCTTGACCTTCCTTTGGGACCGGGTGTCGAGAGACGAAATCGGCTGGGTTCTTGGGGCCTGGTTGGTATACTACTTCCATCTCGTATTGCTGGAGCCCGATGGCCCATCGTTCAATCCTCCAAGGTGGATGCAGTGCTGACCCCTTGAACAAAGGTACCAACGGCAGGTGGTCCGTGATGACCTTGAATGGTTAGCCGCAGAGGTACAGATGAAAATGTCGGCATGCCCACCGGATGGCCAGGGTCTCTCGCTCAATCTGCACATAGTGCGTCTCCGTGGGCGAGAGTGCTTTTCTGCCGTACGCTAGAGCCGCCCACCTTCTCCGCTCCTGGTCCTGGGCTAGACCTGCCCCGAGGCCCACAGGTCTGGCATCAACAAGTATCTCGGTGTGTTTAGTGGGGTCGAAGTCCACCAACATGGTGTGGTCGATGACAGCGCTCTTGACCTTCTGGAATGCTGTCTCTTCCAGGGGCACCCACTTCCACATAGTGTCAGCGCGAGTGAGGTTCCGGAGGGGCTATGAGAGGGTGGCCAAGTCGAGGATGAATCGGCCACAGTATGTGGCCATCCAGAGGAAGCTTCGCACTTTGGACACTGTCGAGGGGGCTGGCGCGTCTTTGATGGGCAGAGACTTCAGCGGATCTACTTGGAACCCCTCCTGGTTGAAGAGATAGCTGAAAAACGATCTGCCTCTGGAAGAATAGGCACTTTTCCCTATGCAGGGTGATGCCTTGTTCTTGGAGGCGCTTTAGCGTGGCCCTCAGATGTCTTTAGTGTTCATCTGCTGTGTTGGAGTGGATGAGGATGTCATCACTCATGTTCAACACCTCTGGCAGACCCGTTGGGATTTCTCGCACTACATCCTGTAACACCTCTGCTGCGGACGATATTCCACAATTGAGACGCTTATATCTCCGAAACCCTAGGTGAGTGCTGAACGTGGTAATGTAGCAGCTTTTTTTTGGCCAGGACCAACTGGTTGACATCGTCCAGAATGTTGTCCATCGTTGGCGTGCTAGGACGTTCCCGCCGGATGGCCTTGTTGGGGAGGTGCATATCGATGCAGAGCCTGATCTTTCCTGGCTGTCGCGGCTTTTCCGCTATTACCATGGGGACACCCATGCCGTGGATCCAGAGACATTCTCGATGACCCCTTGATCTTTGCAGCTCCAGTTCCACTAGCGGTCTGAGATGGAAAGGGATCGGCCGGTGGCTTACAGATGGGTCGATATGGAGTTTGATTGGGGGCTTCTTGATACATCCTAGGCCCTTGAACAAGTCTGCGAATTGATTCAGCAGTTCTTTGGTTTGGTTCGCCTGGAGACTCCTCGCGAACATTACCAGGCCCAAATCTTCGGCGGTGTGCTGTTAAGTAATGTGTCGGCCTCTTGGTTGATGACGTGAATGTCGGTGGTGATTTTGTTGTCTTCTGACCATATTGGCATGGCCATCTTGCCACAGAGCGGCAGGGGCGAGTCGCTCTGCCCGCCGACGTAAGCGCATGGGTACGACATATCTGGCCTCTGCCGGGTTGAGTAGCTGGAACGCTAACTCATTACAAGAGGAACAGGCGATTCTCCCCTGGAAGTACTTTCAACACCTTTTACTTCCGGAAAGTTTACAGAGTGCACATTCCACTTCTGCAGGACTCCAAGGCTCCTCTCACTCTCACCGTCTTTGACCTCGCCCACTCTCAACCACAGACGACAAACGGAGGAGCCACTTATACACCTAGTGGATGTGCTTCCAGGTCTCCCCGGGGATGAGGTGATATGCCAGCGCTACAATAAAACAGCCTCCTGGCACATAAAGCAACAGCACTGGACAAGTTCATTAAATAACTGTATTCCCTGTCACCGGGGAAAAGTCATTGAAATCACAAATCTGCTGCTGCAAAATGCTCTGAATAATCCTGGATTAGCCACACTTTGTACATCATCAAACACCTGCTGCATCATTTGAAGAGTTAACCAAAAATGTTTTTTTGCTCAAGAGATCAAAAACTAATTAAGACAAGCATTTGCAATGCAATAGGTCTCGCATTATTAAAGTTTGAGCTATTGGCATAGCTAATAATAATGCAACACCAATAGCTCAAACATTCAGTAATGCGAGACCTATTGCATTGCAAATGCTTGTTCAATGAGAGGCAGCTCTCCAGTGCTCCCTGATCTTCATCAATGGAAGTGTAAAGACTGCCAGATATACCGCTTCCAATACACCTCTGTCTTAATCTTCCACAATTCCTATGATTCCAGTACTAAGCTGCATATAATTATTAAGTTCTGCCAATGCAGCTTAGATCAGATGTGCATCACATCATAAAAGGCCACCACTGGGACTCAGTCAATGCACCTCAGTCCTGAACTTTAGTGCCTCATACCTTTTGTGACTGAGGACCAAAGGTCCTCCACAGCTCTGTCCATGCACCTAAATCTTCATCTCTAGCACCCCTCTTCTAATAGTCAGATCACAAATAGCTTTCTCTGCTTACACAGTTCAGTCTAGACCTACAGCGATTGCTGCTTGTTCAGTACTTTAATGCATAAACCGCTCTGCACCACTCTCCTACCTCGCGCAATTATGACTTGATATTACTCAGACCCACACTGCTGTGATCACAGCTCAGTGGCGCTGCCTTATAGAAATATGAAATAAAGGGAACCATTGGAGAATCTTCACTCTATAATGTTGAACAACAAAATAAAATCACGAGGAAAAACTGTTTTATGAGGCCTATCAACCACTTCTGGGTGCTTCTGCCCCTGTGTGAACAGCAGTGTTAGGTATTTGACCAGATTGACTGGATGTTAGTGACGCACAAGTTATCATATGTGCGCCTACTTTCAAGACATTGGGTTGGAAACTATAAACACTGCTTTAATGGGACGTGGGTTCCAGGGTGTCCCAAGTTTCCAAGTGTGTTAAACACTTGCATTTTGTGACAGGATTAGGTTCACGGTGGAGAGGCATTGATACAAGCAAAATTCTGCTTACATAATGGTCTTCAGAACATTCCAAAGATGTGGGCCTTGTGCCAGGATTTATTTGTCGCTGTGGGCACAGGTAGCATGCCTTACCTGCAGGGAAGGGTGCCTACTCTCATTTAACAAATGGGGGTCCGAGCGAGGCCACTGCGCACGAGGTTATCAACAAAAATAAATTCCGTTGTATTAGAAGTATTTACTTTGGTTTCGACGACGCCACGGAGCCTATCAGATGTATTGTGTGGTTCATACATATTTGCGTAACTTTTAAACTTCTGAGACTTAAAACGGACTCCTGAGAGCTTAAAAATCGCCTGCTTGATGACAATGTTACCACTATTGAAAACGAACGCAAAGCTTAAAAAAATCACACATACAAAGAAAGAAAACGCCCAATTTAGCTTGAATTTCACAAAGGAAGGTCGAGGGTCTATTGCGTCTGTGAAATAACCATATGGGAGTGAGATGCATGTTAGCCATACTGCAATAAAGCACGCATAGGTACATTGATGCAGCATAAGAGAATCGATTCCTCTTAAAAGAAACAAAGTCATTGTTGATAAGGTACCCAAGTTAATACAGTGTCTGTCGAAATGTAGGGAAGGTTCCCAAAGAAATCAGCAAACACATTAAAACATTAACTTGGTTGTGGATTAAGTTTCTTTTCTCGAATCGTTGGTGCACATGCATAGAGTCAGCTCAAATACAACACACATGATTAAAACGTTTTATTAATGAGCTGGAGCATAAATGCAGTTTTATTTGAAATGGAACGGAAACTGTTACCTCTGACACGACAAAAATCACATCGCATTGAAATTAAATATTGGCAGTTGCTCCTGGTTCGATAAGCATATCTGAAATACAGCCATGTTTTAGTTTTTTTCAAAGTGTGAATTAAAATGCACCCACTGTTCGTTTGACAGAGCCCTAGAGTGTTACCGTGTGCTGCTCATGAAGTTATCCGCTCCTGTGATTTGGGCACCAAGAATACAAGTGCGGCCACAAAATTGAAAGCCAGGTTCTGAAACTGGGATGGTGCAATGAGCTAAAAAACGGTGTTGGATCTAGCCCTGATCTCTTGACTGGGTGAGAGTACTCTGCTTAATTCAGAGACTCTGTCCATCACCACCCCTTGTTGTAAATTATTTTGTCCACCCTAAGCGTGGAAGGGTATACTCAGATGTGAGTCCCTTGCTCATTGCACCATCAGGATTCAAGCAAGCCGGGCCGAAGACGCCTGAAATGGCAGAAACCGGTCCCCGGAAGCTTGTTTCCTTCCCAGTGTAAGAATTGGCTTTTGTAGTCTGGTCTGCCCTGTTCCCATGATGCACTGGGCCAGGGACAGACTAATTTGCATACAGCCAGGTTCTGAAACTGGGATGGTGCAATGAGCTAAAAAACGGTGTTGGATCTAGCCCTGATCTCTTGACTGGGTGAGAGTACTCTGCTTAATATAGAGACTCTGTCCATCACCACCCCTTGTTGTAAATTATTTTGTCCACCCTAAGCGTGGAAGGGTATACTCAGATGTGAGTCCCTTGCTCATTGCACCATCAGGATTCAAGCAAGCCGGGCCGAAGACGCCTGAAATGGCAGAAACCGGTCCCCGGAAGCTTGTTTCCTTCCCAGTGTAAGAATTGGCTTTGTAGTCTGGTCTGCCCTGTTCCCATGATGCACTGGGCCAGGGACAGACTAATTTGCATACAGCCAGGTTCTGAAACTGGGATGGTGCAATGAGCTAAAAAACGGTGTTGGATCTAGCCCTGATCTCTTGACTGGGTGAGAGTACTCTGCTTAATTCAGAGACTCTGTCCATCACCACCCCTTGTTGTAAATTATTTTGTCCACCCTAAGCGTGGAAGGGTATACTCAGATGTGAGTCCCTTGCTCATTGCACCATCAGGATTCAAGCAAGCCGGGCCGAAGACGCCTGAAATGGCAGAAACCGGTCCCCGGAAGCTTGTTTCCTTCCCAGTGTAAGAATTGGCTTTTGTAGTCTGGTCTGCCCTGTTCCCATGATGCACTGGGCCAGGGACAGACTAATTTGCATACAGCCAGGTTCTGAAACTGGGATGGTGCAATGAGCTAAAAAACAGTGTTGGATCTAGCCCTGATCTCTTGACTGGGTGAGAGTACTCTGCTTAATTCAGAGACTCTGTCCATCACCACCCCTTGTTGTAAATTATTTTGTCCACCCTAAGCGTGGAAGGGTATACTCAGATGTGAGTCCCTTGCTCATTGCACCATCAGGATTCAAGCAAGCCGGGCCGAAGACGCCTGAAATGGCAGAAACCGGTCCCCGGAAGCTTGTTTCCTTCCCAGTGTAAGAATTGGCTTTTGTAGTCTGGTCTGCCCTGTTCCCATGATGCACTGGGCCAGGGACAGACTAATTTGCATACAGCCAGGTTCTGAAACTGGGATGGTGCAATGAGCTAAAAAACGGTGTTGGATCTAGCCCTGATCTCTTGACTGGGTGAGAGTACTCTGCTTAATTCAGAGACTCTGTCCATCATCACCCCTTGTTGTAAATTATTTTGTCCACCCTAAGCGTGGAAGGGTATACTCAGATGTGAGTCCCTTGCTCATTGCACCATCAGGATTCAAGCAAGCCGGGCCGAAGACGCCTGAAATGGCAGAAACCGGTCCCCGGAAGCTTGTTTCCTTCCCAGTGTAAGAATTGGCTTTTGTAGTCTGGTCTGCCCTGTTCCCATGATGCACTGGGCCAGGGACAGACTAATTTGCATACAGCCAGGTTCTGAAACTGGGATGGTGCAATGAGCTAAAAAACGGTGTTGGATCTAGCCCTGATCTCTTGACTGGGTGAGAGTACTCTGCTTAATTCAGAGACTCTGTCCATCACCACCCCTTGTTGTAAACAAAATTGAAAGCAGCACGACTCGCGACCAAACACAAATGGTTAAAAACTAGTCACACACTTCCCTTGTCCAAGCACATATGCAATTCACAGAGTATCTGCAGTTTTGTAAACTATAGGGAAAACTGGTGATTTTAAATAAATAAAGTTGCTTCGCCGTGCTGTCTTGGGAGGTGGGAGGGTTCTGAAAGCGCAGGTGATGTTAAATTAATAAAGGTGCTTTGACGTGCTGTGTTGGGAGACGGAAAGGGTCTGAAAGTGCTGGTTATGGTACATCAATAAAGGCGCTTTGCCATGCTGTCGGGAGGCAGGAATGGTCTGAAAGCACTATGTCATTAAATAAATAAAAGCGCATCGCCGTACTGTGTTGGGAGGCGGGAGGGGTCTGAAAACGCTGGTGATATTAATTAACTAAAGGGGCTTTAATGTGCTATGTTGGGAGGTGGGAGGGTTCTGAAATCACCAGTGATGTTAAATAAATAAAGGTGCTTTGACCTGCTATGTTTGGAGGCGGGAGGGGTCTGAAAGCGCTGGTGATATTAATTAAATAAAGGCGCTTCGCCATGCTGGGTTGGGAGGTGGGAGGGGTCTAAAAGCGCTATAATAGTTTCTTTAAGAGATGCGTCAGGTGAGAAGGGCATGAAGGGTACAGTGAGGACGGGAACGGAGTAAGAAGAGGGTGAGAAGCATTGGGCACCGAATCACTCACCACGTCGGCGGCGCCACCCTCCCCGTTATGGGTCTTGGACTCTTGGTCTCCGGGATGGGTACCCTTAACTCCAGGATGGCGACAGCACTCACAGCATAACCCCGATACACACATGCCGATGGGCACGACTTTCTGTATAAAAGCAAAATGAGCATGGGTGCCATTGTTAAAAGTGCGCACCCGTGTTTGAAAACTGAAAGCCTGCATTTGAAAAGCAGGAGGCAGCTGCAGCCGGGGGGAGGGAACGAGCTTGGGGGCGCTGAGCTTGTCCCGGGATTTTAAAACAAGCACGGGCGCCATTGTTAAAAGTGCGCGCCCGTGTTTTAGAAGTAAAAGCCTGCGTTTGAAAAGCAGGAGGCAGATGAAACGAGTCCGTTAATGTAACGCCTGGCAATTTTTAGCACAGTTATTGTGCTTTAAACGGGACAGCACTAGCACTTCAAAAGCAGTGCTGGATTAAGACACATTTGAAATGTGCGATGCGAGCGACGCTTGGAGAACTGGGTTTCGTGCGGGAAAGTGCCCAAAACACTACGCAGGCGCAGAGTGTTCTTGGCCGCGTCTCCGGCTCCGACAAGTGACGTCAGGCGGGCGCACGCACTTCTGCGCAGGCGCAGAGTGTTCTTGGCCGCGTCTCCGGCTCCGCCTGCTAATGGCGTACAAGAGGTAATGGACGGCACTTGAGTCCCTGGCCGTTCCTTGCCGCGTCGCCCCCGCCCGCCGTAGCAGCACTGGAGCCCCTGGCCGCATCGCACCCGTCCATCCACTGGGAGCCAGGCAGAAGGAGCCCGCAAGAAAAGAGCCTGGTGAGGTAAGGGGGGGGGCGTGTGTTTATGCAGTGTGTGTGCGCGTGGGTCTGCGTGTGTGTATGCAGTGTGTGTGTGCCTGTGTATGCCTGTGTATTATGCCTGTGTATGTGCGCATGCGTGAGTGTAGAGTGTTTGCGCAAGGGAATGTGGACAGGAGAGGGGGGGCACGGCGCCGTGCGCGCTCACGAGGTGAAAACTGAGCTACTCTGCGCTCGTGCACCCTTCCTGTCCACATTCCCAAAAACGGATCACAATAGTTGTCGAAGCAGACTCTGCTATCAATGCTTACGCATTGAAGCAGAGGTCGTGCTTCGACCTAAAAAAATTGGCACACGTACTTCTAAAGAGTGGAAGACAACCTACAACGATTGCTGTGAGTTTAACTGGTACTAATGAGACATAAGCTTCGCCCAGACAGTATTAATGTATGTAGATACGGCAATAATTTTGTAAACTCTGCCGCATAAGTTGATCATCCATTGCCACATAGTTCCAGTGGCCCTGCATGTAACGCAAAGATCTGCAGTACCTGGCAAAGTGCCTTAAACCACCTCATACATTAGTCACACAACACCTGGTAAGATTGTTAAGACATCGTATTGCCTATAACTCACGCTGCCACAGCACCTGGTAAGTGTGTTAAACTACAGCATACTGCACAATGCACACGACCACAGCACCCGGTGTATTAAACTACAGCATACTGTATAATGCACACGGCCACAGCAACTTGTAAGTGTGTTAACCTACAGCATACTGCACAACGCAAATAGCCATAGCACCCGGTATGTGTATTAAACTATAGCATTCTGCATAATGCACACGACCACAGCACCCGGTGTATTAAACTACAGCATAAGCATACTGCATAATGCACACGCCCACAGCACCTTGTAAGCGTGTTAAACTACAGAATTCTGCACACAGCCTTAGCACCTGGAATGTGAGTTAAACTATAGCATACTGCACACCCCACAAGGCCACAGCACCTGGAATGTGTGTTACACTATAGCATACTGCACACCGCACATGGCCACAGCACCTTGTATGTGTGTTAAACGACAGCATACTGCACACCACACAAGGCCACAGCACCTGGTGTATTAAACTACAGCATCCTGCATAATGCACACGGCCACAGCACATTGTAAGTGTGTTATACTGCAGAACGCAGACGGCCATAGAATGAGTTAAGCCCAGTCTGATTTTAGATAAATTCCTCTTCTTGGAATTCTATGATAAGAAGTCCTCTCTTCTGCGGCTTTTCTTGACGTCATTTTCAGGAGGGATGTGTTATTCACACCTTTAAAGCCAGTTTTCATGTCTGTTGCTTTTAGTTTAGAAATGTACCAAGCAGCTCCTTTCTCAGCAAAACCATCAAAACAAAAGGATGCGTTTAAATATAGCACCCGCTTCCCCAATGCAAATGTTCTGCCAAACTTTCAAAATAACATGGAAGGAAAGTCAGCAGATGTACAGCGGCGGTATCTGCCTCGCATTTCAATTGCACCAAACACTTGACGTAGCAAAGCGTGCACCAGTCTGACAGCTTATTTTTAGAGTTTGCATAATTTGTATCAAAATCAATTGGGATCGGGGTTTGAAAAATACGAAACCTGGTTTTTATTCCAATTATTTTTTTTATATCTGTAAAATGGGTATTGCAGGCTGTTCAAAGAATGTTTCTTCACACCCTGCATGCGGTAGGCATGGATTCGCCGAAATGTCAGGGGTGTTGAATGACCACTTTGCTTTTGTGAATGAGTTACAACCACTTTTGAGGAGTTATTAACCTAAGAATGGTTTGCGACCCAAATTATGGTAGCAAATAATTGTTACGTAGTATTTTGAAATGCAATTTAATAAGGATGCTGTACCCACCCCAACCAAGTTTTGATTCGGTATGCATTTCTAAACCCGTTGTGTGATTTGGCAAGGGAGTGTTTGGCAATCTATTTTTTCTGTGATGGTTAACAAAGATAAGGTCCTTGTGTTCACTAACCAAACCAAAAACCTTCTGTTAGCCCTTTATACACTATCCCAAAATGTATACACCTACTCTCACTGCATGTCCGGCATCCAGCAGTCTTTATAATCTTACCAAAATGTAAACATTTTTTTAAATAATTCAATGAGAAATCTTATTTTTCCATCCACTGAACCACTCTTATGTTGCTGTCATTGCTCGGGGCCAGGCCCCCCGCCGCCCCCCAAAAACAAATATTAATCAATTAGAATTTACACCACATAGTAAAAACGGAGTTTTCACAAATTCTGCTGTGTTCACACATTAAGGAGAAAATAGATGATCATGGACGTCATTTGAGAGTGGTCAGGGATCACAGCTGAGACCACTGGCTTCCTTGTAATCTCTGGCACTTTCTTTGCAACGCCTGGCCTCAGAGGTGGCAAAATCAGTGCCAAGAACACAGGCGCAGCTCCTCCATCCTTGATCTTTGGCTGATTTTTGATTACGCTAACTAAATAATTATTTGTTAATTCGTCTAAGTGCAATGAAAAATGGAGTATCAGGGGCTGGAACGGTACCTTCGGAAGCAGATAAGAAAATAAATACTATTTTTAAAGGTATGCTGTGTGCATGCTTGCAGATGAGAGTGTTTGTGGGAGAGAAAGAATGCTTATGTGTATGTTTGTAAGCATGTGTAGGAGTGAAAGTGACAGTTAATGACAGGTTGTGAGAGAATAAATTTGATTGAATGTCAATAAGTGAGTTAGAGTGAGTGGGTGAAAGAGAGGGAGAGTAAGAGTGAGTGGAAGTCGGTGTGAACGCATAGGAATGAATCAGAGTAAGACTGAGCGAGATTGAGTGAGAATTAGTGAAAACGAGTGTGTGAGAGCAAGATTAAGTGCAAGTGAGTGAGAATGACTGGGAATGTGGTGGTTATGCTTGCAAGTTTTTGGCACTAGCATATCAAAGGTAAATCTTGGCGTGTAGAGGGACCCATGACAAAATACTGGTGCTTGATTGATTTGATTTGAGATTTATATAGCGCCTTGATCACCCCCTAAGGGGTATCTCCGTGCTCGCAAACTGCTTAGTCTGTCAGCAACAGGGGTATGGGTTAAAACAATGTAGTCTTCATAAGCCCACGGAACTGCAACTGATCAGAGCATTCCCGCAAATGTATAGGAAGTTGGTGCTGGCATACTGGAGCCAATTCTTAACAGGACAGGGACCTGTGACAAAATACTGCCACTGGCATGTCAGAGATGATAAACAACACAAAACAAAACCCTTGTGCCTACAGAGTACGGACGAGTGTTAGCGGGGTGTCACTTTTAAAGGACGGTTTCCCTCACCCACCCGAAGGTGGCATGCTTGGTCATAGGGTAACCTCCTCGCATTGTGGAAGAGGTGTGGCGCAGCGGCTAGGGCGACTGACGCTGGACGCTGGGGAACACGGTTTGATCACCGGCTCCGGTGGCAGGGGTCTGCCCAGCAACATGTGACTCTGGGTAATAGCTCGCTTAATCGTCCCGGTGGCCCCCAGCGCCTTGACACCTTTGGGTAATTGTTCACGCTTTACAAATACTGGACATTTACATTTACATGAACCTAGTCATAATGCGGGCCGCAACCCCCTCTCTGAGAGGGAGGAGCTCAGGGATGTTTTTTGATAAAGAGAGGTATACAAAATACCTTAGCCAGGCTGGGTCTGATAAGGGATGAGGGGCAAAGTGAATGTGGAGTAAAACTAGTTACAGGGTGCACAATAGACTTTATTGGGGTGCCCCTGGTCCAGGGTTCAAAACAGAGCTATGCCACTCCTCTTATAGCTTAGTTTTAACCCTATAAAGTCTATTGTGCACCTTGGAACTAGTTTTACTCCACATTCACTTTGCTCCGAGGAGGACATAGGAGCACCGGAAGGATTCGCTGATACACATATATGGTAAATGGATGTGGCATGCACTGTGCGGGAGTTAAGAAACAGTGTTTGGAGGAATACTTGGCAGAGAGAACATTTAGGAGGAACCAGATGAAGAGGGAGATACAAGAAGTGAGCTCATGATGGGGAAATTACAGGACAAGTAAATTACCAGTGACAGGGATTTTGTGACAGTATCAGTGGGGGTAAGATATGCTGAAGCGCCCTGTTGGAGTCCCTTGGGAAGTTGTCGAGGATAAGCATGTAGGGAAGATACCAGTACAAGGCGCACAAGGACGTGGCACAGAGGTAAGAGCATTGAGTGATTTAGTGTGCTGTGAGCACTTCAGTGGAGAACAGTTTACCTCACATTTGGGCACAAGTCACTGAAGATTGGAGGGAACGTGTTCCAGAGCTAAAACTTAGCACATAAGAAGAGAAGTCTCACCTTTCATAAATGGCTGTCTGGAAAGGTTGCATTAGAGATGAGCCTATGTACGTATCCCTTTTCCCCCACCCTTTAAGTTGCTCTTTTTCTAAAAAAAAACGTTATGGTATTTCAAGCAGCTGAGGATTGCATAATGATTGTTCCGTTTTGTGGAATAATACATCTGGAATCTTGCAGGGTCAATACATGTGGATTGCTACTTCCAAAATTCCAGAAATTACAGACTTCAAAATAGAAGCTACAGCAGGAAGCGAGTGAAACCCAAACTTAGCACTAAATCAAGACTGCCTGAGCTCATAAACATACTTATGCAACAGCCTCGTGGTCCATGACCTTTAAATAATTCTTGGAGGACTACAGCAGGTTATGGGCTTTAAGCATTAATTCATCCTCAGTGTGAACCACAAGTCCCTGCAAATGAAACGCCGAGTCGTCTGTTTACGCTGCCGGCTGCCAGCATTTGGAAGGCCTCAATTTATTGGACAGGACTTTGCAGCAACGCTTGATCTGGCTAGCTTTGGACACTCCAGGGAACAATTAGCATTTTCAGAGTCAAGCCAGGGCGGAAGACGACATCTTTAAATGGCACCGTCATCCGCCTGTGGTCATTGTTATGAGAACTACGTTCCAAATATCAGAAGCGTGGCTTTCATTCACAGAAAGTCCCTGCAGTTTTCAACCTAACAAGTATTTGTAGCGCTCGGCTCACTCCAAGGAGTCTCGACGCTAATAACAAGAATTTATTTTTACTCAGTTCATTGGCACTCATTTCATTGACCTCAGGAGGATGAAAGGCTGAGTGGATGTGTTGGGAGTCAACGTCTTACCATGGGGTCGGACGCAGATCCACAGAGGGTGCTCTCGTGCAGTGGATCACCAAACCCTTTGATTAGCGCCGCGCATACAACACCTGATGGGTAAGGCTGGTGGAGTGCCGCGCAGAAAGCGTCCGCACAGTCCACCCCTAAGGCTTACTTTCTATCCAACAGAGAATATTCTGCAGACTTGAGATAAAATGCTTATGTGGATTAGGAAAATCAATTTCACGCGGATTACAATAAGCGTGCATGTGATCCTGTTACCATTTCGAGATGTAATGCCGCGTCATCTTGAGCAGATAAAGTCTCTTTCTTGAAGGAGATCCAGTGAATCTGTGACAGGAGAGCCGTGGAATAGCGTTTCTGCATCCAGAAAAGGAAATATGGATATATATCCTTGCAACTTCATCATTGTATCATTTATCTGCATCATCTGGAAAGGT
The DNA here is from genome assembly GCF_964261635.1 of Lissotriton helveticus. Classification (NCBI taxonomy): domain Eukaryota; kingdom Metazoa; phylum Chordata; class Amphibia; order Caudata; family Salamandridae; genus Lissotriton; species Lissotriton helveticus. The sequence continues at coordinate 314,448,966 of NC_136059.1, forward strand.
ATTAGCACGCACGCGCGCTATGCTGCAGTAATTTGCGTGTAAGCGCAGCTTCGTTTTTAAAATTACCGCATTTAGTATTTTATTTCCTAAATTGCTTTTTTCCCTGCTTTTAACTCCTCTACGCTGTGCCCACACACTTGCATGTTAATTGTGCCCCCCACCGCGTTTTGAGCGGACCTGTTACCTTACATCTCTTGTGTCTGGCGCCCGGTCGCCATCTTGGGGGAGGCAAGGGTCGAGTGTGCCATTGGTTCAGCGCTCCAGCGCTGTTAATGACCACAGGTGAGCCCTACTTAAGGCGAGCATTTCTTTAGCTCTGCCTCTGGAAAGGTATTAGCACGCACGCGCGCTATGCTGCAGTAATTTGCGTGTAAGCGCAGCTTCGTTTTTAAAATTACCGCATTTAGTATTTTATTTCCTAAATTGCTTTTTTCCCTGCTTTTAACTCCTCTACGCTGTGCCCACACACTTGCATGTTAATTGTGCCCCCCACCGCGTTTTGAGCGGACCTGTTACCTTACATCTCTTGTGTCTGGCGCCCGGTCGCCATCTTGGGGGAGGCAAGGGTCGAGTGTGCCATTGGTTCAGCGCTCCAGCGCTGTTAATGACCACAGGTGAGCCCTACTTAAGGCGAGCATTTCTTTAGCTCTGCCTCTGGAAAGGTATTAGCACGCACGCGCGCTATGCTGCAGTAATTTGCGTGTAAGCGCAGCTTCGTTTTTAAAATTACCGCATTTAGTATTTTATTTCCTAAATTGCTTTTTTCCCTGCTTTTAACTCCTCTACGCTGTGCCCACACACTTGCATGTTAATTGTGCCCCCCACCGCGTTTTGAGCGGACCTGTTACCTTACATCTCTTGTGTCTGGCGCCCGGTCGCCATCTTGGGGGAGGCAAGGGTCGAGTGTGCCATTGGTTCAGCGCTCCAGCGCTGTTAATGACCACAGGTGAGCCCTACTTAAGGCGAGCATTTCTTTAGCTCTGCCTCTGGAAAGGTATTAGCACGCACGCGCGCTATGCTGCAGTAATTTGCGTGTAAGCGCAGCTTCGTTTTTAAAATTACCGCATTTAGTATTTTATTTCCTAAATTGCTTTTTTCCCTGCTTTTAACTCCTCTACGCTGTGCCCACACACTTGCATGTTAATTGTGCCCCCCACCGCGTTTTGAGCGGACCTGTTACCTTACATCTCTTGTGTCTGGCGCCCGGTCGCCATCTTGGGGGAGGCAAGGGTCGAGTGTGCCATTGGTTCAGCGCTCCAGCGCTGTTAATGACCACAGGTGAGCCCTACTTAAAGCTCGCTCGTGTCGCGCAGCGGTGACGCGTAGAGGTGGCGCCTGACTCGCGCCTGAGTCAAGCCAGAGTCCTGCCCGTCTGCGCCCGTCTGCGACAGGACGTGCTGGACGTGGCTGGCTCTGGCTCTCGTCTATTCAATTATTACTCCGCCGGGGTCCATCATGCGGGCGTACACACGGGACTGCCTGTTGGCCATTGGGCAGGTAAGTTGCTGTTGTACCCTTCCACCGGTACACCCATTGCGTGGCCCATACCATTGCCCTTGTAATGGGTGGGCTCTTGACTCTCCGCGTTCTCTCCCAGGGATTCTGCCTTCGGAGACCTGCCGTACTGCCGATATCCCTACTGCCCTGAAGATTTTGAACTTGAATGTGAGGTCGGTGTTGAAACACTACCAGAACATCTATGACCTCATTGAGGAGGAAGTTCCAGATATATTTGCCATGACTGAAACATGGCTACAGGATGCTGACACCGCTATCATTAATCTAGCTTGCCCACCCGGCTATTCGATGTACACCTTGAATAGGCGGGGTAGGGGTGGCGGTGTAGCCTTAGTGGTAAAATCTATCTATCCCTGTGTCTGGACTGCCCTAAGCATCTCTGGGTGTGAAAGTGCCCTGTTCAAGGTCTCCGTCAGCCCTGAGTTTACCCTGTCCGGTATGGTCGTTTATCGGCCACCCGGCAGTGATGTGGTGTTTAGGAATGCTTTCCCTGATATAGTTGGCCCTCTGGCTGCAGACTGTGCCAACTTTTCTATCATGGGAGATTTAAATCTGCATTTCGACACCCTCTCTGGCTTGACGGTACGTTCCATCTCCTCTGACTTGGAGGCCTTTCAACTCCCTCAGATGGTTTCCCAGCCTACCCATTCAGGGGGGCATATCTTGGATCCCTTGTTCACTAATCTGCCGGGGATTCAAATTACTTCTGTTTCACCGGTGGAGTGGACAGACCACTTCTTGGTATCCATCCTATGCCCTGTCTTTGCCACCCCTTCCATCTCTTCGGCTAGACGGGTTCAGAAGAGGGCTTGGAAAAAGCTTCGGTTAGAAGACCTTCATCGTCTTCTATTAGAGGAGCCGCTCGGCCCTTTGACGGATGTAGAAAAGGGGTATGACCTCTTCTGTTCTTGGATCACCAGGGCCTTGGACTCTCTGATACCTATTGTATCAACTAAAATCAATTCTCGAGAGTCGAGCCCCTGGTACGATGGCGCCCTTCGGGCTTTAAAGGGTGCCTGTAGACGGGCTGAGAGGGCTTGGAGGAAGACCTATGGGGCTGACCTAAAAGCCGCATACTCCAGGTCCGTTAAGCTATACCATCGAGCTATTTGCCGAGCCCGTGCGGCCTTCTATGCCGCTGAATTCCGGAACAGTTCTAATCCGTCGAAAGCCATCTTTAAGGCCGTTAAAGATCTTACGACGAAGCGGATCACCTCTACGACCGAAAGCTCTCTTTCCCACTGTGAATCCCTCGCATCCTACTTTTTAGGGAAGGTGCAAGCCATTTATCGGACATTTTCTGGTACAGGGCACAGTGAGGAAAGTATCAATGGGGCTCACCATCAGACTACTCTGCTTGTTTTCCCCCCCCTCACCTCGGACGGCTTTGACAAACTTGCATTGCAAGTTAAATCCGGATCCCCATCCGATCCGGTAAGGCCTGCTCTTTTTCGGGATCAGGCTTTTATGGGGCGTTCAGTTATATGCTCCCTTGTCAATCTGTCCTTGGAAACGGGAGTAGTTCCAGCTAAGTGGAAACAAGCTGTGGTGTCCCCAATTATTAAAAAGCCCACTCTGGACCCATCTAAGCCTGAAAGTTACCGCCCCATTTCGCTGCTACCCTGGCCAGCCAAGATTACTGAGGCCCACGTCAATCTGGCCCTGTCTGAGCATTTGGCACGAACCAATGCCCTCGATCCCACACAAAACGGATTCCGTGCTGGGCACAGTACGGAAACCGCGTTACTTGTGATGGTGGAACATCTCCGGGCAAGGTTGGATGCTGGTCAAACGGCGGCGCTTATTTTGTTAGACCTTAGCGCCGCCTTTGACACGGTGGACCACAGCATCCTCCTGCACCGGCTCGAGGAGACTGGTATTGGCGGTCAGGTGTTGCAATGGTTCCGCTCCTTTTTAGACGACCGCTCCTTCTGTGTTGCCATTCCTCCCTTCAAGTCCAACTACCAACCGCTGGCCATGGGGGTTCCGCAAGGGTCCTCGCTGAGTCCCACGTTGTTCAATCTCTACGTGAGACCGCTGGCTGATGTCGCTAGGCAGTGGGGCCTAACCTTGGTCTCATATGCCGACGACACACAGCTGGCGGTTACTCTCAGCGGGGACGCGGAAATTGCGGCCCCCAGGTTTCAGTCTGGACTGAAGGCGGTGGCTAGTTGGCTGACAGGCAATTGCCTTCAGCTTAATGCCACAAAGACGGAGGTGATGGTCGTCGGTAAGGGAGTGGAGCTGTGGGGCGACCAATGGTGGCCTTCAGAGCTGGGACCTACTCCGACCCCGGTGTCGGAGGTGAAAAATCTCGGGGTATGGTTGGATGCCGGCCTCTCCTTTGTAGGGCACACACAAAAGACTGCGGCCTGTTGTTTTGGACTTCTAAGGGGCTTGAGACCAGTACTCAAGTTCTTTGATGCCCCAACCAGGCAACTGGTGATCCAGGCTACTGTCATCTCTCGCCTGGATTATGCCAGTTCTCTCCTGGCTGGGGCTAACCAGGCCGAACTAACCCGTTTGCAACGGGTTCAGAATGCCGCGGCGAGAGCGATTGTTGGCCTGCCCAGATTTAGTTCTGTGGCAGGTGTCCTTCGCTCTTTACATTGGCTTCCGGTTAGGAAGCGCATTCTCTTTAAGATCTTGTGTCTTGCTTTTAAGATTCTGAGAGGTATCGGCCCGGAAATTTTGTCGAGCTGCCTTTCCTTTTATGTCCCCACCCGCAGTCTCCGTTCCCAGGGTTTGGCCCTTGCAGTGGTCCCCAGATTCAGGCTCAGCCGTATGGGAGGCCGTTCTTTCAGGGTCGTGGCTGCATCAGCATGGAACTCCCTCCCTGTTGAAATTCGTTTGATGGAGGACCTTTTGACTTTTCGGAGGGCGATAAAAACTTTCCTGTTTTAGTGGCTCTGTCTTTATTCTCTGTTGTGTTGTGTTTTGCCTTGTCCTTGCGCCGGGACGCTCCTTGGCTGGAGTATCTGTGCGCACAATAAATCACCTTAACATAACATAACATAACAGTGGCCATTTTACTGGATGCGGAAGTGACCGTAGACTGCTTTAGCGGGCTCCAAGGTATATCCCTTCAAACACAAGAGGCAAAACGCTGCGCTACCGACAAACACAGGTGCGCCATTTTTGCTCCAGGATACTGACTAATGGCTTTCCTGACCCCTCTTTTTCCAGGCCTTATATGGACCGTAACATGTACAGGGGTTCATCCATGTTGGTAGATTCTTGACAAAAAAAAATTATTATTATTCTATTGGTCTGGCTGCTTGCAAAACAAGCATCTGCAATACAATAGGTCTTGCATTAGTGAAATGTAGAGCAGTAACGGACCCCTTCCCCCAAGCGCCTTGAGACCCTTCCGGGTGAGTAGTGCGCTATACAAGTGTTATGATTGATTGATTGATTGAGCTATTGGTTTCCCAAATAGAAAACTAATGCGGCATCCGCCTGCCTTTGTTTGTCTATTTATTGACTTTGTAGCACAATAGACACGTCGCCGTTCTTACAGTTCATCCCCCCACTCCCAGATTATTGAACCCTTGAACCTCAATAGGACACGTCATCGTCATTACATCTCTATCCCCCACTCCTAGATTAATGAACCCTTGCCCTCCTCACGAATAATTGCATCTCCCCTCAACACGGCGCACACAGTTAATTAATTCCTAAGCGTTTGAGTCACTTATACCTCCTTGACTCCTGCGCTCTCACCCTATGCTTGAGACCCCTGGCCTTCAATCATCTTCACCCGTAATATGTCACATCCGACCTCACTCACTTGCACCTCGACGGACATAAGATTTTCACAGAGAGCCACATGGTCCCTCCTCAGAAGCTGCATGCAGGAATGTCACCCTTATTTTTTTACCCTTTTTTCCACACCTTCTAAAATTCTGCAATTCTTGTATTTTTCTCCTCCTTCCTTCCCCAGGCAATTGAGGCTTTTTAAGTATTAGGCATAATATCCATGTCCTGATGATGATCCGTGGAATTTTTAAGTCGGATCGAAACGCCGTCGACACTTTGAAACACCTTATACAGTTCAACCTTATGTGTACTTAATTATAAAGGTGTATAAATGAGATTTGTTGCCTTGTGACATTGCTTATTTTCCAAGTACAACAAACCGTGAAGCTTTGCCTAAAGCCCTCTGTATGTCGTTTTCCCCTGCTTGTAATTGTTTTCCATGTGTTAAGTAGGGCACAGGCTTGTGTCCCACTTTTTGTATTGTTCTGTGAAAAATTCTTTCTATTGCCAAAAGTAAATATTAGACCTCTGTCCGGCTGGACATGTCAATCCAATATAGTTACGATTGAGTCTATATTCATTGCTCTAAATACTCTCCCTTCTCCGGGGGCCACCATATCATAAACACAGCATGTCTTGAAGAGACAGCACGAGCACTGCCTAAACAAGGCCTAAAATGATGTTCTCTACAATGTGCTAATTAAGGCATGACATAACACTACTTATTGTGAGGTTTTAAGGAGTGTAAATGGAGCTTAAGTGAGATGAAGATCTGGTGTGAGACAAATATTACTTTAAAAAAACTTGCTGAAATGCAGGCATCAATATACAAAACGTTTATTATTAAATTTCATAAAAATATATCATCATTAAATTGTTTTCATTTTAATAGTCAGCGGAATGGCTCAATGAGTTTAACGCTCACTGCTGATACCTAACAGTGCAAATCACAAACTTGACCTCCCATCTTTTCCAGGTAGGTACATTGGGAATATATACATTGGGTAAAAATAACTAGCTTAAAAACTGCAGTAGTGTGGCATGAAGTAATACGTAAAAAGTAAGTAATCAGTCTTTTTTAATAAATGGCAGTTTAACAAGAATCCTGACAAGTTTGTAACTAAATGGAAAAGTGGGGTCAGTCCAAGTAATTCCACAACATAGCTGCTACCATGGAAGAGGTTGACTCCTGGTCTGGGCTGTCTTGATATTACGGATTTCTTGATTGACAATAGATATATTTGGTGGAAAAGTCAATCGATAACCACCCAGCCTGAGAGCTTTGATACAAGTAGGGTGGTCTTGTGACACACGGAGCGTACAGCGCCTGCATGTCTCCACACCTCTTAAATGGCCTATATCATTGCAGAAGACATCCAGGTGAACTCTGATGGCCCACTTGGCAACCATAGGTAGGCCCTTTCTCTTTATCCAGGGTATTGTATGGACTGTTCTTGCAAGTAGTAGGTGGTAAGCGTAACTTGAGAAAGGTGTGCACGAACACCCACAGAAAGTCATATTTCAAAACTGATACAAGAATTATCCTAGGTGATACGACTGTAGCTTCACCACTGTTCTTCAAAGACTTACACTATGTATATGCATTACACATTTAGTTTTAAAAGTGCTTTCCTATTAAAAGTCACATATTTGAGATTTTCTTACGTTTTAAGTTGTAGGACTTTGTCGCATATCACAGGCTGCTAATAAAGTCATGTAGAAAAAATTAAATAGTATTTCTGTCTCTCCTGTCCTCCTGTGTGCACTTTGTAACTGCATAGAGGTTTATATGTCTTATCATAATAACAGTTATGTCATTTAAATCATAGCTGACATGAGCACAATACCTGCCTGTACTAGCTCTCCCAATGCATTCTGGTAGATGCAGTCCTCAATAGGGTTCATGCTCCCAATAAATCACTCCTTTGCCACATAGTGTGTGCCAGACTCCACAATCATGTGTGCCTAGAGATATAAGCACTGGGTGCGCCAACACACAACAAGCACTCTGAGTCAGTAATTTAACGTGACTGCAGTTGTGAACTGCATCTACCACAATGCATCAGGGAAAAGAGTTGCTGCTGTACCACACAGTTTGCTCCCCTACCCTCTTGATTGTTGAAAGTCTCCTGGAACCTTTCAGCTGACGAGCATAGTGGATGCACCAGCGTCCTGGAGTGGTACCTAACCTGCGAGACAGTGAGCGGCATCTCAAGCACCTCAACTAATGCGTTACTCTCTGCTGATGACAGACAATCAGTGACCCAACAAAACATTGCTTAATTTGAGCCTGTGGTTTCCGGTGCTCATCAGCGGCAATTCATTGTGAACACTGGTGCTTGCGACAGTCTGCCAAAAGCTGGCGCTGTCTGGCTAATTTACAGATGATCACAGTAACAGTTAATTATTTATTCAATAGACATTTAAAATGACTATTACCTACCACCCAAGCCATTCTTATAGCTTGGGAGCAGGAAATAGCCAGGATCATCACATTTGTCGTTTGTGTGCTGGTTAATAGTTGTGTTTTTATTGTCATTGGCAGCATGGAATGGGCAATGGGTGGTGCAAGCTACAGTGGCCGCCCAACGAGTGGCCTATTTGTTTACAGATTAAGTACTGACACCAAAACTTTAGAAGAGGGCCCCACACCACGCAGCCACCGATCGGGTTTATGTTCATCACCCCCACAAAACCCACACCAGCAGCAATTCTTTCAGCGATACGAATAATTTACACTTTGTAACCCGGCTCTGCAGTCACGATTATTAATCTGATTTTCAAAATAAGTTAAGAAGGGCTAACTTGTTTATCCTTGGCCTCACAAAAAATTAAATCAATGCAGCCCTTGCGAAAAGATTCTTCAGGGACTACTTTGTGAGGGATAAACAGATGGAAATGAAATCCATTAAAAAAAGAAATTAAGACTAGACTGCCACCATCACTAACTTCATCGCTTGATTAAAAACTCTAAAACTAGTAAAATACAGAATTGCACAGAAGAAGGGAGGAAGCAGAGTTTTTAATCAAGCGATGAAGTTAGTGATGGTGGCAGTCTAGTCTTAATTTCTTTTTTTAGTGGATTTCATTTCCATCTGTTTAGCAATAGTCCACCTGGTGTGATGACTCCCATGAGTCACTGGTAAAGGAATACTGCTTCACTTGTGTGAAGTATTGCCTTTTGTTGCCTACTACATATGGGCGCAGGAGACCTCAGTTTGAATCCTACCTCCCTCCTTCATCAAATTATGAGATCTCAAACAAGTCACTGAAAGTCCCTGTACCTTGTTCCTCTCATCTGCCGGAACCGGGAGCGCCTAAAAGAGATTCCGCTTACATTGGAGGCATAAAACCTAACCACATATCGCAATAAGTGGACAAGCCAAACTCTTGAGGGTGGAGGTTGCTCCTGCTTCTTGACAATTTTGAGAACTAGGATATCAACTATGCTTTTTACAACAGGGGTTAAAAAGAACTTAGCCAGTAATAAGACTGTACAAAGTGTGCCAAAAGGGAACTTGGGAGGATGCCAGAAGCCTTATTTCTTTACATTACCAAGTCTTGTATGTGCCTTTCAGAAAACCAGTTGATGCACAAAAGACTATTATTTCTATCTATGTATTTATGTGGCATGTTTATAGCACAGAATTGACAAAACGAAGTGGAGCACTGTACGTGGTGAAAGACCAGCATGCACTTAACAAGTGATAGGAAAGGTAGCTGTTCTTTAACCCCTTCCGTGCTCGTGACGGAACCACTCCGTCACGAGCCACGGACACGCTGTGCTGGTGACAGAGTGGTTCCGTCACGGCGCGGCCGCCCCGCCCACGCTGCAGGAATTCTGCACCTGTGTAGTTGAGCTTATATAGCGCACAGCTACCCGCAGTGGGTGTCCCGGCGCTTGCTTAGGGAACCCTTCCTGGTATTCCCCTGTGAGATAGCAGGGTATCCACAAGGTGAAAGTCAGGCATCCCGCCGCGAGAGGCCGTTGTGGAGATTAAGCAAGCTATTGCCCAGAGTCGCAGAGTGTGAACCCGTGAGTCGAGGAGGCACCGGGGCGAGAATTATCGAGTCCGTGGAATTTTTAGCCCAAGACCCGCCGAGGCGGGGAATTGAACCCTGGTCCAGGACCGATCTCAGCTTCCGGGTCTGCTGCCTCTAACCCCTGAGCCACACTTCTCCACAAAACCAATCCACTGCGCAGCAGTTTTAATCAGGGGGCGAGGCCGTGACGGAACCACTCCGTCAAGAGTAACAGGCACGGAGTGGTTCCGTCATGGTGGCGCCGCGCGGCCCCCTCACACCCAGCGCCGTGGCAGAATTACCGCCGCGGCCAAGGGGTTAAAGAAAAGCATATCCAACTTTTTCCTAAACAGCAGCCGTAATCAAGCTATTCTAATGGATTTGGGGATTTTACACTTCCTAGTCTGCAGTCTCATGGTTGCCCTGGCTGCAAAAGTGCTGAGAACCACCAGAGATGGTGAGCTTCCCTGCAAGACAAGGGAGGCAATATAGTCTTGATGAATCGTAGGGACTATATGGGAGAAATTGACAAACAACTTGGTGATACTAGCACCTACACCAAGTTGAGAAGTAACCCCATAAAGGAGACAAAAGAAAAAATACTTGATCATCTTAAGACTTGGAAGGAAGAGTGTCTGATCTCAGAAACAGAGCTGAAATATCTTTACAACGATTCACCTACATATCCCTGTATGTATTGCCTACCCAAGGTACATAAGAAATCTGATTTCCCTCCGGGAAGGCCCATCATAGCAGGTATCGGATCTCCAACTGAAAAAATATCGGAATACATAGATCTGTTTTTACAACCACTGGTCGTAAATCTGCCCACGTATATCAAAGATACTGGGGATGTCTTAAATAAGATTGGAGATGTGGATTGGGTGGAGGGACATCTGCTAGTCACGTTGGATGTATGCTCGTTATATACGAGCATACCTTGTGACAAAGGGTTACTAGCGGTACGTCACTTCCTAGACAGCAGACCCATTGAGACCTATGCCCACTCAAACATGTTGATTGCGATGATTCATGTGGTACTTGCCAACAATGTTTTCTTGCATAATGGAGAATGGTATCACCAGACCAAGGGGGTGGCAATGGGGGCGAAATTGTCGCCCTCATTGGCAAACCTATATATGGGATATTTCGAACTGATCCATATATGGAGAAAATGTCCAATCAATCTAACAGAAAATATCCTATATCTAGGTAGATATATAGATGACCTTCTAATGTTTTGGGCGGATAGCAGGGAAGAATTGGACACGTTTTTTAGACATCTTAATGATTTAATCTAAAATTCACAAAAGAGCAAAGCATGTTCAAAATCAACTTTTTGGACATTACTATTGTGGTAAAGAACAACAAATTGCACACGATTCCCTACAGAAAGGATACTGCATGTAATTCCTTGTTGCATGCTCAAAGTGCACACCCTAGTTCGCAAATAAAAGCAATCCCCTACGGGGAAATGCTAAGGATAAAAAGAAACTGTAGCGATCAAGAGAGAATAGGCACAGAACTAAGATCAGTGGAAAGGAGATTTCTATCTAGGGGTTACAATAAGGAAATAGTGACCAGTGCTAGAGACAGAATCGACAAAATCAATAGAGACTCACTGCTCAAGCATAAACAACACAAATCTGCCAAGACGAAAAGAAACATAAGGTTCATAACACCATATAGCACAGTGAGCACAGATCTTTATAAGATACTAAATAAACATTGGCACTTGCTATTGGAGGATAATAGTCTACATAATAAAGTAGGACTGAAACCCTCTATTACTTTTAGTAGAGGCAGAACCTTAAGACAAGAATTATGTCCAAGTTACATTCCCCCACAGAGAGTACCAAATTGGATGCCCACATCTCCCAAAGGGTTCTATAGATGTGGTAACTGCTGTATATGCTGTTTTGCATTGAATAGGACTACCAATTTTAGATGCAACAGTCAAAAATTGCATACGATACACCATTTTATCAACTGTAATACCACCTACACAGTGTACTGCATAAAATGTATATGTGATTGGATATATATAGGCAGTTCAATAAGGCCGTTAAAAGAAAGAATACAGGAGCACATCCGTGCCATACGCAACAACAATACACAATATCCATTTGCGGTACACTTCAACATGTCGCATCAACCAAATGAGTTGCATAAGATCAGGTTCCATGGAATAGATGTGGTAATGGCAGGTAACAGGGGAGGTAACCGTGAGCATAAATTACGTCAATTGGAAAGTAAATGGATTATTTCATTGAGAGCAGTGGAGAAAGGGGCAAACATTGACAAAGAGATGTGTGAGTTCTTGTAAATATGCATGAAAACATGTGGTCAAGTCATGTTTGGTGCCAGTATAATGGTCCCACATATGCACAACCAGATTTCGAGAATGTGCCCTTTGAAATAAATGAAGATGAAGCAGATAACATCATTCCATATATATTTGAATAGGAAATGGTGTGTTATGTGAGATGAAAACGGTCGAATATGTCCTGATTTGGTCTTCTGACATACTTTGTAAATTGAAATTGAATGTGTCTTTAAATTAATTTTGGTGGGTTTTTTTTATAATTCAAATATTAGAGATTGTTGACTAGATATGATGACTTACAATCTCATGTGTGAAATTTTACTACATTTCACACCTAGGTTGGGAGGAACATTGTTTTTGAATGTAGAATATTGGCTTTTTACATGTGAGTTTTAAATACTCCAAGATGGCCACTACGTTCCATGGAGTGAATAATGAGTATTGCCAGTTAGTCCATCTTTGTTGTTTATATAAACGCATAGGAAGGGAGACGAAGTGGTCTCTGGGAAGGCGAACGCGGAGGAAAAACGCCCTGTGAACACGTAACAATCTCGCTTTGGCGGTAAGTTCAAAAATGGGATTACGAACGATTGCCATATGCGGTTAGGACAGCGAAAATGTAATATTTCGACAGTGGAATTGGCCAGGCTAAGAAGAGTGGGGCATACCGTTTCGGGGCATACCCTATGAATATTGTATGTTTAATGAACTAAAAGCCGCCAAACGCTCTCCCTTAATATACGGGATGCGCGTCTGTCAAAACGTTTCGGGAGATGCAGACTTGTCTTTGTAACCAGTGAATGAAACAGACTGAGCGCCGCGGATTTGCCTCATAAACAGTACGAATTACCGTAAATAATTAATCACAGATTAACTAGCACAATATTCGACCTGTATATTAATGATGAACACTGGGCATGTGTGAGGTTAAACTGGTTCGCTATGTTGAATTTTAACTGGCAGTACATGAATATGTAAGGGTCATATACATTGGAGTCGGGCATGTTCTGCGTGGTTAATATACCATGCTCAATAGGTCGAGCTCAAATATAGCTATTTTTACGATGTTTTGGTCACACTAAGAAACGTGGTTTTAACATTTAAGGGAAAATGAGTGCTTCTCTTCATTTTATACCATGGTTATGGATTTTCACAGTTTATATTGCTGTTGGCAATTTTTTTAATTAATAACAACTTTGCATAAACGACTAAATATAGTATCAGTATACGGAGACCTATGGTTGAAAAATCTGGTCTCAACTGTTAGACACAGAGATTATATGGGATATTAAACAATATGCCCACCAACAACATCACAAATGTGGATATAATTTTATTGCAGATGGAACTTATCATGGCCCAGAAAGCGCCTAGTAACTTGATCACCGATACTTGAATGGATCATCCACATAGAAATCATACTGACAAGTCCTTGATGTACAATACTAGAGGCTTAAAGGTAAGCCTATGAATGATGATAAGTGTATTAGTGGACCTGACTTTAATGAATGTCTAGCAATATTGCTGGGCATCAATGGCATTACTACGTCCATATCTTTCTTTCACAGGACTATTGCTCAAAGGCTCTGCTTTAATTATTGACTCGTGCGAATACACACCGTTCACCATACCATACTATTGGTAAGTGTGACCACATAGTTCTAAGGCACTAAAAGCTCAGTTTTTTATTAAAAAAAGAAATCATTGTGGTGATGGGCACATTAGTTTAAAAAGACTTTCTTAAGAACACTTCTGGGCATGTAGTGGTCATCTTGGAAACATTCCTCTTGTTAAAAGGGGGGGGGGGGAAACTCTGTCCCGCCACTTTTTGGAGAATAGGAGGTTAAAAAATGTAGCAAGGTGATCGCATACAGTAAATCTGTTGAAATGTTCTATAACAGACTCTTTATTGATCTTAGTATTTATCCGAACAACCGGATTGATATAAGAATATAGGCAGTATGTTTAGAAATAATGATGGTGCAATCAGAATGTGTTAATTAGACCTTGTGATAACAGTGCATAGACTACTGTGAATGTAAAGGTGGTCTATAATGTATCAAACTGATCTGGTGCTACATTTTGTATATAAATTACAGCCTTGAAAAAGCCCGCGGAGGGCGAAACGCGCGTCGGCTGTGACGATGTGGCAAGAAAGGAATCAATAATAAAGAATACTGAATACAAATGGACATTGTACTTAACTATTATTTCGGTGGACTACAAGGACATTGGAATTATCGGACTGTCGTGGCTGAATGTCAATTGGATAAAAGTAACAAGTAGGGATGTGCACTGGTATTTTTCATAAATTGTTTATGATACTCTGCCACACCTTGAGTGGGTAGGATATCGTGGATGGGTTGCTTTAGGGTGAATAAGCACGATACCGGTTTAGCACTCCTAGAATAGTGATCAAATTTATATTGTATATATTTCTAACAAGGGAAACTCTTATTAATGATGTGCTGATCTCAGAAAGCAAATTCACCTTGTGTTCTTTGTTGCTAAGATAAGCGGGGTTACTGGTTGTGGTGGCTTTGTAAACGCGGCAGCTGGTTTTCAACAAGATGAGGGCTGGAAAGGGGAGCCAATTGAGTTCCTTGGAGATGGAGGTGACGTGATCATATTTCTTCAGTCCCTGGATCAGACCGGCTGCGCGCAAGTAAGTATAGACTCTAGGAGGCCATGTAGCAGGGAATTACCACTATGTGGTGCATGAACAGCAGTTCTTAACCCCGTTGGTGCTCCGACGTCACTGTGAGCATGTGTAGAGGGCGGCCAGGACCTTCCGAAACACGCCCACTCATTCATTCTCCCGCACAGCGGGAGAATTCACGCAGCACTGAAGGGGTTAAGTCCATTTCAGGTAGAAATGGTTTAACTTTCTGTAGAAGAGAGACTGTACCAGACCGCATTTGTTTTTTGGCAAATTGGACCTCAAGGGCGATGTTGGTGTCCAGGGAGAATTCCAGTGACATTTGAATTCCATGAGAATCGGCGTTCGAAGCCACCAAGGTTCTTGTCATTGAGCCAAGTTTGTTCTGTTTGTTTGATGTTCTTGGCAATAACAGGAATTTTGTCTTCGTTGAAGCTTCAGGTAGGTGTTCTGAAGCAGAAGTGACTTTTATGTAGAGTTTTGTATCACCAGCCTATTGGTGAATGTTGATGCTGTTATCTATGATTCCCGGCACTTAGGACACTGTCAGGAAGTTTTTGTTCCCTCGCAGCCTTTTCGCTGTGTGCACACTGTTGTAGTACCACAGTTCTGGGAGAGGGGCTGTAAAATAAATTTCCCCGAGTGTTCGGTATTCTGCTACAGGATAGATGTTCCAAATTAGCGGAACTCGTCATTTGCAGAGCAGCGTTGTCACGCTCCGTGGTACAGGCTTAGTGCCATTATTCAGACACTATAGAGGAGAATTCTCCAGTGGTATCTATATGAAGTTTTGAATCTTCCCAAGAAAAACGGCGTTGTATTCCTTTTGCCCTTGTCCTGATTAGGCCAGAATTAATGGGCCAAAACACGTCAACCTTACAGAATGGAGGAGTCCCACAGACCACGATTGATATATAAGAAAATTGATTACACACTTATTGTACTATGGAAGGTTGATTTATCCCCTCTATTGTGTACTGGACTACTCCTTTTTTTTTAATGCTCTCTGAATGAAGTTCCTTTGTTTGTAACTAGCAACCGTATTAAGTAAAAATGGGTGGGAAGAATTTGTAAATGTACATGTGTGTATTTACTTCTCTATATGTTTTGTATGTTTTTTTTAATATTTAAAAAGATAAAGTATTTTTGGGATATTACACTTGGAGTTGGTATCTGAGTCACAAAAAAAGAAGGTTCAGAGATCTAATACTCATTGAAAGGGATTAATTAGTTTCTACCTACAGAAATATATGTTTTTTTCATTTATTCCTTTCTACAGTTGCTATCTGTGAGTAGAGCCCCAAGGGTTCCATGTAGAGGCTGAAGATGATAGAAGCTATTATGGAACTCAGGAGGACTCTGCAGGGTATAGGGATATTTTGGTGACTGGAGCTGCCCATGTGAACGATCGGGTATCAATTGGAAATGTAGGAGGTAAACCAATGATGGGCATAGCCTGTGAATCCCACTTGGGACTCCAGGGGGAGAATGACAGTTGGTTGGTTGAATGTGTGAATGGCAGCTAAGAGGTCAAGCAATATCAGGAGATGGGGTGGGCGATAAATTCAACTCCACCAGAAAATTTTTGCAGAGTTTTGTCCAATCAACATTAAGCTTGTAGCGCAGGGTTCCGGCAAAACCCCGTCAGCCGCAGTTTTTTCTAGTACATGGCTCGCTAACGTTGAGTTGGCCAGAAGGAATTGGTGTTCCCTAGCATGATGATTTTGGGGTGCTACGAGGGCACCCGGCTAGATTTTGCCAACGTAGGCAGTTGCGACCGTTCACGTGAGAAAGCTGCCACTAGAGTAGAAAATCTACTCCAGCGGCAGCAAAATGAACTTGAGAAGCAGTGCCCTCTGCATGGTGCTGTTCCTGCTGGTTTTCAAGTATAGTTCAAGCTTACGGTGCTAAAAAGCAATGCGATCAGCACGGTGTGCCGATTTCCACCCGTTTGAGAAACTTCAAGGAATCTGATGGGGCTTTTATGTAACTCCACAGAATTCTGCAGAGTGAAATTACACAAGTTCCGAGCACCCCTTATCAAGAGGCAGGGGTTATCCTCATCTCTGGTCAGGAGAGCATCACCTAGGGTGTGTAAGGTAACAATCTCTGTACAACAACTGATCTGAAGCCAGACTGATAGTCATGCAGGTGAATATTATAATCAATGTGATCTTGGAGTTCAACATAAACTGCTTTTTCAATGATCTTGCCGATGAATGGTACGTGAGTAAGGAGTCATTAGTTGATGAGGTCATCAGGGTCTTGAACCTGCAAGAAATTCCACGCCTGATAGTGCATTCATCTTACTGTCTCCTTTCAAGTTCTTTGGTCTTGAAAATGTATGTGCCATAAAATAAAATACCACCAGAATGTGATTTTTTTAGTTCTATAATACCAATCATGTGTTTATATATAGTCCTTCTTACCACTCTTCTGCCATTTAAAAGCACTGTAAAAAACAGATGTCGTTGTTATCCAATGTATTGCCCTCAACTAAACGAGTTTGTTAAGACGTAAGGCTGAGTACGCCTGATGAGAGTCAAACTGTTGACGTTCCTTAGTCAGAGGGAAGAGTTCTAACCACTCAACATTCCTCCATGGGGTAATGGTAGTAAAGTGAGTGGTATTTTCTATTCTTGTAGACATTAGATGGCAGAGTACAGAAGTGCGGGTGCTTGAAAATTCCAATGTGTCGCTGTATGCGCCATAGAAACTGTCAGCATTGATGCTCAGTGAGGAAAGGGATGCTCAATGTACCAGTAGCCGGCCTGAAATATGTTTAGGCTGGTTATGGTGTCTCGGTCCGTTTAACCCGTTCCGTGCTCCCGTCGGCCGCTGGCACTTCCTCCTTGGTGCTGCGAACGACCGTTGGGCAACCCTTTAGAATACCCGCACCGAGGCGGCACCGCAGCGGTAAACGGGTTAACGTTCTTTGGTTAGTCATTGTATCTCAGTAATCCTCTGTAAAAGCGATTGCCATAATACTTGGAGAGGTATGGCGCATCAGCCAGAGCGGCCGACTCTGGAACATGGGGTTAACGATTCGATCTCCGGCGGCAGCTCAGCTCAGCATCATGTGAGTCTGGGTAATAGCTCACTTAATCTCCCCGACAGCCCCCAGTGCCTTGAAACCTTAAGGGGTAATATGTGGGCACTCTACAAATATGGATTGTTATTATTAAATATGGTTGAATATCACCCCTATTAAGCATACACTGCCATGCAAGTTACCACAGTGCCACAACGTGTTTAAGACTGATCAAAGTAGCCGCAATCCAATGGGTTACAGACAGAAACACAGCGTTAAAAGTTTTAGTTATAAACATCCCTCTCACTTTTCTATGTTCACTTACAAAAAACATGACAACTGCGCATTATTATTATTATTATGCGTTCTTATATAGCGCTCGATTACCCGTAGGCATCTCGGCGCCTTACCTTGGGAACCCGTCCTGGCTTTTTTCCCTGTGAGATACCCGTACTGGGCATCCGCTAGGTGAAAGCCAGGCATCCCGCCGCGGGGGGGCCGTAGTGGAGATTAAGCAAGCTAATGCCCAGAGCTGCAGAGTGTGAACCCGTGATTCGAGTAGGCACCGAAACGAGAATTATCGAGTCTGTGAATATTTTGGGCTCAAGACCCTGCCGCGTCGGGAATTGAACCCAGGTCCCGGGTCTGACCTCTGCTTCAGGGTCTGCCTCCTCTAACCAGTGAGCCACACTTCTCCGCATTCACATTGTGTTTATTTTTCTAAATTCGTGCCCAACTTCTCAAAGTAATTCTGACACAGGTGGAAACAATGTCTAATTTCCTGTAGCACTGGAGCACATATGTGTAAGTGCTTGAGAGGAAAAATCCTTGGTAAAAGGTTGGGATCCACCATCACACTCTCAGTGCCTCCAGGGACAGAAGCATCTCACAGCCACCAAAGCTGATCTGACACCATCGCCAGCCTCACCTGGCCTGCTGCTTCTCTCTCCTGCCTTCCTATACACAATGACCAATGAGCCTGCTGAGGAGCACAGATACCCCACATGCTTGGCTGCAGGGGCGGTCAAGCTTCATTCCCCATCTTTGTTCTGAAGGAGAGCATACAGCACTCCCCTCCCCTTCTCTGTCACCTCTCTCTCTCTCCCTCCACCTTACCCGGAGATCCCTGCATACATTACCACGCTTTTGGAGTAGGCGCCAAGTGTATACAGGAATTGGGACTTCTGTGTAGTTTTAAGACTTCAAAAATCGATCCCACGTGGTGATTACTCATTCCAGGGGTCCAACTTGTACCAGAGTGGATTTACCTCACAGTAATATAGCACACACGTTTACCGCGCCCCCAATACTCTGCAACTCGTCATCAGCCCCTCAGTGTGTTCTTCCCACATGCTCTTCCCCCTGTCCCAGTGCCTCGTGCACCAATGACAGAATCAGTCTGACCATCCAAAGGCAGCTGTGTCCTCCCACATGAACCATGCTTTCAGTGGACACTGTGATTCACCCAATGCAAGATACGATACCAGCTGAGAATTTGCTCTAGAACACACAAATGCATACCATGACAGACCAGTGGGAACAGATTCCCACTTATTTTTCATAGATTTAATTGATAAGAAGGTCCAATGTGGACCGAAGTGCTTTTGGGCACTTGTGTTCCCCGCAGCAGCTTGGACATTAAACACGTTGTTGAACTGTTTGTAGGAATTACTGTGATCTAGAGATAAGCCAATGATGGCCTCAGTCCTGTGGAATCGCATGCTACAGGACCCGGGGATGATGACTGACACTCCCTGGGCCTGGGGCAGGACACACGCAGAGACATTCTATCTGACGCTCTCTTTTGCCATTCTTTTGTAGTCAGTGCACGTGTGAGCACAGAAGACTAGTGAAGCACCGAGTAAAACGGGAAGGTAGTGGGCACAGTGCGAGTGGACTATTCTAAGTTATCCCCACCTCAGAGGAACCCATGCCCGTGTCCTGCACCTTCCCTTGACTGGCTTCCAAGCCTTGTTTTCAGAGCTGTGACATTGTATTGCAGAGGGAGGTAATGGCAGTGACGGCTCCTCCGCTAAGGCGGAGGAACGTTGCCCTACAGGAAAAATAAAATGATAACACCATGTTATTATCATTTTATTTTTCAGTACTGGCTCTGTTGTGTTTGTTTAAGGGGCAGGGTTCGGGATGGGCTGCCACAGAGAGCAGGGGAAGGAGTGGTGGCACTTTCTAAGTGCGCATGACTGTTTGCCCGCCATCATGGGCCAGCCAAACAGACATGCCCACTTAGCTTGTTCTCCTCTCAGCTGTATTTAACAGTCGGTTGGAGAACCAGCTGAGGCTCCCACTACCTGCCGGAGTGCCAAACCAAGCCTCTCAGATCAATCACGATGCTGCTGTCATGCTGATGACAGCAGCGTCGTGATTGGGTTATGGGAGTCTGGGAGCATGTGCTTCTTGCGTTGACCGAAGAGGAAAGAGGAGAGGCAGCGGACGGCAGGTAAGGGGAAATGTTCTTTTTGGTTTTTTTAACACTTCCTCACCACTAGTGCCCAGTAGCAGCCGCCGCTACTTAGTATTGGGGCCCCCCACGGAGCCCCATGGGGATCTCTATGAGACGTGGGGCCCTTTATTACGCTCCTTATAAGAATGCAGATAAAAGTGACCAAAGATACAAAGACTGGATGTGCTAATACATGCTGAACACTACTACCTGTGAGTGATGTAAAGTGAATGATTTTCAACTACATCTACCACAATGCAATTGGGAGAACTGGTGCTGTTATACCAAGCCACATGCTACCACTTAACAGCTGTGGCTATTTGGAAATAAAATAGTTTGCAAAGTTTATCAACGCCCATGTGGCTGAGGCTGGTTAGAGGCCAAAGCCACTCCCCAGGTCAAAACACCAACTGTCTAGAACATAGACTCACAAACATTTTCCCAGGGCCACAAAGGTTGGTCTGGGTTGAGCCCGAAGGCCGCACTGAGGATTGCTGGATGGGAGTGGGGCTTTGTGGGTAGTTAAATGTTGCAGGATACTTTATTCGATTATTTTCCTTTACTTCAGTTAGCTTGTAAATAAAAGCTTCCCCATGTATTTAACATCTTTCTGAATGTTAGTGCTCTCTGAAGTAAGCAGCAGCCCAGTGCTCGGGCCGCATGCGAAGGCCAGGAGGGCCGCAGGCGACCCCTGGGCCGCACATGGAGTATCACTGGTAAAAAAAAAAAATGGGGGTACACAGCTAACAGATGGGATTTCCTTGTAAATCTGTATAGTGCAGCACATTCATTGTGTGTTTGTGTGTGATATGTGTTGCACAGGCCATAATGGCATGTATGCACTATAGATTGTTTCGTAGTGTGCCGCATACTATCATATTTAGATAGTATTACACAGCACAGGCTGTATCCAGCCAATACTATGTTGTCTAGTGCACCATTGTGTATGTGCAACGGAGAATATTTTTCTACTCTAAAGGGACACATTTAACACCTTAGCTGCTGCGGCTATTCTGCTGCAGCGCTAAGGGGGTGGGGGGACCGCGTGGCGCGCCCATGCTGGTGACGGAACCGCTCCGTCACCAGCCTCGGTTGAGCTGTGCTCATGACGGAGCAGTTCCGTCATCGGCCCGTCCGCTTAATAGAACGCGCCGCGCAGGCGCGTCGGGCGGGCCATGATGGAACCGCTCCGTCATCAGCACAGCGCCACCGCGGCTGATGACGGAGCGGTTCCGTCATCAGCACGGAAAAGGTTAAGAAAATGCCTGTCATTTATTTAACTGGGCCTTTGTCGACTGAGGGAGTAATCTCGTTTTATCACCTTTCTGCAGTGTTTCATCTCTCTTTCATTTTTGTCTGTGTGTATGTCTGCAGCTTCACAGAGAACCCTGCAAGAATCGCTGATGCGTTTAAAGTTAAGAGGGCCGCATTCAGCTGCTGAGCGCAGCACACATTTCATCAGTTCATATGCTAAAAGGGCCCGAGCTGCCTTGCTTTCCCTCAGGAAATGAGGCTGCGCGTGGCACTCGCTACAGAGGCTCCATTTACCAAGCGCCATTAGCTAACCTGTACAAATTACCATCCCGGTGATTAGAGGCGCGCGCCCTGGTAATTCGAGGGCAATCTGCCATTTCACCTGATGGCCGAGCAGACGGCTGTGAATGTCAGAATGTCCTACTGTTTAGTGGCGAGCTGCGCGTGGCCAGAGCGCGGAAGTGACGCATGCAAATCACATACCAGCGGAATCATTACAACTCACTTTACCCTGAGTAAGGCGATGAAAGCACAGTGCAGAACTAAACTCGTGTGAAGTCTTAATCTTCGTAAAACTGCCATAACCTCAAAGGTATTCAATGCCACATTACCCAGCGGGGAAACACAATTCCATTTGAAAGGCCACTGATTCGCTTTCATATTTACGAAATTGTGCACATTCAGCTAATGATGAGACATTGCACTGTGCCTTTCGAGAGCAGCCTTTCCTCTGGAGAGAGCGTTTGCCTGGGAGGTTCAAGATCTCATATTCACTAGGGAAGGTTTCTGCCCGCCGGGGCCTCTCGGAATCACTTTGCAGTGCCTGGGTTTAATATGACCTCTGAACATTACCCCCAGATGCATCAAGCATCCATTTTGCGATTACTTATTAGCGAAAAATAAGGAATCGCTAATGAGGAATAGCAAAATGGTATGCAATAAGAAATCACTTTAAAAATAGCGATGTCTTAAAATTCCTTAATTGCGATTCGCAAATTGCGAGTCGCAATTAAGGAATACCTCCCCATTCATTCCTATGGGCCTAGAGCCCCATAGGAATGAATGGGAAGAATTTTCAATTTGCGAATCGCATTTAGCGAATCGCAAAATGAGAATGCGATTTCAAGGGTGCAGGGGTGTCCAAAGGACACCCTGTTGAACCCCCTGAAATTGATCTGTGCACATATGTTGCGCACACACATTCCCTTAGGGCATGTGTGTGCGCAACATGAAACTTTGAAAAATGCACTTTAGGGCATTTTTCAAAGTTTTTGCAAATTACCATGAAGTTGTACTTCATGGTAATTTGCGAGCCCTATTAGCGAAATCGCTATTTTTTAAACTTTAATGCATTGCATTTAAGGAAACTTAATTTGAGATTCCTTAAATGCAAGTAATCGCAATTTAGCGAATTCTCAATTTGCAATTTTTGTATTTGGGATGATGCATCCCAAATGCAAAAATATCGGTCGTAAAGGGGCAGATTCTGAGAATCCGCCCCTTTGCGAGCGGTTTTTAGCTTCATGCATCTGGGCCTAAGTCCTCTGTCAGGGAAGTGGTTCACACTGGGCTGAAAACTGAAAAGGCTGCCAGGCACAGACTACTCTGACCTAAGGCCACAACACTGGTAAAGATGAAATGTCAGTACTCATAGTCCAATTCAAAATTAGATTAAATGAAGATAACTATCAGTAGATCCAAAAAGTATTTCCTTTATGCATATTGTTGATAAGTATAAACAAATGCGTGGAAACCTTTAAAGTTAATTTTACTGCCCTATGATGGATTTAATAATCTCTCCAAACTGCAAAACTGTTGATTCAAAAATCTACAACTGATGTAAACTCTACAATGGTTGAATCCTATATGACAATGTTCCTATAGTATTTTAGTGTAGGTTAGCAGTACAGACAATATTAAACTCGAATATTGTTTAAGACCACAAGACGTTTATGAAAAAGTGATGGGTGGGATATTTTAATCTCAGCCACTGGGAACCACTTGGCCCACATCCCAGTCCATTGTAATTTTGCACACCACACCACCTCAAATTGGAACCAGCCATATCCAAACCAGTCTTGATCCTGCTCTAGTGGGAACAGTCCAGTCTGAACTACCAAGCCAGAACTGGACCACAAGCAACCTAAGACCTGTTTCGCCTTAATATGGGCTCATCCGTCAGGTATAGCTTGGCTCCCGCAGCAAAGTGTGTACAGGTCCCACGTTTGGCCAACTTTACCTTCGCAAAGGTGAAAGAGGTGAAGTATAGCTAAAATAAAACAAGTATTTGTAAAGCAATAAGTCTCGCATTTATGAGAATTTGAGCTATTGGCATAGTACATGACAATGCCTTTTATTTATTTGCTGTTTTTAAAACAGATAAATAAAAGACATTGTCATTTACAATGGCAATAGCTTAAACTCGCGCAAATACGAGACATATTGCATTGCAAATGGGTGCTATAACATTTTTAAAAAGCATTAGGAGTGAGCATGTACTGCCTGCAATAGCAGGCAGGACAAAGCTATTTCAAAAAGTAGTGCTTGGAGGCTGTAATTAAAACCTTCTGAGTAACAATACATGTAACAGGGGGTGTCGCCATGGGAGGTTGCAAAATGAGACAAGGTGGAACTAAGGAGAGACTACTAAGCCTTTTTGACCAATGAACAACCACAGTTTACAGTGGTCAATGACAAGCCAATGAACAATCTGGGTGGAGTGTGCGGAGCTCCAATTCCCTACCTCAATACAGCATGCCTCGCTGAGCCGCGCATTCGCAGCCCAGGCTCAACCTAAAAAAGGAAAGGACATATGCCAAGATTTAAAGCACATGCTGTAACTATTATTGCATGGCTTGTCTATTTTTTACAGGCAGTTATTATAGTCTGAAACATCAAATTTCAACTGGAAACCCACATTACTGGGTGTGCCCAGTAACCAGAACAAATGGCTCACAGACATGATATCTGCACCTCTTGCTGGCATTTCTCTGGATGGGGAGAGGATGTAGCCTAACGACTAGAGCGGTTGACCTCGAAGCTGGGGAACTGGGTTCAAGTCTCAGAAGGGACGCTCAACATCCTGTGGTTCTATGACAAATCACTTAATCTCCCTGTGCCTAACAAAATGCATGTGTCCATTTGTAACGCAACTGGTGCTCATGTAAAGTGCTCTGATACCTTCGGGTCGAGTTTGCGCTATATAAAACACTCATGCGGTGACTCCGATAAATTTGGAACGACCGTCATCTTTGATTTTGTCCTTGTGTTTTTGTGAGTTATAAACATTATGTTGTCACTGAAATTTTGATCTGAATATAAAGTTACTTTAACCTATGTATTTATCAGGGAATTACTAGGGTTTTTTAACGTAAAGTAATATATTATTACTATAAGTAAATGCAACCCCTCGCTCCTCCCAGTCCACAACCCCACAGGCAGCCAACCCCCACAGCGCACAGACTTTGCGCTTTTGGTTGACGCCGGGCCTGCATCCAACCCCCTGTAGGGAGCCAGCTGTGTAGTGGTAGAGGGGATTGCACAGCCACTATTGTCCCCAGAGACGGCATCTCCCCGGGCTAAAAAATATACTATTAGGGGAGAGGGGCACATGGTCCCACCTTCCCGAAGCCTGTAGAGGCCCCAGGGACTCTATTCCCTTAGGCCAAATACTTTTACACTATTTTTTATTTTTTTATTTATTTTATTGTTTTATTTTACCAATGGGGGGTGCATGGACCCCGTATCTGAGCCTTAAGAGGCCCTGGAGACCACATCCCCCAGGGCCAAATACCTCACTTTTTGGAAGGGGGCGCGTTGCCCACTCGCTAAGCACAAATGGGCCAGCGGAGCCATATTTTAATTACATGGGAAGGGGCGTGTGGCCCTCCTCCCTGATCTTAAAAAGCCCTGGAGACCACATCCCCAGTGGTGAATGTCATAATAAAAGGGAGGGTGGCCACACGCCCCCCCCCCCCCCCCAAGCCAACCATATTGGTGCCTCAGGAACCCCATTCCCCACAGTCCCTCTCAATTATAGGTGCATGCGCACCAATCAGCAATTTGGGGACCTTGCAGGGTGCCCCAGGGCCCCCACAGACCCAGTCGGCTCCCTGCATACTGTGGGAGTCGGCATTGCTCCCGCTCGGCAGGAGCAGCTGCTAATGCTTGCTCCTGCCGGACGGGAGCAATATGCGTTTCCATGACCACAGGAGTGCAAGCAGAGAAACAGAAGTCTGCTCCTACTGGATGGTTGCATTTTTTTATTTCCCGCCAAGTGGGAACAGACTTGACATCCCTGCCCATGCTCCTCCAGGCAGGGAAGGCATGTTTATTCCCACTCTGTGGGAGATTTAGAAATACTTCCACCAGGCGGGAGAAAACATATGTTTCCCTGCCAACACTGATGTAGGCAGGAAAACTACTGTGTTTTGGGGGTGGGCTCCCAGGGGCACGGTCTGTGAGCTGGCCCGGGGGAATGGGTCCCTGGGGCCTATTTGGGCTCAGGAAGAGAGGGACAAGTGTCCCCCTTCTCCAGAATAAAGAACTTGGCCCCGGAGATGGGATCTCCGGGACCCATTTAGGCTCAGGGAAAGAGGTTGTGCACATCCCTCCCATACAGTTCAGTGTCTGGCTTCAAGGAATGGAGTCCCCAGAGCCCGATTAGGCTAGGGGAGGGAGGCAGGGCACCCCACTCCTCTCCAACAAAGTTATCGGCCCAGGGGGTTGGGGTCCTTGGGGCGCCTTCAGGCTGGGCGGGGGAGAGGGGGGATGTGCCCCCTCCCATTTTGTGCACAAGTTGGCCCAAGGGATGTGGTCCCTGGGTCAATATCGGCTTGGGGATTGGGGCCCTATTCATGGTCCCCCCCCCCCCCTCACAGCAAAAACACCAGATTATCTTTCATTTCTAGGCCCAGTACAGGGCCCTCTGGAACCCCCCCACAAAAGGGGTAGGGTATCTGAGGGTACCTGAAGTGGTCCATTGTGTTATACATGAGCATTCGGAGGCGGTGAGCAAGCATGCTTGTCTGGACTGTAAATAATGGCAGGTGAGAAAACATGGAAAAGGGGATCAACCAGAGCGCCTACTAGCGTGGCTGGTATGAACGGAGGATGGCAAAACCACCTGTAAAAGCAATACGGGCAAGTACAGGTGACACTGTAGTGGAACAGGATCAAATAAATAAGGCCATGATGCAATATTATTCAGCATTTTACACATGAAAGGATGGCAGTGTGTCAAGAAAAATGACAGAGTTGTAAAGGTGGCATGACTGGTAAATGTTTTATGCTCAATACGCTACATTAGTGGTGCTCAAACTTAAGGAGGTTTACAATGAGCCTTAGGAGAAGAGTAAGCTCTTGCAAAGCATAAGGGAGGCCGAAATATTACTCCTACCCAAGGTTTGTCAGTACCCAATAGAACTGAAATCATAGCAGCCCCTGTCTATGCTAAATAGACTGTCTTTCCCAAGCGAGATAAACCATTGAGGATAAACGTGGAGCAAATATATGCCCTTAAGAACCAGGCTCCACCATGCAAGAAAATCTCCTTCAGAAGCAGAGAGCATGGTGCAGGATAATGTTCCTTAGAAGTGAGATGCTGAACCAAAATAATGTCCTACAGAACAGGCTGCATGGTGCAAAATGGGGCTAGAAGTATCAAAAGAGCTGTCGCAAATTGTGCACCTACGTTTACGACCAGTGTTCAATTTTGAGATGCAATTTATGAATTAATAGGTCACACGCAAAATGTCCACTCACAGGGGGCCGCAGAACTAACTGTATGATGAATACTAGTTAGTCAGACAGCTACTTGCTACCACCTGGATTGACCACAACCACAGGGATGTGGCCTGCAAGGAGCAGCAGACCTCATCCCTGTGTTTATATTTCAGAAATGGGAAACATTTTTTTAACACCTTCAATGCTACAGGGTATTTTTCTCCTGTGCTGCAAATCGATATTTACCCTTATTCATGACAAGGTCAGCTCGTCATAAGCACAGCTCCAGTGGTACTGCATGACGAGCTGACCTTGTCATTAGCATAGCAGTGTGTTCCTTATAGTCACTGGCGCTGCTACAAAGTGTTTCCAGTTTGGAGAGGGGAGGCAGTTGTCAGAGCCTGCTCACGCTAGGCTGCCAACACATTTCACCAAGGGAGACGCCTTCCCCGTGGCAATTCAACTTATTTGACATAACTGGTCAGTGGCTTGAGACTGCATTGATATATACCAATGCGACTCGCAGTTAGGAAAGGATGCCCCTTACGCGGCCTCTCCTACGATTCAGAACTGACCGCAAAACTCATTTTGTGAGTTGGAAAGTCTTTTTCAACTTGCAAAACTTTAGTATATAGAAATAAGGGCGATATGCACAAAGACCTAGAACTGAGCTTTCCAGATTGCGATACTTAGCAAATCGCAATTAGGAAATCGCGGTTCCTCATGTAAGAAAATGTACATCTTTTAAATAGCGATTGCTGGTGGGTTGCAAATCGACCTACTACGTGAATATTAATGAGGTAGGTTGCAGGTTGTGACCCATTAGGAATGACAGCCATCGCAGGGGTGGCCTGCTCGGTTCAGCAAGCCATCAAGTCTGTTATTGCTTTTTAATAAAGTAATATTTATTTATTCAAATGCATTCCATTTTCCTTAAAGTAACATGGAATGTGTTAAAGTTTGTTACATGTGGCCCAAAGCATGGGGCCGCC
The DNA here is from genome assembly GCF_964261635.1 of Lissotriton helveticus. NCBI lineage: Eukaryota > Metazoa > Chordata > Amphibia > Caudata > Salamandridae > Lissotriton > Lissotriton helveticus. Next base: position 314,476,713 of record NC_136059.1, read on the forward strand.
AACAGCAAAAGGTCTGTGTGTATCTGGCCTGTGGTCTTTTAGAAGCGGGATTCATAATGAAAAGCACTGGTCTGCAGAAGTGCCTACTTCCTTCCAGGCGCACTGAAGATGCCTCTGGGAGCAGTCCATCAACACTGGGCCAGCGCCCAGCTCGGAGGAGGTAGGACAAGGAATCTGATTGTAATTGGTTTCAACCGTGTGAAGCCTGCTCTGCTGCGCCGCCTCCTCTTTGAACGCTGCTCGCTGGCAGCTGTTGTGTTCCTGTGTTGAATGTGTGCGTGCAATCTGTCCCCTACACTGAGCACAGTTCGAACAGAACATTTACATTCACATTTCTGAACTGTTCTCGGATGAATCGATAGAATCACTCACTGCCCAGCGCGACAATCGTGATATAAGTGATGCTATAAAGAATTATCCAAGAAATGCTGCTGAAGCTGCACGATTAACTAAGAGTGATGTTTTGCAAGCATGCCGAAACAAATGGAACAAAAGTCCTCATCCTCGGCTCCTCCCCCTCTGCATAGGACAATACCTGGTGGACCCCTGTCCTCGGAAACCCACCCACCACCCCAATGGACCACGCATGCAACCTCTGTATCATACACGACTCTTCACTCACAATGAACCGCAAGATCAATGCTGTTGTCCTCCACTGGCTTCAACACTCTACGCATACTTTGCAAGACCTTCAAATGGATCTCCTCCCGACTCCACAAAGACCGTCACCCATGCACTCATTACCAGCAAACTGGACTACGGAAACGCTCTCTACGACGGAATCAACAACAAAAATCCTCTGAAACTCTAGACCATCCAGAACGCCGAGGCCACACTTATCCTCGGCATCCCACAACTGACCACATCACCCAACACCTCTGCTACCTCCACTGGCTCCCTATCGAAAGAAGAATAACCTTCAAATTGCTCACAAATGCATAAAAAGCCCTCCATAACACCGGACCCCAATACCTCAACAAATGAATCTCCTTCCACGCCCCCAAGAGAAACTTCCGCTCTGCCAACCTCGTCCTAGCCACGGTCCCCTGCATCCACAGTGCCAGAGCATGAGGCAGATCCTTCTCCTACCTCGTGGCCAAGACCTGGAATGAACTCCCCACCGTATCCGACGAAGCCCGACACTGCACCAATTCAGGAAGGACCTCAAGACCTGGCTCTTCAAATGATTAACTGAGCTGTTCAATAAAACTGAGCTTCTGATCCTTAGCTATAATCCCAATCCCCCAAAGGATTTGGGATGGCCAAACCGCCATAGCCCTCCTCCTGTACTGAAAAGAGCCATAAAGAGCTTGGGAGTATAGTTGTATAAATCCCTACATTTGGATCCACAAGCAACAAAACTCACAGCAATATGTTTTGGCATTCTAAGAAAAAAAAACTGTGTTTACTCCACCTGCTCTCCAAGAGGCTAGTGGTCCAGGACCTCTTACTCTCTCGCCTGGACTACAGAAATTCTCTTTACCTGGGTGCTCCCAAAATAACACTAAAAAAAATTGCCAGTGTTGTAGAATGCAGCTGACCCAATACCCTATTTTTGTAACGGAGTTTTATATAGCGCGAACTTGACCCGGTATCGGGTATCAGAGCGCTTTACAGTTGCGTTAAATGAGGACAAATTCATAATTTTTGTTAGGCATGGGGAGATTAAGTGATTTGCCCAAAATCACAGGATGTTCAGCATCATTGCTGAGACTCGAACCCGGTTCTCCAGATTTGAGGTCGACCGCCCTAGCCGTTAGGCCAACTCCTCTCCCCTATATAATGTTCCCATACACCACTCTACCCGCCAAAGACTCCAATCCCTTCACTATCCCCTGTGTGGAACAAATTTAACTCAAACTATTCTATATTTCCTATAGAGTCTTCCAGTCCAGAAAACAGGGCCTCTGATCTCTCGTTCTCTGATTTCCCCATATTTCCTGGGGGAAGATCTCGTGCAACAGAAGACCCAGATGGGGAGGGTTGTCCTTCTGTTACACTGTGGTCAAATTGTGGAACACCTTGGAACTTCCATTCTGCAACTTAGTCAAACCCTGGGCGGTTCAGAATAGCACACTCTGATTAGTCGGTACAGTCGCCTTTGCACTGGCAGCCCATAGATACCAATGGGTAGCCATGTGCTATATGAGTTCTATATAGAATAGAATAGCCACATGACATTTGACAGGCCACTGCCCGGGTAAAAGAAGACGGAATCAGCCCGTGGTACCTTTACGTCCTCACCCTGCATGCAAGCCCAATATTTGATTTTTCTTAGTGACATGAGGAGTTATTCTCCTGTCCATCTAAAATTTCCTCCCACAGATTTTACTTTCATGAGAAGCAGGAAATTGCACCTCAGGATAAAAAACAACTTGCTGACAAAAAACTTACCAGGCATCCATTGTATGACCTACATACACAAGAAAACACTTATGTAAGACTGTATTCACCAAAGGTTATTGACAGGAGTTTACTTTCCTTTGTTATATTGCTTTTATTTTGCTGTTTGTATGTACCCATGCTGCTGTGGAGCATTTCCTGCTCTACAGGAGCACAGGGTGAAGGGCGGCGGCTACAGATGAGAAGACTAGGCATGCCTCGAAGCCTAAGCCATACTCTTTTCTTAAGACTTGAGTTGTAAGTATTTGTCTCTGAAGTCATCCCTGAGGCAGAAGGGCAGGTCACGTGAGCCCGGCACATGGTGCCCCTCTTTACTCATCAGCAAGCGGCCAATTACTTAGCACAAACCCCCACTTGGACCCCAGATTCACCACCGCGTTGCCACAGGCAGCTCTTTAAGTAGGTCAGACCCCTAACACTGAAACAGGTTCTTATCGGGCCCTACAGTCATGTCCTTGGTTTTACAAACACTCATTGATTTCTGACCAATGAATGTAAAACACATTGAGGAGGACCATGTCAGCGATTTAGGACCTGTTGATATTTCACAAGTTTGATTTATCCCCATGGAGTGTTTGGTATTTCTTGGCTGTTGTGTTCCGGTTGTTTTTTTTATGAAGCATATTACTCTTATATAGTGTATACATTGAACGGAGTTGATTCCATGGGTTCATATGGACTACGACTGAGCGCTCCAGAGTTGAGGCTGAAGCAGTGTGAGTTTCTCACAGTGGCTGTCACTGGGTGAAAAAGCTGTTCAGAATAGGAATGCCCATCCAATCCTTGGCCTCCTTGCAGAGAGCGTAGAACAATGGTCATGTATGCAAGTGGGATTCTATGCAAATGTGTGTGAAGGAGATGCACAGCGGTCAGAATATTGACAATGCATAAGTAAAAGATAATGCAGCGCTTACAGGTCTGTGTTTGGGGATGTTGAACAGGAGTTTGAGTAAGTACACAGAGGGGAGAGTGAAAAGAGGGCGCTGAAGAGGAAAGATACAAGGTGTGAGATATGCAGGTGGAGGATTTCAGAAAGATGAGACGAGAAAAAGGTCATGAGTGTCTAACACAGCTTGCAGAGGAGAGTGATATGGAGGACAGCATGGGAGTGACTAAGGCCCTCTGAAGGTCACTGCTCCTACAGACCTCAGCAGTCTTTACTCACAGCCTCACAACTTCAGAATTGAAACACTTGCAATATTAGTTACAACAAAATCATTGTTGATACTCATTTATCGTACAAAGCGAACAACCATTGTCTAAACTAATAGCCCTGGCTTGTTTTAGGTGTGTCAGCAAAGTATTAGTCAGGTGGCACTCTAAGGGAAGCACAGATTATACATTTACATATTTAAGCCACGCCCTTAATTAGTAGACCACACCCCTTTAGACCTCCCCTCCCAGTTTGCTCATCCCACTCAAAGCCCTGGCCCCAGCTACCAGTCCGCTTCGACCACAAGAAGGCTTTTGATATTGCACAGACAGGATGTATTCCCTCCCAAGCCCAGCAGGCTGACTATTCATCCTAATGTTCAGTGGTAATGTCTAGAATTGATTAAAAAGAAAAACGGCTCCTATATCTTTGCATTTTTTTGTAATGGCCAGCACATTTTCAAAGAATGTGTGTGGGGTGAATATCTGCAGCTTCATGGAAAAGAAGGGGCTCAACCTTATTAATAAGTCATTTTCCAGTGTTTGTTTTTTGTTCTGGCATGTGGTTCCCATCACTCAAGGCGCGTCTGTTTTTGTGGAAACTCCACCTCAGATGTTCGTGCTTCCAAATAGAAATACAAATGGGGGGCGTTTGGGGGTGCAAGTAGGTCCATGCACACGATGGAGGGTCTCTGCCCCTTCCTCCTGTATATTTACACAAAATAAACTCCAGATATCTGGAGTCTAACTCGTTTAGCCGCTCCCAGTAAGACATGCCTTCGAGGCACACAGTGCAAACTATAGACATGTTTCGAATTATTATTATTATTAAAACTTGTATAGCGCAATGAATCATCCCCAGGGGGATCTCTCGGCGCCATTGGCAGCACACTCCCAGTCACTCAAGCCCCTAATGTCATTAAAACAACCATGTTTTCAACCGTTTTTTGAACTGCCCCAACGTAGTGCACGCTCAGATATGATCTGGTAATCTATTCCAATGGAGGGGGGGCGAGATGAGAAAAAGCACCCCCACCCATTTTAGATTTCCTGATCTTGCACGGGCATTGCAGTTTCGGATTTCTCGATCTGAGCTGGCGACCCGGGACATAGGGGATTACCTTCTTCCTTAGGTATACAGGTCCCAGCCCTTGCAGTGCTTTAAACACTAACGTCAAGAGATTAAACACTGCTCTCTTTCTAATAGGTAGCAGAGAATGCAATAGGGGTAGAGACGGGGTACAGCCTGGCTTGTTGAGGGCCAGCCTCGCTGCAGTGGTTTGTACCACTTGCAGCCTGGAAGATAGGTCCTCCCTTACGCCTACTAGTAGGGCATTGCCGTAGTCTAATCTACTAACTAGTAGTGCCTGAATTAAGGTCTTTCTGGACTCAAGGAGGATCCTTGGAAAAATCTTTCTCAATATTCACAAAATCCCAAAACAAGTGCCAGAGAGTGTCTTCACATGATCTTCCAGCGAAAGTTTAAGGTCAAGCAAGATTCCCAGGTTTCTTGCCTGCTTTGTAGGAATGGGTGCCTCACCAAGTTCCGAGGGCCACCAGTCCACCGACCACTTTTCCCCAGCCTTCCCAAACAGGAGGATCTCCGTTTTATTGGAGTTTAGCTGAAGGAAGCTGTTGCCCATCCAAGAGGCTATGTTCAACATACAGATATTAAACTAGGCTCTGGTGGCCATGGGGTCCAACTCGCAATGGGATTATCACCTGCGTGTCATACGCATACGAGATCGTCTCAAAACCGCAAGATCTAATAATGACAGCCAGAGGAGCCATATAGATGTTGAACAAGGTGGGACTTAAGATGGACCCCTGGGGGTACCGCTTTGTCCAGTGCCGTGGTCTGTGACACAAATATGTCCAATTGAACACATTGTGTTCAGTTGGTCAAAAAGCTTTGTAGCCAGGCTAAGGCCATCCCTCCGACACCAATCTCTCGCAGCCTCTCCAGCAGGATGCTGTGCGAGATGGTGTTGAAGGCCGCCAACAGGTCCAGGAGCACCAGCATTGCAGAGACATCCTAATTGTATCTGTTACTTCCACCAGGGCGGCATCAGTGCTATGCCCCACTCGGAAGCCCGATTGGCAGGGGCCCAACAAATCAAACTGTTCCAAATAACCAGTGAGTTGTTGGCTAATCAGCGTCTCCATGACCTTAGAGCAGCAAGGAAGAAGGGAAATCGGCCTACAATTTTTCATGTCTCCCGGGTCTGCCGAAACCTTCTTCAACAGAGGTTTAATGTATGCCTTTTTCCACTTCCTGGGAAATGTAGCCATGGCCAAAAAGATGTTACAGACCTCTGAGAACTAGGCGGATAGAACCGGAGCCAGCTCTGACATAATGAACGGCAGGGCCGGGTCAATCGGCGACCCTGATTTCGTTACCGCAAGTACCGACTATACTTGCTCAATGGTGATGGTTGCAAAAGAATCGAACCTAGATGATGCGATATCCCTTCCCTCAGAAATTGACCCCTTAGATGCATCTCTATTCCCCCAATAGAGCTGTAAATTCTATCGTTCTTTTCCTTGAAATGGCTGGCTAAATTATCACAAAGTTCTTGCGTGGGGGGAACAGCAGAGCTGCTAACTTTAGGATTAGTAAACTCCTTTAGTATGTTAAAGAGTTCCTGTGAGGAGTTTTTTGCTTCCTGTATTTGTGTACCCAAATGCTCTCTTCTTGCTGTATTACAGCTTTTTAGACATGCTCTGTGTGCCAGTTTATAAGCCACTTTATCCTCCGACTGCTTAGTCTTCCTCCATTTCCTCTCACTTCCTCTACATTGTGCCTTTTCTATTTTAAGACCTTCCGAGTACCACGGGGCTGGCGCCCTCCTCTCTTGTGCCCTCACTACTTTGACAGGGACTATGCTGTCTAAGGCGTTTCCAATGGAATCTTCCCATCTTTGCAGAGCCTTTTCACTAACCTCCTCATTTTAAAAAAACAGCGTTCTAAAGACCGACCAAATGTTTCCGGAGTGACCTTCCTCCAAGCCCTGCGAAGGTTGTCCCAACGTTGGAGCGGACTTCCGACCTCTGGCCGACCAAAAGAACATCTTAGTGTTAAGTGGTCAGTCCATGTTAGCCCTAGCGAAGATTCAACAGAGAGGTCATGGAAATTTGTAAAAATAGAGGCAAGAGTGTGACCTGCAACATGTGTGGGTTCATAAACTCTAGAGAAGAGACCTGGCGACTCCATGGCCGACAATACAGAACTCGAATCTATATTGAAAAGCTCTTCCAAGTGATGGTTAAAATCCCCGGTCAATAGGAAGTACTCAGATTGTAAGATATACGGGGCGAGGGTTTCCAGTAATGAGGAACAGAACAGTTTTTTGCTTTCTCCCGGGGGATGATAAACTACTGCCCCCATCCACTAGGCCCCTTGAGGGACTCCAGACGAAACACCAGTAATTCAATGTAGGTAGTCGACACTGTGTCCACTATTTTAATATAGTGTGATGCCCGCGTTGCTATTGCCAGAACCCCCCACCCCCCCCACCCCATTTACCTGCCCTATATAGTCTTGTGACTGTATAGTCTTTCGGAAAAGCAATGGCCAGCGCCGGAGTTGAGTGGTTTTGGAGCCAGGTCTCAGTAAGGAAACAAATATCTGGCTTCAGATCTTCCAACATATCTCCATAAATTGGCAGAGTGATGTTCTTGCAATCTCGCTGGCAGCAATTAATGCAACTACACTTGACAATCAAAATCTTAACCAGTTCCAGTGATTTGGCATGACATTTAGGGCAGAAAGAGCTTTAATAAATGAATAACTCATGTAATGTGAACCGTGACCTAAGAGGATACTTGGTGTTAAAGTAATACTCGCAGCAGATTTCTTTACATGGCCCCTGCATACCCACAAATAAACTGCATGCTACACTGTATGCATGTATGTGGTATATGCATACCTGCCAACGTATCAATCAAGGCATTTATAGAGCGCACTACTCACCCGGAGGGTCTCAAGGCGCTTGGGGGGGGGTGCGCCGCTACTGCTCGAACAGCCAGGTCTTGAGCTTCTTCCTGAAGGAGAGGTGGTCTTGGGTCAGGCGAAGGTCGGGAGGGAGGGTGTTCCAGGTCTTGGCGGCCAGGTAGGAGAAGGACCTTCCTCCTGTTGTCGCTCTTCGGATGCGGGGGACGGCGGCGAGGGCGTGGTTGGTCGATCGGAGGTGGCGTTTGGGAGCGTAGAAGTTGAGGCGGTTGTTGAGGTAGCTCGGGCCTTGGTCATGTAGGGCTTTGTGTGCGTGGGTGAGGAGACGGAAGGTGATTCTCTTGTTGACGGGGAGCCAGTGCAGGTCTCTCAGATGTCCGGAGATGTGGCTGCGTCGGGGGATGTCGAGGATGAGTCTGGCTGAGGCGTTCTGGATCCGCTGGAGTCTCTTCTGGAGCTTGGCAGTGGTTCCGGCGTAGAGGGCGTTGCCGTTGTCCAGTCGGCTGGTGACGAGGGCCTGGGTGACAGTCTTCCTGGTCTCGGTGGGGATCCACCTGAAGATTTTCCGTAGCATGCGCAGGATGTTGAAACAGGACGCGGAGACGGCGTTGACTTGTCTGGTCATGGAGAGGGAGGAGTCCAGGATGAAGCCCAGGTTGCGTGCGTGGTCTGTCGGTTTGGGTGCGGTGCCCAGGGCGGGGGGCCACCAGGAGTCGTCCCAGGCGGAGGGCGAGGAGCCTAGGATGAGGACTTCCGTCTTGTCTGAGTTCAGTTTTAGGCGGCTGGTCGTCATCCACTCTGCTACGTCTTTCAACCCTTCGTGGAGGTTGGTTCTGGCGGCGGCAGGGTCGTTGGTCAGGAAAAGGATCAGCTGGGTGTCGTCGGCGTAAGAGATGATGTTGAGGTTGTGTTGGCGTGCGATGGCCGCAAGGGGGCTCATGTAGACGTTGAAGAGGGTGGGGCTGAGCGAGGAGCCCTGAGGGACGCCGCAGATGACTTCCGTGGCTGCAGATCTGAACGGTGGCAGGCATACTCTCTGTGTCCTTCCAGCGAGGAAGGAGATGATCCACTCCAGAGCCTTTTCCTGGATTCCGATGTTGCTGAGGCGCTGCACTAGGGTGCGGTGGCAAACAGTGTCGAACGCCGCGGAGAGGTCTAGGAGGATGAGGGCTGCTGTTTCACCGTTGTCCAGCAGGGCTCGGATGTCATCGGTGGCAGCGATGAGAGCGGTCTCGGTGCTGTGGTTGGCTCGGAAGCCAGACTGTGAGGGGTCGAGGGATCCATTCGTCTCGAGGAAGGCGGCCAGCTGCTTGTTGACGGTCTTCTCGATGACTTTGGCTGGAAACGGGAGGAGCGAGATGGGGCGGTAATTCTTGAGTTCGGTGGGGTCCGCTGTTGGTTTCTTTAGTAGAGCGCTGAGTTCGGCGTGCTTCCAGCTCTCAGGGAAGGTGGCGTTGTCGAAGGAGGTGTTGATGATGTCCCGCAGGTGGGGTGCGATGACAGCGTCGGCCTTGTTGAAGACGTGGTGAGGGCAGGGGTCGGTCGGAGATTCGGAGTGGATAGAGTTCATCGTGCAGATGGTGTCTTCTGTGTTGATCTGGGTCCGGGTGGTGGTGGGGGGCGTTGGTGCGGTCGTGGGGAGCGTTGTTTGTGGGCTGAAGCTGTTGTGTATGTCAGCGATCTTGTTGTGGAAGTAGGAGGCGAGGGAGTTGCAGAGGTCTTGCGACGGGGTGATGTCGTTGATTCCGGCGTTGGGGTTGGAGAGCTCTTTCACGATGTTGAAGAGTTCCTTGCAGTTGTGTGCGTTGTTGTCCAGCCGGTCCTTGAATGCTGTTTTCTTGGTGGCGTGGATCAGTTGATGGTGCTTCCGGGTGGCGAGCTTGAGGGTGGTCATGTTGTCCGGTGTTGGCTCCCTTCTCCAGGCTTTCTCGAGGGCTCGGCAGTTCTTCTTGGAGCTCTTGAGTTCGTCGGTGAACCATGGGGCCTTCTTGCTGCCGGGTCTGCTAGGCGGGGTCCTCAGTGGGGCGAGGTCGTCTGCGCAGTTGCTGATCCACTTCGTGAGGTTGTCGGCGGCCTGGCTGGGGTTCGCTGAGCTGGCGGGAGGGTGCTGGCTCAGGGAAGCGGCGAGCTGGTCTGCTGTGATCTTGTTCCAGTTTCTTCGAGCAGCCTGTTGCTGGTGGTGGTGGATCGTGGATCTTCTGAAGGTGAAGTGGACGCAGCTGTGGTCCGTCCAGTGGAGTCCGGTGGCGTGGCTGAAGACGATGTCCTTGCTGGATGAGAAGACAGCGTTGAGTGTGTGTCCGGCGAGGTGGGTGGGGGTGGTCACCAGCTGCTTGAGTCCGAGGATGGCGAGGTTGTCAAGCAGGGTGGTGGTGTTGCGGTCGTTGTTGTTCTCCAGGTGGAAGTTGAGGTCCCCGAGGAGGATGTAGTCAGCGGAGGGGAGGGCGTGCGGGCTGATGAAGTCGGCGATGTCTTCGCTGAATTGGGTGCGTGGTCCCGGGGGTCGGTAGATGAGGGTGCCTCTGAGGGTGGTTTTGGGGTCCGTGTGGATCTGGAAGTGCAGGTGTTCGGCGGTTGTCAGGGTGTCGTCGGTGTTGGTCGCGATGCGGATGGTGTCTCTGTAGATGATGGCGATGCCTCCTCCAGTCTGGTTGCCACGGTCTCTTCGGGTGATCTTGTAGCCCTCTGGGATGGCGATGGCGATGTCGGGCGCTGAGGAGTCGTTCATCCAGGTTTCCGTGAGGAAGGCGACGTCAGGAGCTGTGGTGTCGAGGAGGTTCCAGAGTTCGATGGCGTGTCTGTGGACGGAGCGGGTGTTGAGTAGGATGCACTTGAGGTGGTTGCTGCTGGTGTTCGGCTTGGCGGGCGCTGGTGCGGGGCAGGTCCGGATGCAGGTGAACTGCAAAATTAATGCCACTGTGTGAGGAGGTGGTGGGGCCTTGAAGGGGGAGGAGCTTCATGACGAGAGCTACCTAAGAGTCACTTTGCCCCTTTAACTCCCAGAAAAATAAAAACAAAGTCATTGAGACTGTCGCTGATGTCCTGGGGTGTCTTCACACTTCTTAATGGACATTGGCTGCTTACCGCCTTCGAAAATGATACGGATACCCGTTGTTTACAGCGGCTTTCAGCTTGTTTTTTCCTGCCATTGTGTGATTTCAGCTCCTCACCAAGTGAGTGTGTTCAGAGAGCTGAAATCGTGTGAAACACTCCGAGTTGCCAGGTATGTATATGTATGGTGCAAACCAAGACAAAAGGTAACAGGAAGCGTAGAGAGTCCAAGGCAGTGATAAAGTCAATGCACATTTGGTGCGAAAACTGAGTTCTGAGGGTCGAGGTGGACTGTTACATTTCAAATATGCAGTTTATCTGACCGTGATCATATCAATACTCGCTAAAATCGCGAGGTAGGATTTTTATAGTTTCACAGTCACATGTGACTTTTAACCCCAGGGCTTAATTTGAGCCGGTGGTCTTTGGTGATTGCAGAGACTTCACCCCGAGTGTGGAGACTCCCCCACAGCTGTGGGGCCTCGACCTTGAGTGCGGAGGCCCTCTGTGAATCAGGTCCTTAGCCAGTGGTGGCTCGCACAGGTATTGCTGGGGGGTGGCGAGGCAGGGGGGGTGGGGCTGGATGGGGGGGTAATTGAGGGTGACATACGACGGGAAAGTTGCGACTAAAGAAATAAATAAATAAAAGCAATTACTTTGCGCTCGCAGCATCGCTGAGTCGCCGATGCTGCGAGCACTAAGTAAGTGCTTTTATTTATTTCTTTCTTTAGTCTCAACTTTCCCATCGTATGTCACACTCCACTTCCCCTACCCAGCCCTGCCTCACCGCTGCACAGCGTTACCTGGGCGAGCTGCCACAGTCCTTAGCAATTCAAAATGGCGGCAAGCAGCCAAAGCATTCTTGAAACCATCAGAGCAATGAGTGCACTTGTCTAGTAACAATTATGCCGTTTGTTCTCTCTCTTCCTGCCCAGCGTTTTTGGCGCTATAACAGCGCTCAGAGGGTTGGCGGTAATATCTTTTCTAGCCAGGGCGCTATCACCAACCTCTTAAAGGGCTCAGTTTGCAGCTCCTCTAGTTCAATGGTGTTACTGTGGTGAAAAAGTAAACTCTGAACAGTACAGAACCGAGTATTTGAAAATGCCATTTTGTACTATATAACATGTGTCTCCATCTACTGTGCTATGTAAAATGAATCTATTGCAGCTGAAACCCATAGATTCACAGTCAACAGTAAACGATTTTACAACAGATGCACTTGTTTACAATCAATAAAACGACGATATTCACACCAAGATAGATAGATTTGAGGTGAAAAAAGATGAATTCTGCAGATTTTCTGCAGATCCTCAGATAACATTGTACTGACTTGAAAACAGTGTAACAGAACTCAGACACACAAACTTCTTAATTGAGCAATGCGCTGAATGACCCCTGCTACTTTTCCCATTCCAAAAATGAGGAGTAACAAAAATGGAAAAATCTTTAATTTAAGACCCAAAAAATGAGGTCGAGGGTGGAACGCTTTTCTTCAACTTTAAAGTAGAAATATACTAAATATCATAAAACTCCAAGTTTCCATTTTTCAGTGTCCATATTCTCACGTAGTAAATTTCATTACAATGTAGTACTATTTGCCACAATCATTGGCAAATTCAAATGGAAAGCTTATAACACAATGGCAGTGAGATCATGAATACTATTTTGAATCTTTTGTTCCCTTCAGGTCTATAGGCACATGGCGAGCCTCTCTAGACGCTTATATACACCTACAGCTAGAGAAAAAAATAGAGAAACTTTAATTTTATTAACGTCTAAGGACATGCACATTTTTATTCTAACGCAATAAAATGGTGCCCAAAACCGAAAAATGTTTATATGTATATATTTTTTTTTATTATAGGACATTCCATAAAAAATTGTTTTGGGGTGAATAAAATGCAAATGTACTTTTTGCTAAGTTTGTTTCAGCAAAATAGGTAAGTTATCCGCAAAGGTTGTTTTTCAAATATTTTGTTGCAAAGAAAATGCGCAAATTGATTTTCATTTATAGAAGAATTCTCCCAGCAACTAAAGTCCTCAAGGAAAAATGTAGCCATATGTGTGACTGGACACAAAAAGTTTATCAATGTAAAGTTTCATTAAGTTCCAAATGATTATTTTGCAGCTAGTCTGAAAGCATCATTTTCACACCTTGGTGCCCTCATCAAGAGCCTCTATTCACTTTAGAAAGAAAAAAAATGCTTAATTGTTCAAGCAGACAGAATGGCAAAAATATTGCTAGGTCAATGATTTAACACAGAGAACATAGTAAATAATACTTTTCAATGCAAGATTACTTTAACTCAATCACAAAAGGTAATATATGAAGTCTTATCATTGCCAGAAAAGTGGCGTTACCAATTTACTTAAGTTCAAGAGGCTGGTCGGAGAGGGTAAATTAAGCATTGTATTTTTTAGCTTCTGGATAGAAGATGTCTCACTTCACATGACAAAGTGAAACTATCATTACATCCTTTCAGAAATCTCATCCTGTACTTACCTGTGTCAGGGAAAGAAGGTTCATGTCCATATGGACTGCTGCCCTCAGGTGTCTTAGCGACGTAAACCCTTGCCTATTTTTATGATTTCTTTTTATTCTTAGTTGTTTGTGTCCTTTTATTATGGGATGTATGTACTTATATAATGTGTTTGATTAATTACGCAATAAAAATGTTTGGACTTTGCAATATTTTCTGTCTGACAGTAACCTGAAAGTTAGTCAGCTAGTACAGGAGGCTCCACCTTTCATCCGTCTGAGGTGAAAACATAAATGCGCACAATTGAACCGGTCAAGAGTTAATTGTTATTACAGCGCTGCCAAATGACCCTTTCGTAGAAAGTTCCTTAAATCAAATTATGTGACTGAGCTCCGAGTGGGAAATAATATACAACGGCTCTCTGCAGAAAAAAAGCACTTCTTCCGAGCACCGAGGGGCCCAGAGCCGCTGCTTTCAACGCTGAAACTGATGAGCTGGACGGGACTCGGAGCCCGGTCTCAGCCGGAAGCCTGGCAGAGGCATATTCCACTATATTTCCCGTCGCGCGCTGATGGAAGGAGTATAAAAGCTTATGACAAGGCTCGCGAGCCTGCAGCAGAGCACACATTGAGGCGGCCGGCAGAGCGGCTCACAGCTGAGCCAGAGTGAGTCTGGCCTAGCGACAGGACAAGAAATGAGACATAATGCTAGCCTTTCAGCTTTGAGAGTTTATCTACAGTAGAATTAGCCCCGCGGGTGAGGGGTCTGTTCAAAGCACCCGAGGGCACCGGCTGACACTCCTGTGCACTCCCCCACCGGTGCCCCAGGGAAGCAGCCGTGCTTTCACGCACACAATACAGAAGATCACATCCCAAATGGAATTTATATTGGGCCCTACTGACATGCTGCACAAGGGAAGCCAGAACAGCGCTTACTGCCTTCCTACCATGTAATGCAATTTTCTTCTGTTTTTACAGTATGTATGTAAAGCGCTCAGATACCTACGGGTCAAGCTAGCGCTATATAAAACTTTAAAAATGAATGAATAAATAAGAGCTGTGCTACCTACAAAACCCAAGACCCTCGTCCTCACCACCACAGGTAGAGAGCAAGAGTCACCTGGAGGTTTGCAAGCACTCACTCTTGGGCAGGGACAAAACAGGCCTGGCCAATCTGTGTGGCAGCACTGGGGCCTGCGCATGCGCACTACCCTATTCATCACCCTTCACTGGGCCAGGGCCGGAGGGCTCGATGAACCCCTTCCGCGGCTTGTGCAGATAGAGGGTGTGGACCTGGCCTCGCAGCCATGGCCAGATAGCCGAACAGCTCGTCCATGGTCAACAGTCAGCTGCTGTAGGACTCGCTCCCTTGTGTGCTGCTTCACATTTAAACTTGCCCCGTGTCTGTAGATGTACAGCAAGATGGAGTTTTTGCTGGGTTATTGCTGATAAACAGACTTTAAAGGTTGTTTTTGTTTTATCTCTTTCATCCCACATATTGTAGGAAAGCACATGCTCTAAAATATAAAGGTTTTCATGATGACGGGGAACAGCCATCTGTAGCACTCACCCAAGAGGCATCTGGAGCAGAAGGTGTACTTGGCATGGCACTTCTCCTGGAGACCCATAAATCTGCTCTCTGGGCTACTGCAGTGGAGCAAATGTCTGAATCTTTTAGAAAGTAAATTAGACCTTGGCAAGCATTCCCATTTACATTCTGGCACTTGCTTATTAATTTTAATTCTGCGCAGAGTTCTCTACTTCGAAAAATAAACCAAGTCATCTATAAAGATTGAAAACATTTAAACTCAATTTACAGTTCTGAGCTATCATACGATGTGGTTTCATTTCCTCTAGTATTTTGACTAGTTTTACATTTTTTTAAAACAATACCTTACAGACACTGGCAATGTCAACAGCTCGGCACTCACATTATAAAGGCAAGGCCTATTGGCTTTGCCAATGCTCTATAATGGACAGACCCTTGAAGAAAACCACGTGAAACGCTCTTGTGGAGGACAGGGGTGGAAGGTTTATATTCTCTCTCATGTTCATTCTACTCAAAGTGAGAGCAAAGACAGCACTTGAGATGCAATAGTGGGTTATGATGTTTTATCACTCGGGTACAGTGACAGACACGGTGGGATCATCTGTCAATGATACACTTGTAACATGAAAATATGATAAAATCCTAATCCTGAGTGAATGAAAACAGAAGAGTATGCCTGCCCTGGGAACATGCCCTTAATGCTAATTTCCCGTGGTTTGTCTGGAGTGAACTTCTTACATAATGGCAGAGAAGTCGATAGTGGTACAACGTAACACGCCTAAAATGAAACACTGGCAATTTAGTCCAAACTGCTTACTTCAGCCTTGTACTTTTCCCTCTATTTTGGGGAGCAGCCCATGCTATCAGGGTCTGCATCCGTTGAGGTAATACCCAATGTGTGCTCGGTTCTAGACCAGTTTTTATCTCACACTTCATCGTGTTTACGTTGTTTGCAAGTGCTCTCACTCTTGGCAAAATAGAGCAGAGCCGTTGCCCAAGAGCACACAACTTGGTCATATATGGAGGCAGAAATTCGAACCCATGTATCCTAGTTCAACAGCTTACAACTAGCCTCTAGATAAAAAAAAAATGGGGCGGTGGCGGTTCTGTAACATCCCAGGGAAATGCACATTGTTGGAGCCCAGCATACAGTGATAAAGCCAGGCTTAGAAGTTTCCTAGTTCATTACTTACTACTACCCATTAGATCACAAGTGGATTGCCCACACTGTTGGAAGTCCTACCAGTTTGTTTTAAAGCAATGGCCACCTTAACTGAGTCTGCTTCAAAACACTCCCAATGTTTGCAGATCAAGGTAAAAGGTGATAGAGATAGCTTTTCTCTAACTCCCGGAGAAGTAGTTGCATACTGGGCAGTATCTGTGGAGAATGGAATACCCATACACTACTGCATTCCAATTGGAACACTGGGATGCTGGGGCACCAATGAAGACAATGGAGTGTCTCAGACAAGGAAGACAATGGAGTGTCTCAGACAAGGAAGACAATGGAGTGTCTCAGACAAGGAAGACAATGGAGTGTCTCAGACAAGGGAGACAATGGAGTGTCTCAGGGCCAATAGCAGCTTTTTACAGGCTTCTACTCTAATGTTACAATGTTTGTGTCCTGTTTCCCCTTGTAATATTTAGAACGTTCTGCCCGCAGTGGGTGGAATGTTTTAAGATCATTGGAGTCATTCTGCCTCAGACTATTCAGTCTGTTAAATGCCCTCAGTCCCTTCATACAACCTCACGTGCGGCTCAGGCCTACAACACAGAGAGAGGGCATTTAACAACGATATAGGCATCCCAAGCAGGCTAATATTCTCTATTAGGTGACCAAGGTATTCCCTTTGTGCGCTTTGATACTCCAAGGGCTGTAAGGATGAGCAGTGCAAGTGCTCACTGAGACTCTGATACAGTATCTGCGAATCTGGCCCTTTGCGAGCGCTTTTTTTGCATTTGGGAGTCATCAGCCCAAATGCAAAAATCGCAAATTGCGAAATCGCTAAATTGCGAGGAATTGCATTTGAGGAATCTATTTGAGATTCCTTAAATGCAATTCATGAACCATTTTTGAATTGCGAAATCGCTATTTTTGGCCGCTATTTACCGCAAAGTCTGACTTCGTGGTAAATAGCGAAAACTTAGAAAAATGCACTTTAGTGCATTTTTCCAAGTTGTATGTTACACACACACATGTCCTTTGGACATGTGTGTGCGCAACATCAGTCTACATTTACATTTCAGGGGTGCTACAGGGTGTCCTTTGGACACCCCTGGCACCCTTGAAATCGCTTCCTTATTTGCGATTAGCAAATTGCTAATCGCAAATAAGGAATGACTCCCCATTCATTCCTATGGGCATTAGTCCCATAGGAATGAATGGGGAGTCATTCCTTATTTGCGATTAGCAATTTGCTAATCGCAAATAAGGAAGCTGCAGAAATCGCAAATAAAATTGCGATTTCTACATGAATCCCGTTTTGCGAGTCTTTAAACGCGATTCCTTAATAATCGCTATTAAGGACTCGCAAAACGGGACAATGATGAATCTGGGGGTTTGTACATTAAAAAAGTGCTTTTCTAAAGTCTCAAACGGCCCGATTCTGCGAATCGGACCATTTGCGACCTCAAAAAAGCTTTGCACATCTGGCCCTATATTCTTTAATACTATGTGGGTGTACATGCTTTCACTTACATGTTTTCAACTCAGGCATATATATTTGGAAAAATAGTGGGGAGGAAAAATATGAAAAGTGCATATGAATAAAATTGGAAAAAAATATGACAAATATTTAGTAACCGTTCCTGATAAGAATTAGTGGAATAGACATTAATTTAGCAACTAGCAATTACGACTCAAACTGACAACAAAGAGCAATGACAAAATGAGGAAAATGTAAAAGAAGTGAAAATGTCCTTCATGTTATTTAAAGCGAGGCAATCAACCTGCTTTCGGCTGATAATTAAATTCAGATAGATGAAGAGAGAGAGAAAGGACGGGCTATAAACCCTCTTTTATATTAAGAAAAACAGCGCATTGTAAGCAAGAAATGCAGTTCTGGATTCATTGGAAGGCCAGAAGTGCTATAGAAAGAGAGGACACGTTGACCCTTCTCTTAGGCGAAAATATTACATGGGTGGCTACATAGGTTGCACCTGGGCTGGCCAGTATTTTACCACTCTGACCTGTATTTCTATGCCCATGTGAATAAAAGAAATGAGAAAAGCAGTATCATATGTCTTCAACTTTTGAAATATGAACCTAAATAAGCAAATACATTAAGTGAATTTTTTGGGATATTAGTGTAAATTAATTCTAAATAATTATTAAAGCAAACAGAGGGATACTTGCCATTTTACAAGCGAATAATGAGAATTTTACACAACTTCTCTATTCCCTACCAGTTGCTGGCCCTTCTAGAATAGTGTTTAAACAAATGGCCGCTATTTCTTTTCTGGGAAAGGTAGTTACCCTACCCCAAGGGTATATTTTGGAGTCCAGGAAGAGCCTCCATTGAAGGTCGACGTATCATTAGTTTGCATATTCAAATTTACAAATGACCAAGGATCCACTCACTACGGTTGCTTCCTCTATAGATACGTAGATGAGCGGAGGTAGGCTATGTAGGTATAGAGGCATAGGCGAGATGATACTAGTCACGTCTGGTGAAAACTGGCCACCCTTAACTTTAGAGGAACAAATGACTGCATTTTGTCTGTCCCCAGAATCATAGCGAGAACCTGGGAGGAGGAAAGTATCATTTCCGGCAAAGAGTATTCCTCTATGGGTAGCCACAGCCAATCAGGACCCATCTGAGTTGTGACAGAGTGGGGTCCATGTGTGCTAGAACCCAGGGATCCCCGGAATGTCTGCTTCTGAGTAACTCAGATAAGGCATTACAACTCAAGAGGACATGATGAGATGTGTCCGCAGTGTCCATAATACTAGAGCGGCCCTAGGTAGGGCTGTTTTTTAAATATATTTACCATATACAAAAGTGACTTCAGATGAAATACCACGCAATTCACTTTTGCCTACCAGTGTAAATGAAAACCAGCAAAGCAACTAGGCATCCTCCTGACCGTAACCATGCATACACTGACTGTTTTGTGGGTTGTTGGGCAGTATGTGTGGGTGTCCCTAGACCTCGTTACTCTAAGAAAACCACACAAAGTGCATTACCTGTGATCCACCGTGGTCTAAGGGTTGTCTGCAGAATGTATTTTAGTGTTTGTTGAAGCCCAGTTTCGCTCCAGAGGTGCAGCTGTACCTAAAGTGATGGAAATGTCCTACTACTAGTAGCAGTTGCGGAGGTCACACCTGCTACAAACACAGTATGGTTCAAATAAATTTCCCTTCAATGCACTGAGTAAAAAACCTTTGTTCCAACTCAGGTCTGCCTGATAGCCTTACATGTGAGCAGCATGCGAGCAGAAGCTGAATCATTTGGAAGACAAGCGGTTTTCACTCCCATTACCTGGTTTTAACTACTGACCAGTGGCGGCCAGCATGGATTGGAGTTGGCGGGGCGGAAGGAAGGCGGAGGAGGAGTTGATAATAAGACAAAAAACGTACCTTATCGCCACCTCCATCTCTCTGCTGCATCAGGAACGGAACCGGAAGAACCCAGACTCCCCTGACCAATCACAATGCTTCAAAGCAGCGTTGTGATTGGTCTGAGCACCGGGGTTTGGCGCTCAACCAGGGCATGGGAGCCTGGGCATGTTCTCCACCCAGGCAGTAATGCAGCCTGGGAGGAGAACATGTAAAGTGTGCATGAATGTTTGGCCATCCAGAGAGCAGCCCAGCTCCACCTCACATAGACGAGGCAGTAAGAACAAATAACATGATATAAAAGGATAATAACGAAGAGTTATTATCATTTTATTTTTTCTTTATTTCACTGCTAAAAAGCAGTGGGGCGACGCTCCTCTGCCTTGCCGGAGGAGCCGCCACTGCCTACACACTTTCCACTCAACTTCTATTTTTCAAAGCTTTTCTGGTACTCAAAGCTCATAGTCATGATTTTCTTAGGGCCAAGTGGTGTTCTGTTTTACTGGTGGTACTTTCATGGCCACACCCATAGCTGCCAAGGTTTCAGATTCCAATGAGTGACATTTTCATAATTTCAGTGTAGTTATGAGTGACATTTCAATGACTATGAGTGACACTTCCTGGCGAGCAAAATCAAGCATCGAAGACGAGGGAAACATAACTATCAGACATTACACCCATACGCGCATCGAGATTGTCTGAATCATACTGATTTCAATAAATCCACGACCCATCCTTGCGTCTCTAGTTTTTCTCTGTCACTTTTCTCTTTTTCATCTTTTTCCCCTATTCTCTCTTTTACATCTGGTCTTTTTAGGGTCACCCGTCTGTTTCTCTTGCTTTTCTTTATCTTGCCCGTTTCTTTTCACCACCTCCTCTTCTCTTTCTTTCCTTCTTCCCTCTTCTCCTACCCGGCCTTTTTCCTCTTGCCTTTCTCTCCTCTGTCCATACCTTTCTTTCTGCCCTCTCTTTACTTCCCTAGTGTCTCCCTTTCTCTATCTCTTTGCAACTCATGCAGTCGAACACATTATAACTTCAGCTGACAAAAACCTCGAGTTTCTGACTCGCTATTGAATTTTTTCTAACATTAAATCCATTTCTTCCACTAACCTCCAAAGTATTATATCAGCCCAGTGCATTTCAGTGGCAAGGATAACCAGACCCACATTGCAATACAAGAGGATGCTTGTCACAAGCCTGACCATGTACTCTGAGACAAGACGCGTGCTCCACCCCTACTTTAATGTGCCCGTCATAAAATGCATCCCATTTGCAGAAATGCAAACAGGGGACGCATCAGCAGGCACAATCCAATCCACTTGCCAGGCAGCTGCTTCTGTCCCAGTGGTCTTAAGGGGCATGAGCCGAAGTGTTACCTGGAGGCCTTCATAAGACGTGACCAGGTTAGTAAGCGGCTCCTGGAGAACAGAATCCCGCATTTCCCAACCAGTCCCCCCCTCTCAGCAATTGAATTTGCCATGGCCGGGAGTCAAATTAACTGCAGCTGCTCCTCCGCTTGAGACAGCTGAGCTGCACGGAGGTGGCGGCGACCGCCAGTGCGACCAGGCAGCAATGCCGGCGCCTGCCATGATTGACTTGTTGCAGTGCCTGTTCCCACAAGTGAACTCCGGCAGCAGAGGGACGTGACGTCTGGTCGGTCTCTGCGGCGCGTCATGGCAGGTACGTACAGCATAGCATTAAGGACTGCACCCTCTCAGGAGAGTGTGCCCCAAGCCTGTGGAGCGGCACGCATGCCATGGCACGCACTGCCAGCTGCTACTCCACAATTTTATATAGGCAGTGCTGTAAACACCCTGTCTTGACAGCTGAGGCACTATGCATAATGCGTGACTTCTCATTTCAAGGCGATGATGCGGATCACCACACTGAAATTAGTTAGTCTATCACCACACTGAAATGAGTTAGTCTAACGCCTGATGCGTGGTACTTGGCAGTACTGCACTCCTATCATTCCGCTGGAGAAAAATGTACTTATATCCAGTGAAAATTAATCCTGGCAGCTGAAATAACTAGGATGTGCAATAACTCTGTTGTTAGACCTTCAAAACATTTAGGAATACTGCAACCTGTTGATTTTCCCTCTATAGGTTTCTACCAAGTTCAGGCTCTTCCACAAGTGATTAATACATTATTTCTTCCATGTTTTTGTATCACAATTTGAAACCAGGAGGCACTATGTGTCAACAACCTCCACTAAGCCATCACTCATTAGTTAAACAATTGGATCATCTCCTGCCCCAACACCCTGGCCCCCTTAAGAAAAACAACATGAAAAGATTCAAACCCTAAGCCAATTGGTACACAAATGAACTCAGGCTGATGAATCATCCCTGCAAACAACTGGAGAGCAGATGGAGAATGAGCAAAGACAGCGAAGACAGAAGTGAATTCACGTCCGCCCTCAGACGGTTTCATCAACTGACATTAATGTCCTCTCCTACGCGAAAGACATGCAACTTATCTACCTCACGGACAAGACGCCCTGCACCAGAACAAGTTCACTGCTTGCATGACCAAAACGCAGACTGTATGAAATAAAACTGTCTGAAGCAGAACACCGGCAAGAACAACGTCACGATCTTCGGGAAGACTTCTTCACTGTGGGATCTACCTTATGGCTGGCAGAGCTATAACCAACACCCACCCTCACCACCAACGCCAAAAACTTTGGGATCATAATGCACTGCAAATTTAATAAGATTGCCCTAGTCAACGCTGTCACTGCCTTATGCTTTAACAACCTAAAAATGCCAAGGATGATTTTCAAATTACTTCCAACCAACACCTGGAAAACTATCACCTACACCCTCGTGCCCGGGAAATTGGAATATAGGAAAACCCTCTACGCCAGGATGAAAAAAAGCATAACCACTAGGCTGCAGACCATTCTGAACTCGGCAGCTAGAATCACTCTAAATCTCCAACACTGCCCACACATCTCACTTCACGTCAAGGAGATACACTGGCACCTCGCCCACACTTTCAAAGCACTACATAATTCTGTCCCAGCATAACTCAGCAATCGCAGATTTCACAAACCCTTCAAACACCTCCGCTTAGCCAGACTCTTACTTGCACACATCTCACACATTCGGAAAACTAGATCCGGTAGTCAAGCCTTTTCCGACATTGCTCCAAAAGCGTGGAACAACCTGCTGTTACACATCCGAGCCTCCCACTCACTTCTTGAATTACGCAAGAAGCTGAATACCTGGCTTTACGAGTAATCACGTTAGGCCCTGGGCTTGGCTGATTTCACACCTGCTCAGCACCAGGAGACCCACCTGCGTGAGAGTATAAATCTACTTAACATAACACGTAAAGCAGCA
Organism: Lissotriton helveticus; assembly: GCF_964261635.1. NCBI lineage: Eukaryota > Metazoa > Chordata > Amphibia > Caudata > Salamandridae > Lissotriton > Lissotriton helveticus. The sequence continues at coordinate 314,499,207 of NC_136059.1, forward strand.
ACTGCTTCTCTCTATGTGCTTACACCTTGGGATTCCCTAGAAGTCTGATGCTGTGTAACCTGGATCAGGTATTAGAACTCAGAAGAACATGATGTGATGTGTCCACACTGTTAATAATATTAGAGCGGCCATAGTTAGGCTGATTTTTTTTATATTTCCCATATGCAGAAATTAATTGATAACATTCTACAAAATTCACTTCTCTTTCAGTGAAAATAAAAAAGGCAACTATACATCCTTCTGACAAACCGTGTCCCCAAACCTCAACAACCCCAAAAACCTTATAAAAGACCTTTCTTTAGCTCTATGGGCAGAACCAACAGTTTCTGGTGACGTGCTCATATTTTCTCCAATATATTTGGGGTCAGAGCTCCAAAATTATTAGGTCTAATGGAACTTGTATTTTTCCGTACCTAGTTCCACCTGGTCAGTAATCCCAAAATCTACACGAGGATCACTCATTCCCGCTTATTACTGTCAACCTCAGTCTTTCGCCAAGCTCCAGTGATATTTATCTAGGCTCATGTTATTTAAATCTCTTAACAAGCATATGTATACATGCACAAGTGCCATAGGTCACAACAGAGATCATGGGCTACTAGATATTCCGTACCGCACTACTTTTCCATATATCTTTACGATAATTCCGTTCACTCTCCCTCCTTTTTCCCAAATATGTTATTCTCTCCCAATTAATCAATCAGTAGTTTGTAGTGCGTGGCTAGTCATCCGTAAGGGTCTCAAAGCGCTGAGGGGGAGGGGGGGGAGAGGGGAGGCTGCGGGAGGCTGCTGATCCGTCTGGGTGTGGAGGTTCAGTCAAAGAGCCGGGTCTTGAGGTCCTTTCTGAACTTTGTCAAGGACACGGATTGCCTGAGGTCGAGGGGCAGGGTGTTCCAGGTCTTGGCGGCGACATAGAAGGATCGTTCTCCGGTTCAGGTCTTGTGGATCTGTGGGACGCAGGCCAGAGTGAGTTGGGCGGAGTGTAGTTGTCTTTGCGGGTGGTGGAAGGTGAGGTGGTGGACGCAGGCCAGGGTGAGTTGGGCGGAGCGTAGTTTTCTTTGCGGGTGGTGGAAGGTGAGGTGGTGGACGCAGGCCAGGGTGAGTTGGGCGGAGCGTAGTTTTCTTTGCGGGTGGTGGAAGGTGAGGTGGTGGTTCAGATATTCTGGTTCTGCATCGTTGAGAGCTTCGTATGCATGTGTGAGGAGCTTGAAGGGGATTATCTTGTTGATAGTGAGCCAGTGGAGTTGTTCTCTTTTTGTTGGTTATAACTCCTTTTTTTGTGCTTATGCTCCTCACCACCTCTGTGCCATATATCTTTCTATGACCCCTCCACCTCCTTTCTCTCCTCTCGTAATGTATTGCCTATTTTTTGCTGTAATGTGTAATTGCTGATCTTTTTTCTGTTACATTGTTGATTCTCATGTAGAGCGCTCTGATGCCTTCGGGTCTAGCCAGCGCTATATAAAACTCTTTAAATAAATAAATAATACATTTCCAGATATTTATTCCTTTTTTCTCCTCCCTTTTACTCTTTTCCTTTCCAGCTTGTGTTCACATTAAGGCTTCCTACCGATCACTCACCCGCTTCCCCGCCATCCTCCCCCTTTACCAAAAATCTTTTTCTTTTTAATAACTAAAGTGACCTTCTGTCATAGTTTCTGATGGAAGGCAGCCATCCTCATGGTAACGTCGTGCAGGATGGGACACTACGGCCACAACCTGTAATAAACGATTACAGGTGAATACTTGAGTTTCTCATTACACGTTCATATTTCAGAGTGCAACCGTATAGTGAAAGTTAAGTTACAAATGTTTACGTTTTTAGGGAGTTTATGTTCCTATGTCTAATATGAAATGGACAGGCAGAGCCGACATCATTCAGAAATCATGATAAATTGAAAAAACAGATAGGCGTAGGCAATACAAATACCACATCAGATTCATTTTAACATTCTGATGTGCTAGTTAGAAGCCATAAGGATAGAAGCTACCATGGAAACTTACCCAAGGCATGTTAACAATGTGTTCCTGGATGATTAAACTAACAGACAGTCCAGCTAGGAAATAAACAGACTTTTTGGAGCAGAAAGTGTACTTGGCAAGAGAGCGGACAGACAGCAGTATTTTCACTTCATACACAAGTTACAGAGTCGGATAAAACCTCATGACAAAACAGCCAAACTTCAAGCACTTTGGAACCAGATCACACGCGGCGCTCTTCCTAAATATAGTGGAGTTCCACTTATTTATATTTCACCACGTGGGACTCTTATCTAAAGAGATATATAGATTAACAGCTGTGTATTAAACCGCATTCAGAATGAGCGCCCTGCGAGCCTTCAAACCAGCCAAGATCAAAGGCAGCGGAGGACGAGGAAGCGTCTCATGTGATCTAAAGTCACCCATTGGCTAAGATATTCAGTACTGGGGTCTGTGGACGTATATATTTATTTATTTATTTTATGGCGTTTTATATAGCGCAAACTTGACCCGAGGGTATCAGAGCGCTTCACATAGTTTGCATTTAGGCCATTATATCAGATACATTTGGAGTGGATAGAAATGCAAGGTGACAGTGTGTAAACGAAGTATACGAAAGACATGTGGATATAGTTGCAGATGCAGTTTTGAGGTAAATTCGAAAGAAATATGGTTGCCAATACAGTTTTGGGGTAGATACAGTAAATATATATAGAGCGCATTGCAGATCGCAGCAGCAATTGCACGAGGTTACAAGTGTTGTAAAAGAAATACATTGTAGTAATTATAAAGGAAAAGTGTTGGTCGACAGTAATCTAGATGAACACTAAGGTGCTGAGGTAGCTGGGTAGGGCCATGAGAAGGTGGGGGCGCAAGGCACGGGTTTTTCGCCGAGGTAGTGACACTGGCCACAGGAGCCAATACAAAGAACCTCAAGTGTGTGTGAGTATTTGACAGTGTGTGCAGACAGGAGTGTGTGCATCGATGCATGTGGGAGGGTCAGTTGTGGGAGGTAGTGCAGAAGAACACTGGTCCACATTATGATAATGGCATTGGTGTAATTGATTGCACTTCTGTGATCCTATCATAAAAGTGAATATTTTGGTGCCAAGGGGGCGTTATCTCATTCGAACAGGAGAGGCCCTATGCAATGAGGGAACATCCGTCCAGTGTGCATTACTAAGATAGGATCTCTGTGCCCTACTTAGTAGCTGGCACTAGATTTATTACTGATTGTCTCTGCTATCGGATCACCACTTGAGCCTCGCTCTCAATTAGTAGACAGTTTTCTGAGACCATCATTAAATGAATATACCATCTTATCTTCAGGACGTTAAAGATATCCTCAAATTGCTGATAGAACAAATATTTGATCCCACCACTGAATTGCTAACTGCACTCGATGTAAAAGCTCTATAAATTACCCCTCAAAAATATACATTAATGGCAGTATAGCAACTGCTAGAAGAGGCACAATTGGACACCCTCACCCCTCCAGATGTCATTATGAATTGTGCCACCATCGCCAAGATGGAATTGGTTTTCCAATATGAAGACCAACTCTATCTCTATCTCTATCTCCAGGTCATGCATAAAGCCACCCCCTGCAGTCATGCACAGCTCTATCTCTATCTCCAGGTCATGCGTAAGACCCCCCCTGAACCCCCCCATGCAGTCGTGCACGGCCTTTGGCCCTGCAGCCAACTACTTCCAGGGAAGCAACCTGATGACGCGCACCACCGTCGGCTGTGCAAGCTGTGGGGTTGGGTGCAGCTACTGGCCACTGCCCAAGCCATGTGTCCAACCCTCGACAGGCAGCCAACCCCCCTCTGCACTTGGTGATTGGCCAACCCTGCATGGGCAGCTAACCCCCCGCCACACACAGCTAGAGGCGTGGGGTCTGGCTGCACTCACGCAGACCCCATCCCCGGGGACAATTTTTCAAAAAGGGGGGAGTAGGCACAAGGAACCACTCTCCAAACCTTTGCAGGGGCGCATGGATCCCCTCCCTGAACCTTTGTTTCTTGAGTAAAGGGAGGGGGGTGCGTGACCACCTTCCTGAGCCACTAAGGGTCCCGGGGACTCCATCACCCAGGGCCTAATTTTAAATGAAGGGGAAGAGGCGCACGGCCCCCTCCCCGACCACTAGGGGTTCTGGGGCCCACGTCCACTGGGGCTAAAATATATTTAAAAAGGGGTGGAGGGTGCACAACCCCCCCCCCTCCACGAGTCATAAGGGCCTCCATAGACCCCATCTCCCGGGGCCAAAACATATATTATAAGGGGAGGAAGCACACAGCCCTCCTCCCCAAGACACTATGGGCCCTGGGGGCCCCAGCACATGGGACCGCTTGTATTTATAAAACGGAGGGGGCACATGGCCCCCCCCTCCCTGAGCCTACAGTGGCCATACCCACACAGTGACAAGAACAAAGATATGATATGTCCGCCATGTGGTATACTGAACAGCTTTCACCTCTGTATACTTTACATTCAGACAAATACATCCTTTTGAGAGGTAGCTCTCTCACATCCACCTTAGGTCTCTGAAAAAACATCCAAGGTCTTCCTTGCCTTGACAGCAAATTAGCATGTGCTTTCAGGTGTTACTTTTTAAATATAGCAACATGTACTCCACCATGACCCATTAGAAAGCGGTTGTTCATAGGGTACTTTAGTTTTGTTGTGTTTATTCGAGTGGCAGTACCCTATAGCTATACCTGTGTTTCTCCTGGCGGTAAGCCTCCAGTAGCACTGAAGAGGTAACACCAACATTGGTGGTTAAATTGGCTATCTATTATCTTAAAAAGGGGCTCAACCTACTAATGGTGCATAACAGGGATAATCATTGCTAGTGGCCAGATTAAAGCCAGATGCCCAACTTGACCAAAAGGAAAATAGTCTTGTGGGGACTGTCACAGGCTTACATTGACTAAAGCAGTGGGCAAGCATGAAAGGCAAAGAGAAAGTCTAGAAGGCAGAGGCTGACTTTTTACTCTCGCATATCATTGTAACACTGATGACATAGTTACTGTAAAACAGAAGGAATCGCCATTGCCTACCATTTCCTTGACTGTGTGTTGACTATTGCCAAATGGATTCACTACATTTGTTTGAATGGAAACTTCCAATAATATGTAAATTCTGATCGAGCAAGGCTCTTCTGCCTAAACTGACTCGATTTTCTAGCTGGAAGGGTGTATGTACCACACACTCTCCTAAGTCACAATGTCTGCCTTTAGTGTTCAAGCCCCCAGGAATATATTTTAGCCTGCTCCCCCTTGATTCTAGAAAGACCGTGAAACAGGCCATAATTTACTCACGGTTGGATTACGGCACTGCCAATTCTCCTGAACCTCTAACACATTTTCCACAGTCGTGGCCTGATCAAAACAACTCTGCCATCTAGTCCTCAGTTTATCCCTCGGAGGCCATATTTCAGGACAATTGACCAGTTTACAGTGTTGCAGATTCATAAACATATTATGTTTGGAGCCCATATGTCTGCCACAAGTACATTCACAACTTAGTCCCAATATTTTACATGCTCGATTCAGTAGATATGTACCATCAGCCTCCTGGGGACTTTTATCAGTGTATCTGCTCACTATCATTAGAATTAAAACTTTCCACATTGACAGTGGGTTTCTTTACCATGCCAAAGCCAGGCTGTGATATTCCTTACCAGTTCATCAGATCATTCCCAATCATATTGCTTTTTACAAAATATTAAGGCATTCTGAGTCCTCATCTAACTGTCCATCCCTGACATGTTTCTGTGCCCTGGTGCTGAAACGCCTTTCGAGGTCATGGCATGCTCTATAATGCATATTCATTCATTCACTCTTACACTGATTAAAAAGTTCACAGCCCACTGTGTGCACAGCTATTTGTTGTAGCCTGAAAAACTAATAGCCACATCTAAAGGGAAACATGGCCCTTATTTAGAGTTTGGCAGGTGGGAAATCCCATCCCCCATTACAAGTGCCGTAGGCTTTGATGCACTTGTAAGATGGCAGATGGACATCCACCTCGTTTGTGGCAGTGTGTCCCATCCTCCAATCTCTAAATAAAGCTCTCTGTCTTTTGAGACCCCAAAAGTACAGAGAATTTGCACAACACATTGTGCAAAGCAAATGTCTTAAAATTATTTCAGCTCTGAGAGGACAACTTGCTGGCCTCAAACCTTCCTGTTTCGTCACCAGTCACCGTGAGGGTTGTTCACATCCCACCATGCCTGGCTTGCAATATGCTAATAACTGGTTTACTGTTGCTTATTTGATCATATTTTACTGCAACTTATCTGGCCACAATATTTTATTAAGTGAATATATGAATGCACATAGCCAAGATATGAAATGTAACTCCTCCTAAAAGGCCACCCACCTTGAATACTTTCAAACTCTACTAGAGAGGGATAGTTGCTGTTCTGTGGTTATTCCACTGGCTATCTGGGGTTTTGTTGGGAGGTATTTGCATTCCATCAAAGAAATATTACTGTTTGTTTATATAAAAGTTATTTTTTTAAAGAGAACCCGATAAAATACTTTTCTATTTCGCAACTACATATATATTGCCTTAGAGACTAAGAACATGAGTTAGACGTCTGCTTCAATAGCAGCCTGGAATATACAATTTATTTACAACTTGGATTTAAATTTGATAATAGTAACAAATGTTTTACACTACTAATCCAAAAAATATTTGTAAACAACACATGAAGTTAACTCCCATCAGATATCAGCTAGCCTATGGATTAAGCTATTCATAGGTAACATTATTATTTTAGAACTGCATTCAGTTTGTACTAAACAATTGTCTATCACTGCAATAGTATGTGCAATACACAAGTGATAACCAAAGATTTCTTATTTCTTTAAAGCGTCCAATGTATTAAAAGGTGAATCACACTATGTCTCATGCACCAACAAGTTGGAGTTCACATTACAAAGATGTTGCAGCAGACTTAGAGCGGATTAAGTTTAGCAATGGAGCATTCACAAACAACTGGATTGTATGGTAATATTAGGAAGTACTGAAATGTAATATGCAATGTTTTCTGGGGGAAAAGTTATAAATACATTTCTGAAATACCAATGACAATATATGTTATAGTCAGACCCATGAGTTCGTGCTTCAACAGGCCGAATCAGATCTGTTCAGATTAGGAGGAGCACAAACTGCACTCACTCCTGACTTTGGCTGTTTGAAATCCACTTGGTGGCAAAAGCCCACAAAACATGTTAAAAATTAGGTCCTAATGCAAGCAAAACAGGTAGAAAAACCCTTTCCTGTATCATACGGATTAATTCTTTTTTTGGGCGAAAAATATAAATTAGGCATAAAATACACCCAACACCAGGCATAAATATGTACCACCAGGGGCGTTTTTTAACTCACAATTCCCATAGATGACTCAATAAACTCGTAAATATTTCATTCTGTTGTGACTGAAGACAATGCAATTCAGAACATGTTGTTCCCATGTCCTTCTGCTCGTACAAATATGTTATGTTCATTAATAGGAGACATTTGATCTGGTGTCCAGATGAAATGGAAACATTTCAGATTAACTGTTGTGTTTACATATTTGTGAGAAATCGACTAGCAACCAAGAGAGAGAGCATACAATTCGCAAACAAGGTTTACTGTTGTTATATTAAAAAAAAGTAGTCTTTTAAGGAACACAATTCATATACAAAGATGTATTACATTAGGAGAACGAAAGATCACACTTTTCGTACTATAATAAATTACTGAAAATGATGTTTAAGCATATGAAAGCCCACGAGACACTATCAATTTGATGTTGAAATACAATTGTAATTAGAAATACATTTCTGTTCGGGGAAGAGCAATAAATCTTCAAAAATCTCAGCATTTGGAAAAACGCATCCATCTACTGAGAGTTGACAAATATAATATTACGAAAGAATTTTGTTGTTAAAATTAGTCAGTTCCTGATTTAAATGAGCACAGAAGTTCACATTTAATTAATCCATACCCTTTTTGGATTTAAACTTGTCTATAAAAGGGCCTAAGAATATATTGCATTTGTTGTTGCACAAGTGTTAATTTGTCAGTATTTGTTTGTCATCTCAAAGGTTTACATATGTAAACATGAAATATTTAAATGATCGAGTTTTTCTTGTTGAATTGCACATTTATTGAATCTGTTAGTTTATTGAATTTCATATACTGTTGTTTTGTATTTAGGTAATAGAGTGGTTTGTCCTAAAGAAGGCGCTGGTTCGCCGAAACGTGCGTCGATAAAATACTCTTCTCTTTTTTATTGTGCTAACATTAATTATATATTTTGTGACAATTGTTCTTCTGACTATGTATGTTTTTCTTATATTTTTTTTTACACATTTCTGTTTAAATTACATGTTTTTAATTGTTGGTTTATGAATAAATGAATTTTAATTAAATACTTTACAAGTACTGATAATAAAATACTGTGTTCTCCTACTTGCTTTGGTCCCCTACCCTTCTATTTATTTAATAGACAAGAATTTGAAAACTGTCAAGGTTGTTATTTTTTCTTACGTATTTTCCCTGACCTAGGAGTTGACCAATCTATCACTCAGGGGGTCCCTGTTTCTTACATGGTAGGAGTAATGACAACATGCACGGTTTGGAGCCTCAACCTGATATCACTGGGCTGACATCTTGTTAAGCTCAACGCTACGTATTAGCCTCCTATTTGCTGCTGAGGAGGTAGGAAAGGACAAGGAATGAAAACCACAGAAAGACATGGATTTTACAGTCTTGTTTACATTTTGGGCTTGCGTTCCCTTCAATATTCCTAAGAAGAGGAGGAGAGGGCATTGTATGGGATTATAATGCCCATGACAGGTAAATAGGCGCTAGAACTGGCTATCCATGCATGACACCCCTGGCTAAATAGTGGAGGGCTTAGGTATGGGGTTCGACAACGCAAGCATCATCATTAAAGTAGTTCATCAGATGATTCAGACACAAATAATTTTAAACGTCATAGGCCTTATGCTGAGTATTGCCGCAAAGTACTGCAGAACAGGCCACTCTTCAGGAGCCTTCATTTGTCCATCTCAATCGCATAGAAGAATTATCTGTGAGAGTGCTGGATTTTCAACATACCAGCCAGAGAACCAATTAAATGAAATATGTAGCTGCCCTTTGAATGCATTTTTTAGATTGTAAGCAATGTGTGCCTAGAATTTGTATGAAATTAATTTAGAGTAGTCAGTGACGGAATAGGCTAATTGTATTTTACATCTTGAAGTTGGTGAGATCTAAAGGTGCTGTAAGGTTTTACATGTGATTTTCAAAGTCGGCTAACAATGAAACATAAAAGGGAAGGCTCTCTTTAGTGCTGGAGAGGTCAAGTGTTCTATAGTATGGTTGTATGTAAATGTATGACAACAATATACAGAAGCACTTTCCACAAATAATCTGAGGCAACATGATTTTTTTAAAACTGAATTTGGATGACTGAATGCAGACTTTTCAAGGAGGGAGTTTGGTGGTCTTCTTGCAGCAGGGCTGTTATCCTATTGTGTAGACAGATTATTAGTATTATGTACAGTGTATTGTGTCAGTTTTCATCAGAGTACATCAATTAATAACTTGATTAGAAATACTCTGTAAAAAAAAAGAAAGAAATCAGACTGAGTAGTGCGGCTGCCAAAAATAATTGAAAGCCTTAGTTTTTAATAAACGTGGAAAGTGGGCTGAGATAGACACAGAACAATATGGAAAGAAGAAGAGACTTTGACAAATTCTGCAGCTGAAGATCATGTGCGGTTATTGATTGTGAATGCAGTTTCATTACCAATATGACAAATGTGGCACTTTTCATTGCAGCCACTTCAGTTGAATTTTTAGTCCCCATAGGAGGATTATGTGGTTGATGGTTAAATTATAGGTGCCGAAATAAAGATGGACCTGGATTGAGAAACCTTTGTTGTCAGTGCATATCTGATATTAGAGATTGTTTTCATGCTGTGTCTTAATGTTGACCTAATTTAACATTAATTTAGAACAGTGAATGGATCTTGAATTCATCTTTACGGATTTGTCAAAGGTATGATTTCTCTTTAATTTTGGAGAGAAAAAAAGATGTATGACCTGGTTTATAAATGGCAGCACAATTGGTATCACTGGAGAGTCTTTGTGTAAATAGTTTATCGAAGTCTACAAGGGAGACCAAATCAATGATTGTTAAATTGATGGCTTTCCATTAGAATATTCTAAAGTACAAAGATACCTTCCTGTGAAGAAGAAAGTATCTTAACCTTAATTATTCATTTTTGATCAAAACAGAATAACCATGTTAAAATCAAAACAAACAATTTGATACAGAGTTCTATTTATAGATCACATCTGGGCCTGTGCAGAACCTTAACTCCTTAACCGCGGCAGAGAGGAGTTTTAATCAGTGGGCGGGGCTGCGTTGGCCAATGGACAGCACTAGCGAGGTAGTGCTTGCGACGGCCGTTGGCCGACGCGAGTGCGGAACGGGTTAAAACGTAAACAAATGGCCGATATTTTTCTGTGTGAAAAGTGGCAACCCTAGCATTGGAAGTACAATTTTTTATGTCAGATTCTTTTACTGAACTGTATAAGGAAGCTATTTGAGAACTCACAAAAAATGTGTCCTCATTTTAGTTTTCTAGAGCACTAACCATCATTTATATGACAAAAGGAAACCTTTTATTTTGTTACTTTACTGCAGTATCCTTCGCAGGAAATTCCTTTTAATTCCTTTCAGTTTTACAGACTTGATTCCAGCAAGATAACGTTTCGTGGTGTGTTCCATTTTTTTAACAAATACAGAACGCTAGCACTCTTTTTAGAACTCTATAGTGAATCTTCAGTTGATCATTAGGAAGATAACAGAGAGACTGCGGTTGGTATTGCTTGTATCTGCCTTTCGAATGGTTTACTGACAAGGCTGAGAAAGACATTTGAGAACTCATAGAAAATTTGTCATAGGTTTCTAGAGCACTAACCATAATTTCTATGACAAAATGAACCCCCTCATTTTGTTAATTTATAAAAGATACCCATTTGTTTTACAGCTTTGACTTCATCAAGATGGCGTTTATGTGTGCCACATGTTTGCCATAAAAGCAGTTCGCACTTTAGTCATTCATTGGAAGACTGTAGGGAGCTGCAGTACACCACTGGAGTTACTGTTGCTGTTGGAAGTTCATGTTTAACTCAGAATATCAGACTTTACTCTTGTATGGCTGAGGAAGATAGTGTGAATTTATAGAAAGTGTACTTTTGGTTTAGCTTCTGTAGCACTTTCCATAACCTGTCTGAGCAGATCATGAGAGAACACAGTTTTCTCTCAAACATGGTTCATAATGGTAGAGGATTAAACCACTTCAGTTTATTTGTGGTGGGAGAAAGGAAATAGTCAGGGAACGGAGGTGGGTGTGTCTTTGTATTCCCCATCCCCATCTCTTTTCCACCAAAGGTGCCATTGGGGCCACAACCCTACACTTTTCGTACCTTTTTTTTTTTTTACATTTATCTGACAACCCGTTAAGTAGTTAAAGCATGATTTGCATTATTAGCTTTTTTGGTTGGAGACTTAGCAATGTGGATTCATGTGTTGCTTAAATTTGATTAAAAATAAGGAATATTGATTAAAGCACGGTTTATATTTATTTATGAACATGCTTATGAACTGTGGCAGTCCATTATGAATGGTTGAATATCTGCACATTCTATTCCCTACACTTTGTTGTTGAGTCTGGGCTTCACATGTACAGAAGCATTGAGGGAAACAAGAAGTTGAGACTTGTGTTGAAGTATGTGTGCATTGCTAAATCACCTTAATCCATAGTTTAGGACACTCATTTCATCAGCAGACATGTTAACACATTTTATATTGTAATAATTGTTATGGTTGCAAACATGTCAGTCCCTCTTAATACAAATAGCGGATGGTATAATGCACATGGAACTTTGTGTTGTTGGTATGGGGTGAAAACTTGCAAAAACACTGCAAATTAAACTCCTACCTCTAAACATTGTTTGTGAATATTTGAGACTATAACACAGGATTAGGATTAAGATTAATGTGCATTATTGCTTTAAAATAACCATAGATTTCTGAAGCAGTGAATAGTCTTTCCTTGCCATGCACAAACACCCCATCTGTCATAACTCATATATGTTAATACATTAATTCACAGCTGTGTATGATTCCATGCAACCATGGTCAGATGTCAGGAAGTGAATATAAACCTGCCTTTACTTACTTTAGGATTAATGAGCAACTCTGGTTTGAGTTCACCTTCCTAGCCAGCGAGTTCAGTTTAAGGCCAAGAGAAAGGAAATATTTTTCTGACAAGTCAGAAAGTGTCTCTGCACGAGGAATCTCATGCTCTTTGAATAATAAATCATCGGAGGGCGTGAGCAACTCTTTCCTGGATCCTGCGCTGATCAGCAGAAAGGCAGCTCTCTCCACAACATCTGGCAAAGGATTTATTTCTCCAAGTTTTATCAACAGACATTAGTCGCACTCACTTCCGTCAACACTTTCCATGAAGACACCCGGAAGTACTGAACACTTGAGAGTGAAATGGTAAAACACTATTCATATTTTTATGACTACATTGGCTCAAAAATGAAATATGTTGAACAGCTATTCGAGAAGGGTTTATGAAAGAGGACTAAACATGGTATCATGGAGCCCTTAAGGGCAGTAAAACTACTCTCTCCTGTTATTGCCCATTCTTGATACTTGAAATTAGACCTGCCTAAAAATAAAAAATAAAAAAGTCACTGTGTGAGGAGGGAGAGGGGCTTCATGAGGAGAACTAACTGAGAGGCACTACTACATCCTGCCCCACAACAATCACCACTGCCTCAAAAAAAAGCTTGCTGATGTCTTGTTGTGTTTTTGCACCCTTTATCAGATACATGCAGCCTCCAAAGACGACCTGGAAACCCATTCTGTGCAGGGGCTGCCAGCTCACCTTCCATGACACCATGTGTTATCGGCTCTACACTGGGTGACCGTGTGAAGAAAGCCGCTATCATAAGATACACCGTGGCACTGTGCGAGTTGCGGGTCTGTGAAATGTAGTTGGACTTGTGCTCAAACATAGGTGTAAGTAAGTGACAGACCTTTCCAACCCCATGGGTTAAGCTGATTTCCCCTCTTTAAATGCACGCATTGAGGTATGTTCAATATATACTCTGGAAGGTGGGGACATCTCAGTTTTTCCACACCTCCCAACCTGCACAGTTACTTCTTTGGGCCACAGTTGCTCTCATGTACTCTACATTTGGTAATATAGCGCAGATCATCAGGCACCTCTTTCTGTAATCTGTGCACAGCCTGTTAGCAAAAGACTTCCAATCCAGCAGGTCCACTCACTTTCATCCTTTTAATGTAATTAAAATGATCCTCATAGGGTATCTCCCAGTTTGGTAATAAGAAAACCTATTAACGAACTCTTGCGCCACTCTTCTGCTGCACCCCTGATTGGCCTTCTCAGAATAGGGAGGAGAAAGCCACCACCTGGTCTTGACATGGAAACGTGTTTTGGGGGGGGAGGGGTGCTGGTGGAGAAGGGGACTGAAAGCCAAAATCTGCCCTGCCAGAAATGTTCAAACCAGACTCCACACTGCAGGAGACAGTCACTGGAAGGGGCATTGTGGTATGGTTGGGTATTGGCAACTCATCCTGCTATGGAAGCACCCACCCCCCTACACTGCAGCCTACCAGGGAAATCCCAAAGTGCCATCAGGTAAATGCTATCACAGCCTCCCCACTGCCGTTGAAATATGTAGCGGGATAGTTGGTGGCTGCACCATGGCACATAGGCAGAGGAAGACTATTGTCTCCTTCAACCAAGCTTGAAATAAGGCCCAGGGTGCAGGAGGTAGCCTTCCAGTTCACAAGAACAAGACCTCCAATTTATAAGCGTTAGCCCTATTCATCACAGGAGCTAGCCCTCCGGCTCACAAGATCTGACCTCCACTTCAAAAAAGCTAGCGCCTCCAGTTACAGGAGTTAGCCCTAAAGCAAGGCTTTTAGGAAATCTATCAAGGCACGCATCCGGTAAGATATGTATATGGTTAAAAGCCCCCCCTAGTGTTCGCAGGACTGAGTGTGGGAGGGGTGACGCTGCCCGTCACCCATCTGAGGTAAGCATCCCAATGGCAGGTAATTGTAACATCGACTTCTACAGGGTTTGGTTACCTGAGTGTTTACTCAGGAGGTGATGAGCAAATGGCTGTTACTATTAGAGCGGAGGTAACCAGCTGTGTTCCGTACTAGCAGTTGTCCATTCAAGAAGATCCGGGTGCCAAACCAGAATTCAATAGTGTAAACAACAAATAGCTTTGGGCATTTTTTCATGGCTTACAAGCATTTTTTATTTCTGCATTATACATTATTTCACACTAATATGATAGTGCAACACAATGCTTCTCAGTCCGTTGCAGAAAACACTTTTAGTTTAATCTTTTTAGGTTTTGGGTGCACACACACATAAGATGCCAGAAAAATGTCATACCATGTGTTGTCCTCCTTCTCCCTGGCAACACACCCAAGGCAAGCACGTATCACACCTCACTGTTAGCAACATCAACACAAACAATGGAGGTAAAACTAAGACACAAGATCCTAGTTGTCAAAAGGCTTAGCAAAAAAACTAAAAGAAAAATAACGGCTCATGAGATTCTCCTCTGAAAACAACTCAAAGAATCTCTAATGGGAAGATCAGCGGGCACACAACTCCAAGGACCCCTCCAGTCTTAATGGGTAAAATGTGCCATAATGTATCTTGAGTATCCGTGGGAGTTCAGAGTAAAACTACCAGAACTAAGCTGTTCTCAGACCAAAATTCGAATGCATATTTATTGTGAAACCTATTAGGTGGCACCGGCTTATGTCACTCCATCATGCCTAGGCCACCTAACACCTTCTCTGTATGCAACCACAAACCCATCAACCTTCCTGAGGTAGTAGCTCTTGACAGATGTGCAGCGGCATGCAGACGAAGAGTTTCTCTCTCCATTGGACCCAACTCATGCACACTGAGACGCAGTTCCAGCACAAGCTAGTGTTTGCTCAATAGGATGCACCCATACATGGAGCAACAGCCTACTATGCAGCGGCATCATAAGGCACCAGGCTGAATTACTCCACTCTTCTAAAATTCCTTAATTTTGATTTGACACGGCCCTGTGCACCTTCACTTATTAATGCAAATGTACACTCTACAAGTGGTTTTAACCACTGCTAGCCTTGAAGTCAAAGTCCCAGCCTCCAACCCCAGTTCACGTCCAGATCTCAAAAGCTGCACTTATGAAAACTGGCGGAGAAACGCTGCTGATGAAACTGATGCACCGGTATTTGCAAGAGGCAGACCGAGGGACTGCTCATTCGGGGAAAAGAAAATGGATCCAGTAACTTAAAGTGCATTCATGGAACTTTCATAGATGTGGGGCTGGTATTGACTGGCTCTTAATAGGAGAGGTACATCAAAGAAATATGTTGCAAAAAGCATTAGAGTCACAATGGTATCTGATTTTGTTCTTATTGTAGTCCTGCCATAATCAACATGGCAGAAACCATAAAGCCAGTATTGCCATTAATGGCACCCACTGCTACCATACCCAGAATGGATCATCGTGCAATAACCGGCTCCCACAATGTGATAGCTTGTCACTTCCACGCCTCCTCTTCAGCTTCCAAAGACAGCCAGGGGCATGTCTGAATATTCCTCGGAGGCGTGCCACATTACCATCACCTCTCCCGGTAACACTTGTAATGCCGTGGATGGTAAAAAATGTGCAGTAACTAGGTGACTAGATATTTTTTCCACCCTACCCTATTTTGGAGATTTACAGTACTCGTTTTACGTCAGGAGAACAACGTAGATTCACATTGTGAATTGGATCTGGAAAATATTTCTCCAAGGTGGAAATACCATTAAGGGTTAATGTGTTGTGTAAAGATCCAAGTGTATATTTAACAACAGCTGTAAGTTTTGAATAACAGTTTATACTTTCTACAGTCTACATTCTATAAACAAGTTGGTGGGGAGAGGGTTTGCAGCCAGTAAGCTTGTGCTGAGATGATGAATAGTCCGGAAATGCAGTTTTGATTTTCGATACCAAACTGTATAATCAGATGTTTCACAGATGGCTACTTATAATTCTCAAGAAATTAAATGTGGATAAACATTTTTTTTTTTACCAGAAGTGGGCTTCTAACTGCCAAATTTTGCATCTAAGTTAAGTAGTGAAGATTTTTTCAAGAGTATTATAAGTCCAAGGACTCCATGTTACTTTTAAACGAACACTTTGCCCACGTGTTCATTAGAAACAATCACGATGGGATTCATATCACATAGAATGGATACATAACCCCTCTCCTTGTCTTATCTCTGCTATCCTCCCTCTAAGCCTTGCCTTGAGGCGACCTCAGGGTGGTACACTGTTAACCAAAATAAGATCCCAAGACTGAAAGGAAAGACACTTCAAAAGCAATTAAAGGTGAAGCGCTTTTACAGTGTTTTCCCAAACCTATGAGTTGTAATAGGACATTAGTTTGGTCAATGTCATATTACAATTCAAACAGATGATTTTCTCCTCACTATCCTATTGGTTTAGAAGTTGGGGGTTAAAAAAGAAGGAAGATAAGTAGCAGAGAAAATTAGAAAGAATAAGGAAACTTGAATTGGGGTAAAGCACACAAGTAAACCGCGACAGCTTAATATTCTATTTAAATCCTAGTCAAATCTGTTTAAAGGGATCAATACGGGACATGAAGCAGAACATTTTTCGTTTACCACTTCAAACCCTGATATTTGACACATGTTGGATGTTTGTGCATTAATTGATTGGAACATCAAGGCTTAATTTACCCAAGCTTCAACACTTCAGCCTCCACAGGGTGGTCATGAAAACTTTGAAAAATAAATATTTTGTGCCACGTTTGTTCAATATTTTCTAGGTGGAAGCCCCTTAAGTAGGGCCCACTAGCTCAATTAAAGAATGACATTTTCAAGGACTCAAAAGGTTTGATTTTGAATATTAGTTGATGCAAGGAAATGACCCAACTCGATAACTAGAGTAATCTTCGAAAGTTGAGGGAAAAAGGTTCTGGGGATTCATCCAAGTATAGAAAAGCTCCACATGTGGCTTCTTCAGCTTTTTCTCCACTGAACGCTCATTAGTACTTCTCAAGTAGTAGTCTTATTTTTCAAACATACTTTGCATGACAATATTTGTGGTTGTTTATTATAGTGTAAGCATTGGAAAACATTTATTCTGTGCACTTGCATGAACAGATGTTGACTTCTGACGACTCTTGCTTCTACTAGCACTCCTAACCACTGAGGCCAGACCAAGGTCAGGGTGCAAAGGTTATTCCCTGGAAAACTTTATTTGATGCCACTGCAAGAACATACATATAAAGAAGACAGAGTAGGGTAGGAAATTGGCACACCAACTTGGCCTGGATGTCCTTCTCAACCATCACCTTCAGTGATTTGGGTGCACAGACTTCTCAGCCAAACAAATGAACATTTGTGACGAATAGCTCAGTCCTGGATTTTGTGTCAAAGGAAATTAGGATATATATACTGTTAAATCATACATTAATTTGGTCATAGTATGCCTTGGAATATATGTCAGTATTGGACCACTGCAGAATCCTAGTGAATTTTTAATTCTGTTAAGCAATGTACATTGGTGGCTGGAAACCTACGCGATCCAAAGTTTTCAACAACTATGAATATTTGGACCTCTAGTCCCCGTGGGTTCCTGGCCAACAAACATACGGGAGACCCAGGTTGTTCCTCATAGGTTCAGAGGGGCGTGGTCAAATGCAGGATTTTCAGAATATTCAGACAAATTAGATGTACATACAATTAATTTAAAAGCAAATCACTTACATAATGGTTATCCGAAGACATAGCATGGTCCTGCTAACCTCGTGTAGAAGCACCTGCTGGGGACATTGATCTTCAGAAGCGCTAGACTTTCTTCGTGGACATTATGAAACCGAGAACATACATTTTGAGAGTGGAAGATAACGAAGACAACAGAGGTGCGAGAGAGAGCACGTGGTAAAGACAGAGTTGGTGAACGGGTTCATGTTTGTGGGAGTGCTGAGTTTACCCAACTGTTTAGGTCGAACCTGGGCAGCGCACGCGCTGCACTGCGAAGCATGCTGTATTGAGGTAAGGAATAGAAGCTCCAACCCATTTTCCACCCATTTTTTCAATTGGCTCCTGTAACTGTCCTTTTGAAATCGTCACCTTTTTTGTGACTAGGCTTAGTAGACCCTCCTTGATACCGCCTTGTCTTTATTTGTGACCTCCCATAAAGACAGAGCCTTTTGCTTGTGTCTGCTTTATTTAGTTGGTGAGCACCATTTTCTTTAATGATCATCCTTCTATTCCACCCATGACGTCGCAGCACGCTGCCCACTTTTATATTGTTATTAGTAATGTAATTATTCAATTTACAGAGCGGTCTGCTCTAACTATCACGGCTGCACACATTTATTTATTTAATTTACGGAGCGAGCCGCTTTGACTTTAGCGGCCGCACCTATTTATTTAATTTACAGACCGGTCTGCTTTCACTTTAGCTGCAGTGCTTATTTATTTCATTTATGGCGCGGTCCGCTTTGACTTTAGCAGCTGCGCTACAGAACCTTCCTTTCTTTCTTTTTGGGTGAAAGCGCCCCATACCGCGCTTTCACTTTAATGTTGGCTGCGCCCCTTTCTTTAGACGCTGCTCACTCTAAACTGAATACGGCGAGCAGCATCTAAAGAAAGGAAAGCGGACACCATTAAAGTGGTCTAGCATTTGGGAGAGTTTGAGCTTTTGGCATTAGAAATGGCAATGCCTTTAATATATGTGTTGCTTTTTAAAACACATAATTTATAGGCATTGTCATTTACAATGCCAATTGCTTAAACTCTTGCTAATGCAAGACCTATTGCATTGAAGATGCCTGTTTTAGTCTTCTTAGGCCGACTGGCACGTTAGGGACAGCTGTGCCAGGGGCACTTGTGCAATGATCTAAGGACCAGAGACATGGAAAAGGGATGCCAAGTGAATTAAGTTGGAAGGGCGTTGCTGTAACAGGTTATTAACAACTCACTAGAGCAATTTAGAGTATTTTGGTCTTTTAAATGAAAATTAGACTGCCCTTGATCAGTTAAAAGCAGGAGTTAGAGAAAGAATGAAAAAGAAAGGAGGAGAGGATAAGTGGATTGGGAATGGATGGATGGGCATTAGTAAATGGGGAGAACTGTGTGCTGTACATCCCCGACATGGGTAGAGCATCAGGTCAGCAGAGGGTGCCGTGACAGCGACCCAAGGTGCGCTCTGCACGCCAGTTAGGACAGCATTTTACTATCCCGCTGCGGTTATAGGTTATTTTCCTGGTTTGCATTAGGGTCCATGGCACCCATTCAACACTGCTGCAATCCGAAATAACATTAAAGGAATTTATTAAAAATACATGTTTTACTTGGAAATCACAGTTAATGTTACAAAACAATCTGAATAACATGTATACATCTAGTATTAATCTTGGATTCTTTTAGTGCATTCAAATGTGACACTTCAACCAAACGTACTAAAAAAATAAGGACAGAAAACATGGGCAAGTATTGTAAAACAGAAAAAACAGGGTGGCAATAATGAGTTTCATAGAACAGCCTGATTGGTACAAAAATATCAAACAAAGCTCTATAGGTATAAGTTACTACGGTAACCTAGTTAGTAGCACAGCGTCGACATGTTTCAGCTATATGCACAATTCCAAAAGGCTTCCTTCAGACACGCCCACAAGAATAGTCAATCCAATATTATTTAACAAAATTTCAAAAACAAATTTAAGAACGATTAAAATTCCGATCCATTGTTTTAAAATATCTACAATGTTTAAGAAAGACAAGGCAAGAGAAACATATTTCTCAACTCATTGCCATTCCAGTAGGCTAAATGAGTCACTTCATACAATTCATGTGTATATTAGTCAATGGTCATGGGCAAATTGAAAAAGGACATTGGTGGGATATGATCTTAAAGTATGACCAATATGTTTATATTCTAGTTGGTCAACTCTGACTATAAACATTTCAAGGAGTAGAGAGAATATTAGATATAGTTATGTAATCAAGTACCTATACACCAAAGGGGACTAGAAAGGGTTGCAAGTAGGCTATTATGTATCACAGAGGCTTGAATTCAGGCAGCGCAACTTAGTCAATAATCCTTAGTGGGTCGAACAACTGAGACTATAAAGTAAGGTAATGTTAATAATTGTTATTTACAGTACCAGTGAACTGCAAGCAAATAATATATAGTTACTGTAGAGTGTGTGTGTGTGTGTGTGTGAGAGAGAGAGAGAGTGTGTATATATATATATATATATATATATATATATATATATATATATATATATATATATATATATTACCTACTGGCGGTCGCCAGTAGGTATATATAGTTAGGATTTTTTCTCTATGGGATTTTTGAAAATTCTATGTCTAATAACTTTGGCGTTTGTGGACGGAATTGGCTGAAATTTTCAGGAAAATGGCACATTTTGTTTCTGAGCAGCCCTTGAAAATTTGGGGGGGGTTCGTCAAGGGGGGGCCGAGAAAAAAGGGGGGTCCCAAAACGTGTTTTTAACATTGAGTTTTCCATAGGGCGGTTGGCCTCACTTTTAGCCCGAACGGCTGAATGGATTTGCACGAAACTTGGCAAAATTGTAGGGACTGGTAGCCCGATGTGCCTTTTGTAGGTCTCAATATATGTGCTCCAGTGGATTTTGAGAAATTAACGTTTAAAAAAAGATATATATCTGTAACAGCGGACCTGGCAGCGTCCCAGGACGCGTACTTTACGCGCAACGGAGCTTTGTGAAGCGAAGCTGATTGGTTCTCCGGCGTCTGTCAACATTCCAAAAAGTCCGTAGCGGCCGCCATCTTGTCTCTCGGTAGGATCGAGAGACAAGAGGAGGTCAAAACAAAGGGGGAAATAACTATAAGGGGGCATAGTAGATCCTCGCTGACCCCCTAGGTTTGATGTGGAGGTTTTAAAAGGGCCCCGCGGGGCAAAAAAAAATAATAATAATAATAATCGAACGGCTGAATGGATTTGCACGAAACTTGGCAAAATATTAGGGACTGGTAGCCCGATGTGCCTTTGCTAGGTCTCAATATATGTGCTCCAGTGGATTTTGAGAAATTAACGTTAAAAAAAAGATATATATCTGTAACAGCGCTCCGCTTCGCGTAACGGAGGTTTGCGAAGCTGATTGGTCATTCTGTCACTGGGCTATAGTTGGGCTACATCTGGCTGATATTTGGGCTACATTTGTTTTTTTGTGTGTCTGGCGGCCATCTTTGGGCTACATTGGGCTACATTGGGCTTCATTGGGCTACATTGGGCTACATTTGGGCTCCAACATATATATAGGCCAATGTAGCCCAATATATATTTTTCAAAGTTAATTTTCGTAAAAACCACTGGAGCATATATCTTGAGACATAGCAAAGGCACATCGGGCTACCAGTCCCTACAATTTTGCCAAGTTTCGTGGAAATCCATTCAGCCGTTCGAGCTAAAAGTGAGTCCAACCGCCCTATGGAAATGAAGGAAATGAATGGGTAATTTGTAATTAGCAAATAGCTAATCGCAAACTAGGAATGGTAAAGAATCGCTATTTATTCCTTAAAGTTCGCTATTTAGGAAATGCAAAAAACTTTGATGATACATATGGCGGTTCATCTCTAACAAGATAAGAAGCATAGGGATACATTTATGATGACTGGCGCATCACCAGGGATGTGTTAGTCATTCTGTGCCGCTGTTCCGTCACCTATGGTGTGCTGCATTTACAATGCGGCGCATCATGGGGCAAAAACAGCACAGATGCGTGATGTATCTGTGCCGTAAAGGTGGCGCATTGCTGGAGTTGTATCGCAAGTGTGATGAAGCTCCAGCAAGGGTCGGGGGTGCCCCTGTCGCAGGGTTTCTGTTCTCACACAGAACTGTGGACAGAGGATTGGAACCTCGGCGAATTAGGGTGTCCCAAAACTCACGTTAGTAATCAAAAACTCCTTAGCAAGCTAGGTACAGTGTCACATTGGATATAACAAACTCTCAATGTTTAGACAATCCAGAATATGAACTTATAGTACCTCAGGATACGTGGAACTCATGAACAGTCGGTCGTTATATATTTCTTAGAAACCAGAACATGGAGTTAAGAAGAACACATGTGTATTTGAAATGTTTATTTACTAATGCCGTCTTCTCAGGCGTAGTATCTTAGATAATACAAGTACACATATTATCAGTAGCAAAATTACCAGCATAGTTACTAGTACATAAAAAGCGAATGGTGATAGTATGTTAACATGCTGTAAATGAATAAGAGTTAGCAACACTTATAAGCAGCCGCGGGCCGTGGAGGGAGTTACGGTGAGGCAGGGAGGCGGGGAGGGGGAGAAGCAGGGTGGAGAATACAAGTACACATATTATCAGTAGCAAAATTACCAGCATAGTTACTAGTACATAAAAAGCGAATGGTGACAGTATGTTAACATGCTGTAAATGAATAAGAGTTAGCAACACTTATAAGCAGCCGCGGGCCGTGGAGGGAGTTACGGTGGGGCAGGGAGGCGGGGAGGGGGAGGGGCAAGGTAGAGAGGGCTCCACCCTGCTTCTCCCCCTCCCCGCCTCCCTGCCTCACCGTAACTCCCTCCACGGCCCGCGGCTGCTTATATCTCACCCTCCCTAATACACATATTATATTATTTGCTAAGAAGGTCTCTTTGTGTTGGTTTAGGGCGTGCCCATACTTTAGTGTCTTAGATTTGAAGGAATCACATCAGCATACACCAGCTCTCTCTTCATGTGAACCGCATCAACTGTTGTGTATGTGTGTTCGGCAAAGCAATATAAAACCCGCCTCATGCCCAGAATTGGCAGAAGTTGCACTTATGTTATGAGTATGAAGTCGTGGAGATCAGACCTCATAACAATTCTGTATCGTGTTGTTCTTGAAACTTTAGCACTCGCTGTACAGATATAGTTTAACAAGCAAAGCAGATAGTAGAGCAATAACATATTATTCTCATGTAAACCACGATGAACTACTAGGTGGAAAGCTAAAGCAACAACTAAGTGTCGTGTGCAGAAGTTGCAAAAAAGGAAAAATGGCGTTTAAACCGGTAATGAGCCCATGCTAACTTAACACGGTGTAAAGATATCCAGGACCTAGATGACACCTCCCCATGATCCGGAAACGAACTGAATAAGATAATAGAAGTGCCATCTCATGAGAGCAGATTGCAAGTTTATATGTGGACGGTCCGCAAGGTAAAGCATTAAAAACTAGGAAAATTTAATGCTAAAGAAAAATAAAACAGCCAAGTACTTTATCGAGTCTTAAGCCAATAGGCAAGGTAAATAATAAAAACTTGACAAATAAGTCAATGAATTGTCAATGAAATGCTAGTACTCAGCATATCAAACATGAAAAAGGTCTATGACATAACTGTGTATGCAAAATAAGCTGCAACAGCCTCCAATAGGAAGTCACCGTCTTCATCCGAAAACAGTTCAGCCATCCAATTTAAAAGCGGAAAAGAACATACGTGCTCTCCCAGCACCGGATCCTCTATCACCATCAGAGGACAGCTCGGTGGGTTTTCAAGAAAGCTCTGTTCCAAGAAAGACTGTGCTGCCGCCAGTAAATTCCAGGGACCAAGTAGTCCATGCATCAATGCCACAGCCATAATCCTTTCGCCAGGACAAACCAACTCGTGAGTAATGATAGGAGTCATCAGCTGATTAAAGTCGACGTCAGGAGAAACCGGTCCGCAGAGACACAAATCAATGGCCCAATCGAAATCACAGGTCAGGCAGTGAAATACAGGCTGGACACAGGTGAAGTAGGAGAATCGAAAAGATAATCCATATGCCGTGCTTAATATCGCCAACGGCATTGTGCCATAATATTCTAGCATGCGATTGCGGAACAGTGTCAGCAGCTGCAGGGTGGGAGGTTGCATAGGACATCCATATTTAAAAATGTAAAAAAGCACAAGAGCGTCCGCTGGTAATGCAAGTAAAAATGCCAATCCACGAACCAGAGTGGAGAAAATAGAATGAAAGGAAGCAGGGATGACTCCAAAGATTTTCTCAAATGAAGTCACGAGACCACTGGTAACAACTTTAAAAAAGTGCGCCAGGGTCTTTGTGGAGGATGCGTTAAAGATAGTCGGAACCATCTTGCTGAAATTGAAAGGCAAATCTGAATTGAAAAGGGTCTGCACCTCTGTACGGGTGTTCGCTATGTGAAGCACGAAAGTTTCACGGGCCGAACTCAAGGCCACCTCTCTCTGAGACAAAAGAGCTCTTATTCTTGCCATGCCGTTGAAATCTGTCCCAAGGTTGGTATTTGTGGCCAGATTGAAAACTCCCTATGTTCATGTGTGGGAGGAAATAGAACATTTCTGCAGCAAATAACCCGTTCACTTACTGTTACGATAAAAGGAATACTTTTAATTAACTCAGAACAATCTTCATTATTGAGCATCAAATAACTACCATTTGCCAACAACTTGAACGTGGGGATGATAGCAGGAACTGGCGTGCCTTGCAACACGCAAGCCATATTTGGTCGGTGTTTGTTGCATGAACCGTGTAACTGTATGTGCCTACACATTAGTGAATGATCTGGCGTCTCAGTGCATTCCTCTCCATTCAGATAAACTTCTTGATCATCTTTGAAACATCTGTATGTGTATGAAAGCGACCAGACCTCATGAAGAAAAGCACTACCTAAAGGTTCATAACGACCTATTGGTATATATTTCATACAATTTGAAAACTTATATAAAGCAAAAGGCAGCGTTATTAAACCGTGGATAAGGCACGTTGCCAAAAAACCCGCAATCCTCTGCTGATGATGTCACTGAGCATGTCATGAATGATGTAATATGTGACATCATCAGCAGTGGATTACGGGTAATAGTATCTCTAGTTTACTCCCCTATAGCTGTCTTTCTTTTAACATAAGTGTCTGTTTCCTTCCCTTATACTTACTGTTTTTGGTTCGCTTCTGGTTCGCGTACCGGCGAGCGAACTGGGAAGCGAACTAAGAGAAATAGAGGTTGGCACAGTTCCAAATATTGTACCAATTTTTTAATAACGGGGAGGTAGTTCTGAAAAGAACTTTTTTTTTTATTGTTTTTGTTGTTTTATATTTTTTTTATTATTTTTCGGAACATTTTTTTACTTTTTTTGAATTTTTCTGAACAGTTTTATATTTTTTGGGGTTTTTCTTGGAGGGGGCAATGAAAACGATTCATTGTAAAGGGCTCAACAGGAGCAAAAAAACAAAAAAAGAAGTATTTATTATTTTGGGCGTTTCGTACAAACTTGCATATGATAGTCAATAGCTCTGTTGATCAGAGTGATGCTTTTTTCTCCGTAGGAAATGAATCCATCGCAAAATACGCAGATGTGTTTTACTTCACCAAATTTCATTTGTATATTTGGCACCATCTCCCTGCCCTCTGGTCCCGTTACTTCCGGTACAACAGATCTTCTGGCCATAATAGGGAGATTATCTAGGTCGTTCCGAAACTGTGCAGCACTGTAGTTGTTAGGATGCCACCTAGTCATATGGCGATGCATTGTGTAGTTTCCGAAACTGTATTTTTTCTCGGTTCCTCTGGACAGTCTATCTTGACATATAAGGCAAGTTACGTATCTTGCATTTACTTTTTTCTGACCTTTGGGAATTTAAAAAAATTGCCAAATGAAGTTTTCTTTCCGGTGAGACGTCCTGGGCTGCTCAGGCAAAAACTGCCTCTCTTCGTGCTCGTCGTCCTGTTCCTCTTCTTCTTCTTCTTGTTGAATTATAACTTGAGCAGGTGGTCCACTCTTCCTTGGATGTGGTGGAGGTGGTGGGGAAGCACCAGCTGAAGCTACTAAAGAAGCCATTGCTCAGTGATCACAAAGGGTCTTTCTCTCACAATGATGAAAGTCAGAGTGAGGAAAGAAGGAGGGATTTTCATCATTTGGGAAAAACAAGAGTTCTCAACCAATCAAAAGTGTTCATTTTAGATTATATGACCTAGTCTTACATCATTAGGAAACCAAAAGTGAAATGAACCAATGAAAAGTGTTATTACCAAGTCACATGACTTGCTGTGTTTACGTTAAGCGCTTTGCAGGGCCTCCCGGTTTGCTTCCAGAAACCTGCGCTTTGCGACTCGCTTCGCGTACCAGTTCGCTAACGTAGCACGTCATATGACGTATCACGCAACAACGTGAAACGTCATGCGGACGGGAGGCGTCACGATGTTGTTTTCTAACGCGGCACTTGCGGTAAAGAAACGTTTACCGGCTCGCGGTCTATTTCGCGGCATCAAGGTCAGCTAACGGGAAGCTTCCTGATTCGCGAAGCGGGAACGAAGAAAAAAAAATATTTTTAAAAAAAATTATTCATAAACATATAAAATATATTTTTGGATTTAAAGAAGAATACATTTTACAGCTACAGATATTAGCTGTTAAAAAACCAATGAAATTCACAGAAAAAACCATAGGTTATAGACCATATATAGTTAGGAATTAGCATTTACAAAACCTTGAAAATTCACTGAAAAAACCATAGGTTATAGACCATATATAGTTAGGAATTAGCATTTAGAAAACCTTATTTTACTCACACAAAACCATTGAAATTCCATATATAGTTAGTTGCACTAACTATATATCGCGCACCCGCAATCCACTGCTGATGATGTCACATATTACATCATTCATGACATGGTCAGTGACATCACTGATGACATCACTGATGACATCTCAAATGACATCACTGATGACATCACTGATGACATATCAAATGACATCACTGATGACATCTCATTTGACATCAATGACCACATCACTGATGATATCATTCATGTGACAATACAATGCATCTCCTCACACTTTAATATAACCTCTGTTACACCCAGTGTTAAATACAGAGTATAATTTTTGAAACCATTGACACACCAATACTAGTTACTACATACGCACTCACTGATTCCTATGTTTACACACACATTCACTCATTCACCCATACAATCATTCATACATACAATCACTCATCTTTACAACACTATCATATGCACTCATACACCTATACAGACACTCACACTCTGTCACTCATCCATGGAGTTACTCACACACCTAGTCAGTCCTGTAAAGAATCAATCACACTTCAATTTTCTATACAGTTAAACATAGAGCACCTTACATTTTGAAACATATACTAACACATACTTACTCTCTTATACAATCATTGATACAAGTACACATTGATCTGCACAGAGTCACACACCTCCCAGCCAGCCACACACACACTCAGTCTCCCATACAAATACTTGGGCAATCAATCAATAATCCATATAGTTACTCATATAGCTACTGATCAACACATGCAGCAGTTTACAGAACAACAGACATAATGATGCACAAATTAAGACAGTTTAGTCACTAACCCATGCACTCAGTGAGACACATTAATCACTCACTCATACATTCAGTCATGCACCTACTAAATCCTTCGTCCAGACACTTATACATCCACTCATTCTTCAATATGTAAGACATATTTTAACTTTACAGAAACATACAGTCACTGGATGTTGTCATCAGTGATGTCATCAGTGATGTCATCAGTGATGTCATTTGAGATGTCATCAGTGATGTCATCAGTGATGTCACTGACCATGTCATGAATGATGTAATATGTGACATGATCAGCAGTGGATTGCGGGTGCGCGATATATAGTTAGTGCAACTAACTATATATGGAATTTCAATGGTTTTGTGTGAGTAAAATAAGGTTTTCTAAATGCTAATTCCTAACTATATATGGTCTATAACCTATGGTTTTTTCAGTGAATATATATATATATATATACACACACACACATATAATCGTGCTATTGTATTCTAATCAGTGTGGTCCTGAACAGGAGTATCTTACAGAGCAGCACAGAAACCAATATAAAGCCTCCTGAAGACACCTCATCACAGACCGAACTGCACCCCAGATGTGGGGTTTGGCATCTGCGATAGAAGAGGTGTGGCCCAGCAGGTCTGCAGAGGGTTGGTGCAGCACACCCTGAAGGGGAGGCGTGCACACTTCTAGATTCACCTCCATGCCACTTTCAGCACATGCCAGCTTGCATATTTGTGGAAGAATTCATGAAGAAAAACACATGTGTCCGGCACCTGGCCATCACGCGAGCCCCCGGTGCCTCCCCAGGCAGGGCACTGACCGCGGTGTGTGCCGGCGGTGAAAGGCGCTCGGTCAGTAGAGGTAAAATGAGCTCAGGGGCTTTCCATAATGCACCCTCTTCAGATCCGCACTAAATGCTTCGCAAGAGACAGCAGCATGACGTCAGAAGCGCACAGAGGCCGCGCATTAACCGGAATCTGTAATGCAGATGAATGTACAGGAGCTTTCCTTGTGACAGCCTCATAAATAAGGCATCGCGTCCAGTCCAACTGCACGTTCAACTGCTTCTGTGTACACATTTGTGCCTCTGAAGCAGCTTACATGACACTTTCAGAACAAGGGGTATTGATTCTTTAAAATAAAAGCAATAGGTATAATATTGTCATAAGAAACGTGTTCTATTCGCCAACCCCCTGAGAGCTCAATGTGGACGTCACAATACCTAAAACTTACTTTCTGTGAGGCGAAGACAGAAGAAGAGAGCATCACTTGACAGTACCTCGGCTGTCACCCACAGCACTCCCGGCGTCACCTCACTAAATGCGTGACACCATCTGCCGTAACCACGCAGCGCTGTGCACCTCCGCTTTCACTGCACGAAACTTTTGGTTTTCCAGTACTTCTACCCTCCCCTAAAATCCACACATGACTTCCCCACGTCTTCTGTCTCCTACGCACAAGATGCATACCTTATGCATGAAGCATTACTTTTATATACTGCTGGCTTCACGCACGTATGCCTTTCCCGCACCTCTGCCTTCAGCTCATGCATCTCCCATACTTTACGCCTTCCACACATATAGGTCCCTGCTTTCCAGCACTTCTGCCTGCAGCAACACAGCACTTTCCCTACCTTAGGTCGTGAAATCCCTTCAGAGGGCTCCCGGACTCCACTCCGGGCTCTCGCAGCTCCCTCTGAACTCCTGACGGCCACGGCTGCCTGCGCGTTAATCCACCCACGGGGAGCGGGTTAGCAGCCCACGGAGTCCTTTAATTCGTGTAATCGCCCGCCTCCCTCCGCGCAATCGCCATTAGGAAGGGGACGTCGCAGTTGGCGACGAAAACAAGCGCTTTTCCGAGCGTGGTTTGTTGATCTGACACTTGGGTGTGCAGCGGGCTTTCCAAGCAGCTCCGTCTGTCCAGCGATTTCCACATCTCAAGTAAATATCTGAGTGAGAGAGAGAGAGAGCACCGCTCCAGAGCCCTGCGAGGGAGGCTGGGATCAGAGCGTAATCCAATCCCACCGCCGCCGCGCGCACAGATTCCCTTTCTGAGCGCCAAATGGCTGCTGAGAGGGTCCGATGGCTCAGTGAGCTAATGCATTCCACTACGGAAATGTCTCTGGCCGCTTGGTCACCATTTCGAACCCCAGAGGGCCCAGCTAGTCTTTCATCCTCCCGAGGTCGAACACATGAGTGCTACCGAGTTGTAGAAAAAAAGAAACATCAGTTCAAATGGAAGGATGGCTCAGAACTTTAATTCGAATTATGGCACGACAAAAATAGCTTTCTGGTCTTCTAAGGAGGATATATTGGGCAATACCAACAACTGATATTTACGCTGTACAAAAACAAGCGCCGAGAGGCAGCTTGAGGCCAATGTGTGCTTTACAAACACGCACGGGAGCCCTGCTTCCACAAATATCAACACCCGCCGGAATTATCCAGCAGTAAATGCCAAGTTTATGCTGCAGGGTTCATAAGAAAATGCAAATTATGCAGCACATTCTTTGGCATCATCAACTCACCATTTTGACATTTTAAAACACATTTGTACAGAAATAATTCAAATATTTTAGAAAATACAAACCTTTCTAAAGAAACACAACTGCCCTAATTTAGCAGATCCCAATTCAAAATGTAAGCTACCAAAAGAATGAGGCTTAAAACACCATTTTAATCAGACCGCCTCTCTAACACCCAGAGTAAAATAGTTTGCATAACACAGGCCATGCTGCATTCATTAGAAAATAAACCCACAGATCGATTCTTTCATGTAAACGATAGGAGTGTCTCTTTTATTCTGCATATACCAAATATGTTTTTAAACTGGTCTTCAGGTTCATATGTATTCCTTATGCACGCTACGGGCCTTATGGAAACATAACAGCCCTGCAGAGGAGTGTAGCACCACAGGAAAGTATAAACAGCACCACTGGAATTATAATGCAAGGGAGGGCCAAATTATGCAACAGGATTCACTAGGTTATGCATCAAGAAAATGCAAATTATGCCGCATAATGTGGCATATTTTGTGATGCATCAGTTCATGATTTTGTCATTTTTACATGTTAAGACTATCTACACACCTTATGAGTACTACACACAAATACAGCAATACCACTTTAAAGGTGAATACTCAACATTTGAAAAGTGCCTTCCGCTGCACAGCACCGCCTTTTGCAGCATTTTAGTAACTTTTGATCCTTGTGAGCTAGAAACATATTTTTGAGGTTAAACGCTGCAGATTGGATTTTTTGGGGTTAAAAGCGGACGATGGATTTTGTGCCAAATGCAGCAAATCCATAATTAAGTAAAAATGCAGCAGCCGTAGAATCCCATAATTGTCGTGGCCCTGTGTATAATATGCACCCCCCCCCCTCTGCCCCCAAGAGGCACTGTAAGATTCAAGATGCAAGAACTTCCATGGAGAAGTAAAATGTTTGGCATTTTTGTAACCTCTGGGTGACTCATTTTCTGCTGCTTTGGGGCCAGTCAAGTGTTGGACTGCCCGGTCATGCACTCTGGCAATGCTAGATGAACATGCTTCAAAGGGCCAATGTGTGAGCCTTGTTTAGGTTTCGCCTTCCAGACCGAGCAAGCTGTGTGTTTGCAAAAAAAACTTGTCAGCCAACAGTGGACTTGGATCCCACCCATTGTTTACAGTTGTTTGGCTTTTCTGTTACTCTTATTTGCTTGCTTTTTATTTGTTAGCTCGAATGGGGTTTCCTTCCTCTTCTTGTGTTTGTCCCTCTCCTCCGGCATGGCATCCTTATTAGTGTCCTTTCGCTGCTTACCTTTCAGGCACTTTGTTTTAGGTTTGGTGTTAGCCAAGACCTTTTGAATTTACTAAAGTTATATGGGTACAATTATATGGATGATATACTTAATTAAAGGGGCTTTCAGCCACTACTCTTCATCCACTGGTCTTCACATTTTTCTTCTGCACACTTTGGCATAGGGCAGTGGGTCAGCCAACGTAAGCCACTGACTAAATTTGCTTTGAGTGACTGCATTCAGCCCTTTCACAAGGAGCACATCTGTAAATAAGGTAGTTCCCTTCAGTGCCATGTTTCTGTTTTTACTTCATTACTTTAACGCCTTAACCGCAGCGTTTTTTCTGCCGCGGTGCGGGTGTTCTAAAGGGTGGGCGGGGCTGCGTTGGCCATTGACCGACGGCAGCGCTAGCCAGGTAGTGCTCCCGTCGGCCAATGGCCGACGGCAGCACGGAACGGGTTAATGTTGCCTTTGTGTTTAGATCCTGATGGTAAATTAGGATGTTTTCCACCAGATCAGACAACAGGGCATATTCCAGCTTTATCAGTTCTGGTTTCCGGCTAATGCTGTTGTAAATTCCTTTTGGAGTAGCCGTTGACTACCTTACTGCTGTTGTTTCAAAATACACCTTGTCCATTTGAAACTCTTCTTTATAAAGTTAGCCCCTTTTTAGTACGCACACAATGAAGAGCATTTACAAGCCCCTTCCTGTATTTCATCTTAGTATTTTAATTGAGGACTACAGTTATACATGTAAACCAGTTTAGTCTGTATGTCCTGCTTGTATAGACATTTTACTATTATAGTACTAATTGAAGTTGAGCCATTTATTCCAGTTTTCTTATCTAGCTATCTGTCTGCTGATCCGTGTACCAGTCTATCTATATATCTAACTGGCAGTCTGTAGGTCTATCCGTCTGTCTATTAAGCTTTATATCTATTCACCTGACTATCTCTTTCTATCAATCTTTGCAAATCTATCTCTGTTTGCAAATCCATCCACCCATGCATCTTTCTCTATCGATGTAACTGTCTCAAATTGTCTATGCAACTATCTCTATCTAAGCATCTATCTATGTTTCTATGTATATCTATCTATCTTGGCAACCCTCTCTATTTCTAAAAAAAGATTTACAAAAACATTACAAAAAAGCATTCGTAAAGGCAAGAGTCTGACAGCTAGCGCCAGACAAATTGGCTTTCTTAGGCCTGGTGTTAGCAAAGACCTTTTAGTTTTACTGCAGTTATGTATATAACTTAGTTTCTTACAGGGGTTTCAGCAAGGGTTCAACCTTTAGTCTGCACTTCTCATATTCAAATTTTTCTTACACCCTCTCCAGCAAGCATTATGGGGAAATGGATCAGTCCACTTCAGCCATTTGCTGACTTAAATGTGAGTTGTGGCATGCTGCCCTGTCACAAGCAGCATATCCACACACAAAGTGGTTCCCTTCAGTGCCAGGGGCCACTATGGCATTGTGTTATTTAGGCTAAAAACCTTTTTCCTGACAGCTTCTCCAATAATAATGTTTTGCAAAAACCATGACAGAACAAAGGGAGAATTGCCAAAGCCAAAAGGCTGGCAGCCAACACCCAACACCCAACCTGTGGTTTTTGCCAATGCTTGTTTCTGTTTTGTTAAGCCCTCCATGAAAGTGCATGTATTTTTCAACTGTTAATCTTATGTACTTATCTTACCCCCTCTGTCGGCTCTGTGTTGCTCACTCTTGCCCATGTGCTTCTCCCACGCCGCCCTTCATTTTGTTCTTGTCCTTGTGTGGTTCTTCCTGTTTTGCTTTCTCATCCATGTGCCTCTCCTCCCAGACTTAATGTTGCTCTCTCTGGCCTCTGTGCTTCTCTTCCCTTTTCACACTCCATGTAGCGCTCTCTCGCTTGCCTGTAGTGTTCACTTCTACCCCTGTCCTCCGTATTCCTTGTGCCCCCATCCCTCCATGTTGCCTCACCATCTGTGTTGCTTCTCCCCACACGTGCCATCTGTGTTGTGTCCCCCACCCGCTTTTGAACTACTTTTAAAATGTATTAATTTACCATTGTAGTCTCACAGGAGAGACCAATTACATTTGCCAATGTTTGTTTTTAATCTGGTCACTACCTACTGGACCAAAAAAAAGACAGAATGCCCGACAGGCCAATTCAGCTGAGGTGTTGCATGAATGTGCAGGAAATATCAATCAAATAAGGAATCATTCTTTTCAGCCTATTTAATTTACCTTTAAGTATGAAAGGATTGTTTTTCTGCTGCAGACAGATGTTTTCTACAGACTATCAGTTGGGGCACTGAAACTATCTGGTCCCACAGTATTTGGCAAAGATCAACAGACTAGGTCATCGGGTATCCCACCTCTATAAACTGCTGCGCCCAAACACCACCAAAATTAATGACAAGACAACTAACTACTGGATAAAACAAGGCAATACCCCACTGAATGAGCTAGAACAGGCGACATTATGGTCCTCTGCCACACGTAATAAAATCACCCCGGTACAAGCACAAACTCAATTCTGGCTACTCCACAAAGCCTTCTGGACCCCCGCTCGATTATTCTCACTAGGCCTCAGAGAAGATGAGCTATGCTGGAACTGTGGCAAGGAAAAGGGGGACCTAGCACATCTTATCTACTACTGCCCATCACTCAAAAAGTTCTGGGAGAAAATCTTTGTGTTCATAAATAACGTACTGGGCTGCACACTAACCTCTGAATTCTCCTCCCTCGCCACAGCATTCATGACCACAGCACTACAATCAGAGCAGGATAGAGACCTACTGGACCTGCTTCTCACGGCAGCAGTGAAAATGGTCCTCACCAACTGGAAGGACACGACTAGGACCTCATACAAGGGCTGGCTCAACTGGGTGACTTACCTCAGAGGAGCGGATAAAATTGCAGAATTCGCCCTGGAGACCAGCAACCAGGGGGATGTGGAGGTCACTCGACACGTACCTAGACTCTTACGAACCCCCTTGAAGCCAGTCCAGCTCCCTCCATCCCTACCATCTGGGGGGGGGGAGAGAAACGGATGTTACCACCACGGGCCAAAGGGACATCGGGAGGGGGGGGGGGCTTGTTGGACTGCCTTGTTGGACCACCTCTCCCCCCATAGGTCAACTAGAGGGGTGTCAGTTTTGTCACATGACTAAAACCCCTATTTGACTCAGTGCTACAGAACCTCTCTCATATCTTCCTTTCACCTCTTTCGTTCCTGTTTCTCTCTTTCTATCAGCCTTTGCCTAATTTCCCAGCAAGTCAATGTAAGAGGGGATTAGCTAAAACAGATATCTTACCTTAAAGTACATGTAACCAACGCATACATACTATGTTTGGCTAACCCCATGACAGAATGCTATTGTATTTGTTTGTATAAAACTAATAAAATACTTTGAAATAAAAAAAAAAAGCTATCTGGACAACACTTTCACCTTTCAGTACATGAGGACAGGACAAGTCAGAGAGGAAAGCTGATCAGCTATCTAGTCCAAAATGTTTGACACAGTGTGATGCCATCTCAGTAGCGTTTATTTGCAAACTTTTGATTAGTGTGAGTGAGAAACAGTTTTTAGGGTGGAGCCTGCAGGAGCAGGCGCTAGCGCATGCATCTCACTTGCGAGACATTGTTGTTAAAAAAAAAAAGGGCTTGGAGCACAACCTGTTGCTTACTATTTGTTGGTCTGCCTGGTACTCTTCTTTACAGCCTCATAATTTGTCAATGCAGGCATAGCATCATTTCTGTTCCTCTCTGTGGAGTAGGGACCAAGCACTCATTCGCTGCACCGGCATGACTATTTTGTTTTTTTAAACTTTGAATGATCTCCAAACAGAAGGCGCAAATGGCAAAAATTAGCCCAGCTGTACAAAAAAAATTGCAGATTTATTTTGCCAAGTGTCTTTTCGAATGTTTCTTTTGTTTATGCTCCTGGGCGCTGTTCTCAAAAGATGAGGATTATGTTATTGCAAAGCGCTATTGTTTCTTTCCTATGTGTAATTTCTGAAATCATGCTTTAAACACATCATACAATACACCCCACTCCAATCCATGCCAATCCACCCGCCTCTCCCCACACCAATACGCTCCACTCAATCCAATCCACCCCAATCCAATCCACTCCAAACCACCACACCACAATCCTCCCAACCCACCCCAATCCAATCAACTGCAAAACACACCAAAGCTCCCAACCCACCCAAATCAAAACAATCCGCCCCAGTCCAATCGTAACCAACCTGCCCCACTCCGATGTACCCCACTCCAATCCAAATTAGTGTGCACCACTCTAATCTGCCCACACCAAATCCAAAACAATCTGCCTCACTCCAAATCCAAAACAATCTCCCCCACTCCAAATTCAAAACAATCTCCCCCACTCCAGTCGACCTCACTGCAATCCAAAACAATCTGGCCACTCAAATCTGCGCCCGGTCCATCTACCCCGAAACCAACCAAAACGATCTGCCCCGTTAATCTGCCTCACTCAACTCAAAACTATCTGACCCATTCAACTCAAAACTGTCTGCCCAGTCCAATCTGCTCCACTCCAATCCAAAACAATTTACTCACTCCAATTTGCTTTACTCCAATCTGCCCCACTCAATCCAAAACAATCTGCCCCACTCAACCCGAAACTATCTGCCCCACTCAACCCGAAACTATCTGCCCCACTCAACCCGAAACTATCTGCCCCACTCAACCCGAAACTATCTGCCCCACTCAACCCGAAACTATCTGCCCCACTCAACCCGAAACTATCTGCCCCACTCAACCCGAAACTATCTGCCCCACTCAACCCGAAACTATCTGCCCCACTCAACCCGAAACTATCTGCCCCACTCAACCCGAAACTATCTGCCCCACTCCAATCTGCCCCACTCAATCCAAAACAGACTGCCCCATTCCTATCTGGCCAGCTCCAATCCAAAGCAATATGCCCACTCCAATCCGCACATTCTAATCTTCCCCACTCTAATCCAAAACACTCTGCCCCATTCCAATACAAAACAATCCACCCCACTCAATCCCAATTCACCCCACTCCAATCCACCACAATCCATCCCACCCAATCCAATCCACCCCATACTAATCCAATCCACCCCAAACCAACCCAGTCCAATCTACCCCACTCCAAACCAATCCACCCCACTCCCTCCCCAATCCACCCACTCCAATCCAATCCACCACAAACAACCCAGTCCAGTCAAAAACAATCTTCCCCACGTAAATCCAAAACAATCTATCCCAGCTCATTCCAAAACAATCTGCCCCACTCCAACCCAAAACAATCTGCCCCACATCCAATCCAAAGCAATCTGCCCCACATACAATACAAAACAATCTGCCCAACTCCAATACAAAACTATCCCCCCAATTCAAATACCTCGCCCCAATTAAATCCACCCCACCCCAATTCAATCAACCCCACTCCACCCAATCCACCCATCCCAATCCAATCCAATAATATCCACCCCACTCAATCCAATTCACGTCCCTCCAATTCACTACAATCTGCCCCACTACAATCAGCCCCCACCCAAACCACATCACTCCAATACGTCCCAATTCACCCCATTCCAATCCACCACAATCCACCCCACCCCAATCCAATCCACCCCACACCAATCCAATCCACCCCAAACCAGCCCAGTCCAATCTACCCCACTCCAATACACCCCACATCAATCCAATACACCCACTCCAATCCAATCCACTACAAACAACCCACTCCCACCCAAAACAATCTGCCCCACGCCAATCTGCCCCACGTAAATCCAAAACAATCTACCCAGCTCATTCCAAAACAATTTGCCCCGCTCCAACCCAAAACAATCTGCCCAACTCCAATCCAAAACAATCTGCCCCACTCCAATCCAAAACAATCAGCCCCACTCCAATCCACCACACACCAATCCAATCTTCCTCACCCCAATCTAATCCACCTCACCTCACCGCAATCCAATCCAATTCACCTCACCCCAATCCAATCAACCTTGCCCCAATCCAATCCACCCCACCCCAATCCAATCCACCCCAATCCAATCCAATCCACCCCACTCAATCCAATCCACCTCACTCCAATCCAGTCTACCCCATCTTAATCCAATCTACTCCACTCCGCCCCCAACCCAAGCCAATCCACACTAATCAAATTCACCCCACTCCATTCCACCCCAATTCACTCCAATCCACTCCACTCCACCCCAATCCAATGCACCCCACCCATTTCAATCCATCCCACTCCAATCTAATCCACACCACCCTAATCCACTCCACCCCACTGCAGTCCAATCCACCCCACTCTACCACAATCCAATTCAATCCACTCCAGTCCACCCCACGCCAGTCCAATCCACACCACTTCAAACCAATCCACCCCTCTACTCTAATTCACCCCACTTCAAACCACCCTATTCTAATCTAATCCACCCCAATGTAATCCACTCTACTCAAATCCAGCCCAAATCAATTAATCTCACCCCATTTTAATCCACAACACTCCCAATTCCATCAACCCCATCCAATCCACCCACTCCAATTCACCCCACTCCACTCAATCCAACCGACTCTACCCCAATCTGATCCACCACATCTTCTCAAATCCAATCCACCCAACTACCTCAATCAACTCTAACCCACTCCACCCCATTCCACCCCATCCACTCTTTGACACTGCACTTTATGACACTCTCTGCCTCTAAACTCAAGTCTGCTTAACCAATCAATCAATCATTTATAAAGCATGGCAAATCACAATTGAGGGCCTCAAGGCGCTGGAGTTGCTAGCTGCTACGTGGTGATGTGTTCATTTGATCAGCCAGGCCTTAGTCCTTCCCTGAATTTCTGGAGCGATGAGGCAGTCCTAGGATGCAGATGAAGTTCGTTCCAAGCTTTGGGCGCCAGGTGTGAAAAAGAGCGTCCTCCGCTATTGGCTCAACGAATCCAGGGGGTGTCAGTGAGGAAGAATGTTGGTTGATGGAAGGTCATGCATTTGTTGATGTATCCTGGTCTTCATTGTGCAGGGCTTTGTATGCGTGGGCCAACATATTGAACTGGCATCTCTTGTGGATCGGGAGCCAGTGTAGCTTCTTGAGGTGGGTTGTGATGTGGGTCCGTCTGGAAATGTAGAGGATGAGTCTTGCAGCTGAGTTTTGTATGGTCTGTAGTCTCTTCAGGAGGCGTGCAGTGATTCCTATGTAGAGTGTGTTCAGGTAGTCTAGCCTGCCGGTGATGACGGCCTGCGTGAAGATCTTTCTAGTGTTAACTGGGAGACACCTGGAGATCTTGCAGAGCATGCGTAGGATGTGAAAGCAGGTGGATGAAACTGCGTTTAATTGTTTCTTCATAGATAGCTTGTTGTCCAAGACGATGCAGAGGTTGCATAAGTGGTCTGTTGGGGCAAGGGATGGGCAGAGTTCAGTAGGCCATCATGCATCATTCCATGGCGAGATGTTTTTCCCAAAGATGAAGACTTCCGTCTTGTCAGTGTTGACCTTGAGACAGTTGTTTTTCATCCTGTCGACGATGTCCATCATACATCTGTGGAAGTTCGCTCTGGTGGGGAGGGGTCTTCTGACAGCAAGATGATGAGCTGGATGTCGTCGGTGTAAGAGATGATGTTGAGTCCATACAATCGGACGGTGTTGGCTGGGTGGGTCATGTACATGTTGAAGAGGGTGTGAGTGTGACTGAGGGGCAATCCTTGGGAGATGCAGCAGAGGATCTTCTTGGGTTCCGAGGTGAACAGTGGGACATCCATTTGAGGGCGTCTCCCTGTATTCCGATATGGTGGAGTCTTTTGATGAAGATGTGATGGTAGATGGTGTCGAAGGCGGCTGACAGGTCCAGGAGGATGAGGGTTGCTATTTTGCCGCGGTCCAGGAGGGCCTTGATGTAATCTGTGGCTGCGATCAGGGCTGTTTCAGTGCTGTGGTGGGCTCAGACTCTGGCATAAGAGGGGTCCTGGAGATTATTGTGTTCCAGGTGTTCGGTGAGTTGCTGGTAGATTGCCTTCATCAGAACCTTCGCTGGAAAGGGGAGTAGGGAGATGGGCCAGTAGTTCTTCGGTTCTGCTGGGTCAATGGATGGTTTCTTTAATAGGGGCCTTATTTCTGTCTGTTTCCAGTCCTCAGGAAAGGAAACTGAGGTGACGGAGGTGTTCAGCACTTTCTTGAGCTCGTTGCCAATCATCTTGCTCCTGAGGTAGAAGACGTGGGGAGGACCATAGGTGCTCCTGAGTTCATGATGGAGATTATGGCTTGGGTTGTGAGAGGGTCCCAGTGGGTGAGCAGGTGTTTGCGTTTTTTGTTCGTGGGTGTGAGCAGGCTGATGCTGTCGGCGGCAGGAGGGTGGGGTTTGAAGTTTTCATAGATGACGGAGTTCTTGTCATGGAAGAAGTCTGCCAGGGTGTCACATCGTTCTTGGGAGGGGTGAGGTCATTCTCAGTGGCTACAGAGTTGGAGAATTCCTTCACAATGGTAAAGAGATCCTTGCTGCGGTTTGTGCTTGCTTCTAGGCAGTCTGCTAGTGTGTTCTTCTTGGTTTCTTTCAGGAGGCGGAAGTACTGGTTGAGTGCTATTTTAAAGGTGGTATGGTCTCCTGTCTCTTTTGCTGGTGCACTACCTCCTTTCTAGTTGCCAGAAGTTGCTTTTGGTGGATTTCAGCTCCGCGGTGTACCAGCTGGCTCTTTTGAAGGTCCTTTAGATTTAACTGGCTGGGCGAGGGCAATTATGTCAGCGCATTCTGTGATCCACTATAGGAATTTTTCGCAGCCTGTTCTGGGTTGGATGTTGTGTCTGGGAGGTGGGAGTTCAGAGCTTTGTTCCAGTGATTTAATGCTATCTTTATCCAGTCACTGCGCATGGAGCTGGGAGGCATGGTGCCAGTGTTGTTAGGTGCTGAGGTGGTGAAGTGGGCGCTGTAGTGGTCGGTCCAGGTGAGCTGTGTGACATGGCTATACTTGACTCTGTCGCTGTACGTGAATGTGAGGTCGAGCATGTGTCCAGCGATGTAGGTAGTGTCGGTGACATATTGCTTGAGACCGATGTTGCACATGGTTTCTAGGAGGTCGTTGTGTTTGTGTCGCTGGGGTTGTCGAGTTGCAAGTTAAGGGAATATACAGGTAGTCCGTGACCAATTAAATATTAATTGAATTCAATTATAAACAGTCTGTGTTGTGTAGAAAACTACAAGACTGATAATCAATATCAGAATGACCTTACTCATGCATGCAATCAAAACCTATTTATGAATACATGTGATGCGAATCCACACAGATAATAGCGCCAAACACAACGAAATTATTCTCAAAACATTTTATTAGTTGATAAGGAAAACAGTTCAATCACTAAAATGCAATAGGTTGCGCGCAGGAAAGGAGAAAGGTAGGGGAGTGGTGGTGATGGATGGTGAGAGTGCAAATCACAGAATTAAGGGTAAACACAAGTAGATGTTTTTAAATTTAATGGTAATTCAAACCAGTCACAGATGACCTGTCCGATGTATAACATTCATTTACATGTAGTCTGTAAATTTACACCATGCAAACAATGCATTTTCAAGGGCATATCGGATAGGAAGCAGGTACATGTCTTGTAAAGTAGAGGGTGTCGACGTTTCGACTCAACTGATGCGTGGAGGGAAGTTTGGGCCTCAGCTGCGAGTCTTCATCAGGACATGAAGAGGCAACCTACAGGTAAGAATGCAAATTCGACATGGCACTGCGAGTGTGGTCATTAATGTAAGAGGTCAAGTAGAAAAACCGCTGACCTAATCCTAGTGCCAAGCCTGG
This sequence comes from Lissotriton helveticus, assembly GCF_964261635.1. NCBI lineage: Eukaryota > Metazoa > Chordata > Amphibia > Caudata > Salamandridae > Lissotriton > Lissotriton helveticus. The sequence continues at coordinate 314,540,287 of NC_136059.1, forward strand.
CTACTCAGGTCTGATGTCCAATATCGGAGACCAATGACCCATTTACGCCAGAGGTAAGGGATACAAGGGTTTTCAGTCACTTCAACACCAACCACTGCGCATATCCATTAATGATGTGTGTGATATCAATCATTGTCCTAAGAAAAAATTAAAATAATGTGTCAGCCACATGGCTGACTAGGCATATACATATATGTAAAAGAGCTATTGTGAATATAGTGCATGCGTGACCAATTCTAAAAACTTGGCAGTGCAGAGCGATTGTGACCCCTCAGCTTTGCCCAGGATGGGTTATGATCGGAAGGGCCCTGACATGCTGTTTAGGGAATATGTAACGAAGGTCTTTACTGTGGCCCCTCAGGGTATTATGCCGAAATTGCCCAGGATCGGCTCTGCCCCTAATTAGTTAGTGCGGGAAGGGAATTAGTACTATGAGATCGCCACGCGGTCCCTTACTGGCGTCTCGGTAGAATGGAAACATAGAATGAGATCGCATCAGAGTATTGTGCTGAAATTGATCACGATCGGCGCGGTCATCCACCTGGTTCAGAGTCAAGAATTTACCTTAAAGGCGGAGAGCGCAGTTTAATCCATGTTTTTCGTCTCGTAGGCGGGCAAGGAATGCGAGCCTGGCAACGCCGGTAGTTAAACCGGTGATCGAACGTGCGTGACGTGCACGCTGTGGGTGCGCCGTTCAGTATGTGGAGAACCGAACCCTGACTATCAGAGCGGCGCCCGGTTCCCTGCGTGTGGAGCACAGAGTAGGGATGCTCTCACAGGTATTAACGGGTGATAGTGAAAACAATGTACTTAGAAGGGCCCCGAAGTACAAGTTAAAAGGTGTACAATATACTGCCTGCATATTTATTACATACAATCAAGGCAGTACAAGCAAACTGGATATATACAAGATATTCACAGGGATTAACAGTGCTATATACAGATAAAACCAATTTAGGGAAGACAAAACTTGAACAAGGAATTCCCACATATATACAGTATTATGTACAATGGAAAACACATTAGCCAATGTGTATTGTGTAATAACCCTCAGTCCAACCATGAACCAAACTTGAACATGGAATTCCCCCAAGTATACAGTATTATGTACAATGGACAACACATTAGCCAATGTGTAACCATGAACAACCCCACATATAGACAGATATATGTACAGTAGAAAACACATTAGCCATTGTGTATTTCTAATAATGCATCTTCTAACAAGAATTGCTGCTCATACATAAATGATGATAGATATCCTAATTGTAAAGGAAGGCCAGGTGAACCACAGGTGTAGGTTGTGCGTAAATTAGCTGCCTGCCGGGCGATTTCCTCATATTCATTAAGTCCCTTGTGTATTGTGTTGAAAGTATGGATCCATTTACATTCACGGTAATTAAGATTGTGCGAAAGGCTACCTCCTCTGGGATTAGTGTTAACCTTCTCAATCACCCACCATCTAAGGTTTTCCGCAGTATGGCCAAACTTCGTGAAATGTTCCACTAGTGGGGCACATCTCATCTTGCTGCAGTGTTGCAAAATGCGGCATTTTATTTTCTGTGCCGTCTGGCCTATATATAGGAAGTCACACGGACACTGAATAGCATATATCACTCCCGAAGAGTTACAGTTAGTATGTTCTCTGAAAGTGTGTGTGTAATCGTTGTGTGAGAACGATTTGATTTCTTTAGTCAACGAACACGCCTGGCAATTCCCACATTTATTGTGGCCCTTGATGGGAGGAATGTTCCATAGATGCGACTGGACACTGGATTCCTTGGAAGGCAGTAGGGATTTGACAAGTGCGCTTCTGAGACTCTTGCCTTTGCGGAACGCTTGCAGAGGTGGTTCATGCATGTTGAGATCATCTGCAACCATGTACCAGTGTTTGTTTATCATTTTTTTGATCTGGTTGCTCTTGGTGCAAAATGTGGTCACACGTGTAAGCCTGTCTTGAGTGGTTTGTGCTTTCTCTCTGGGAGTCAATAGGAATTCCCAATATTTATACCATGCTCTTTTGCGGGCCTGATGGGACAGCCCCTGTCTCTCAGCCTGTTAAGTAGATCAGCGGATTCAAAAAAGTAATCTTCCCTTTTGGTGCAGTTGCGCCTAACCCTCAAAAATTGGCCATAGGGCAGATTGTCCCTTAGGCTACGGGGGTGGTGGCTCGAGTATTTCAATAATGTGTTTCGTTCACTGGCTTTCCTATACAGTGTAGTGTGGAGTTTTTCTTCCTCAGCTTTGAAGGTAATATCTAAAAAGTGTATGTCATCCGTACTGTGAACCAAGGAAAATTGTATGTCCGTGGATTGGGTGTTCAGCCAGCCGTGAAAAGCATTGAGTTGTATCTCTGTCCCTTGCCACATCATCGATGTACCTACACCATAGAAGGATACTGTTTCTATATGGGTTATGAGTGCTTAGAACATACCTTTGATCATATGCGTCCATGAAGATGATTACCAAGTTTGGGAAAAAACTTGCCCCCATGGCCACACCTTTGGTCTAGTAATAGTGTCTGTCTTGGAACACAAATACGTTTTTACTCATGGCTATTTCTAGAAGTGATACGATAAACTCATTGGGGACTCTGGTGGGTTTTGGCCTTTTATCCAATACCTCTCTAATCACCTCCAAGGCAGCTTCTTGGGGGGTGCTCGTGTATAGCGAGGATATATCCATAGTGACCAATATTTCTTTACTAGGGTCAAATGGAAAGTTGTCAACCAGATTTATGGCTTCCATGGTGTTCCTAATATAAGTAGGAGTGGCGATAGCGATGGGTTTATGGAAAAAGTCAATACATTTACATACAACAATGAACCACACCCAGATGTGATAGGTCTCCCAGGGGGGTTCTCCATCCATTTATGAATTTTGGGCAGGGTATAGATTGTCAGCATGCGGGGTTGGCTATTGTTCAAATAATCGTGTTCATGTTTGCTCAAGAAGCCCTCTTGCAAGCCTTTACTCGTGACATCTTTGATGAGTTGGGCAATCATAGAGCTCGGGTCGGATGTGAGTATGGTATAGTTATCAACAACTCCTAATTGTGCCAGGATTTCTTGTCTGTAGTCAGTGGTATTTTGAACCACTATGGCTCCCCCCTTATCTGCGGGTTTTATGACGATCCCAGTGTTATTTTTGAGAGAAATGAGGGCTGAGCGTTCATTTTTAGAGGTGTTAAAGTTCACATATTCCCTTTGTTCGAGTGATTGCATACCATCCCTCATCACTATGTGTTCAAAGGCCATGATTTTGAGGGACATTATATGTGGGTTGAAGGTAGAGGGGGGTCTGAGGCCAGTGCTAGTAAATGATGGATTGAGAGGTATCTTCGTGAAATAGTATTTTAACCTCACCTTCCTGAAAAATTGATGGAGTGCGAGTTTCAGGTTGAAGCTATCAGGTGATCGAACGTGCATGACATGCACGCTCTGGGTGCGCCATTCGGTATGTGGAGAACCGAGCCCTGACTATCAGAGCGGCGCCCAGCTCCCTGAGTGTGGAGCGCAGAGTAGGGATTCTCTCACAGGTATTAACGGGTGATAGTGAAAACAATGTACTTAGAAGGGCCCCAAAGTACAAGTTAAAAGGTGTACAATATACTGGCTGCATATTTATTACGTACAATCAAGGCAGTACAAGCAAACTGGATATATACAAGATATTCACAGGGATTAACAGTGCTATATACAGATAAAACCAATTTAGGAAAGACAAAACTTGTACATGGAATTCCCACATATATACAGTATTATGTACAATGGAAAACACATTAGCCAATGTGTATTGTGCAATAACCCTCAGTCCAACCATGAACCAAACTTGAACATGGAATTCCCCCATATATACAGTATTATGTACAAAGGTGCAAGTTAAGATCCACTAGGAAGATGCAGTGTTTGGAATCAATGGTGATAGGGGAGATGTGGTCAGCGATTGCTTGCAGAAGTTTGGGTATGGTCCTGGTGGTCAGTGGGCAAGGGTGCCTCTGATGGTGCTTTTTCCATCTATGTGGAGTTGGAAGTTGAGATGCTCCATTATCAGGGTTGAGTCGTCTGAGGAGGCCATGCCACGGATGGTATTCCCCTACTCAACACTATACTCCCCTACTCCACTCTAGGACACTCCACACCACTAAATTTCAACCATGTTGAACAGCAGCCACACTTGTGTACAACATGGCAAAAACACATTTCTACTAGCTCTTCTGTAGGTGAGACCTATGGGCTTTCCCAATGCTTGTTATCTGTTGACATCTTAAAATTATACAACAGAGACTGGTTTACGTGGCTGTGAGGCAAGTCTTCAAGAAAGCAGAAACCGCTGCACCTACAGGATCACATATTTCTGGTTAGCCTATAAATATTGTATAACAAGCTGCAGAAATGGGTTTATTCATATAAGTATATAGTCATGTAGTTATATCTAGAGTAAACATTCCCAACATTAGTCATGATCAGACAAGTATTTTTGATATATTTGCGCTGTGTCCAAGATACTACGGTCACACGGTTTATTTCCAGCAATCTGGCTTTTTACCTACCAGCACTGTGCATGCTGGGACACGGAGTTTGGCTTTCCCATTAAAAGTATCAAACAGAAAATGCAGGAGCAGAAAGTGCTGTTATATTATGATGTGCATAAAAGGATGCTTGCCAGATATGCCATTCACGTTGTTTGCAAAGTGCCAGATGGGTATAAAGCTTTTGCTCCCCGGCAGGCCACGTTTCATAAAGACTTTTCAAAAATGTTAAGGGAACAAATCAGTTTGCACGAGGTTTACTTCCTATACAGTACGAAATTTCGAAAACATAGACATAACATTTTGCTGCTCTTATCACTGTAAGCTCAAATGCAGTATTTTTGCCGCAAGCGTGCTTCCTTCCATTTTTTTTTTGTTTAAGAAGTTTTTATTAAGTTTTTGAATACATAAGAGAGGTAGAAGCCATAATGAAACATATACAATATAATAAAATAAAACAATCAGGCAAAAAACATGTGGTAAAAGAACAACTTTATAAGAAAAGAAGAAAAGAAACAGAAGAGAGAGAGAAAAGAAAAGAAAGAGAAAGAGGGGAAGAGGAACAGAGAAAGGGAAAGAAAAGGAAGGGTAAGAAAAGAATGAGTAAAACATTATAGAGAGAGAGAAGAGTTAATGTATAGAGGAGTGGGAGGAAAGATAGGTAGTAAAAGGGAGCCAAGAAAGATCATATTTAATTTTTTGAGAAAGAGAAGAGGAGGAAACAGTAGAAATCCTATGTTCATCACAGATGAAATTCCACCAAGTTAGTAAAGATATTTTAGAGTTATCTTTCCAAGACGCTAAAATAACTTTAAAAGCTAATGCAATAAACAGATCAAATAATCTAGAAACAGAAGATGCAACATTAACATCAGGTGACAAGGAACCTAGAAAAATATTCTGTAATGTTAAAGGAACATTACATTTAAAAATAGATATGCAAGTATTCCAAACAGATTTCCAAAAGGATAAAACATTAGAACAATTATAAAGTTGATGTTTTAACGTACCCGTTTCATTGGAACATGACCAACACAATTGAGAAGAACCTGGTGAAAATGTACAAATACTAACTGGGGTAATACGAGCTCTATGGTAAATAAAATACAAAGATTGGGTTATACGGGCAGCAGCA